>NC_061113.1:175426644-175616231 GCF_002878395.1 Capsicum annuum
CGGTTTGACTTTTTTTTGGTTAACACCAAACCAAACCAAGAATGGTCAATTTTTTTTTTCTAACGCCAAACCAATTAAACCAAACCATAAGTTGATTTTTTTTTCTCGGTTTGATTTGGTTCATCGGTTCGGTTTGACTTGACGGTTTGTCTGTACACCCCTTGTGTTGATATATGGTTTTGCACCCATTGAGATGCGATTATGTTAAAGCTTCTTTTGCAGTTCTCAATGGTACTATAGTGGTATGAGAAAATGCATAACATGCCTTTGCTATCTCATACATTGAGATCAATAAAAGACTTCTATAATTCTGGAAAGAACTCAGCAACAAAAAGGGGTTTGCAACTAGCTTATGACACCGACGAAAGGCCAGAGGACACGTAAAAGCACATGCCGATGCCCTAAAGATCTGGAACTGGAGCATCAAATTCAAGAAGCTAACCTTCATGTTTTTCACACTGGGACACAAATGCATCTACTCTGCTTTGGTACCAGCTACGATTATTAATCTGTTATGTAGACCATTTGGTATGCTCACTTTTGTAAGTTTATTGTTGTGACGCATTCTGTCGTTACTATACTCACCACGTTTGAAAGGGGCGTGAGATTGGGAATTTTTTTTAAAAACTGTTGGCAGACGAACCCGGGAATAAAATTTTTACATCGGGAAGTGGTAGTCTTCTTTGTATTTTCAAAACTCTATGACATTGCCGACTCCTAAAAACACCCTAGGGTTGTCCCTAGACCTGGGAATGAAGCTAATAGAGAGGTGGCTTTAGGACATGTTTCAATGATAAATTCGTGGAATCCTCGTCAGGATCGAGGATTGGCAATGCTCGGCCAAGGAATGATGATTCATGCATTCAATAGTAGTAATAACTTGGCGTCCAGGTAGGTTGGGTTTAGTAGAGTAGTTGACTAGACTACGGTTAGAAAGCGTAGTTGCGATATAGATTGATCGGAGATTTCATGTCTAAGCCTGTGGGCATGATTTTTAGTTGGATAATATGCAGTAACTAATGTTAACATGAGATTAATCTGTATAACTATTATATTTGAGTAAATGCGTAATTGAAGCCTACTTATTGATATGTAGCTTATGCTAATGGAGTAATGATGTATAATTATTAGTAGGAGATACAAAAAGGTAAACTTGTATTAATTTTGGTGTTTATGCCATTGAAATATACCCTATAGTTGATGATTGTTATGCTCCACATAATGTGGTGTTAAAAAGTGGAATGATGTATGTTAAAGTTTCGGGTCTGGGAATTACGAGAAGTTATGAGATAGACTGATTGATTATGACCTCAAGATAAAATGAAAGTCGAAAACTAGAATGGGTGTTGTCTTTGATGATTGGTTGTGCTATAAATATAGTATAGAAGTAGCGAAATAATATTGCAGGGTTAGAATTGAACGGTAAAATAAGTGAAAAATATTACTCTCTCGTTTAAAAAAGAATGATCTATTTTTTTTAGTCCATTTAAAAAAGATTGACCTTCTTTCTTTTTTGGCAATACTTTAATTTTAACTTTCCACATGACATGTTTAGGACCACAAGATTAAAGAACATTTTGGTATATTTGACACAACTTTAATTTAAGGCCACAAGATTCAAAAGTCTTCTTTATTAGGCCACTCTTTTTGAAACGGAGGGAGTATATGAATTTATGCAACCCATGTGTATTGTAAACTAGGAATTTAGAATTGATTGATTTTGCGTATGCTCCTTTGATGATCTATTTCTTGGTCCCCAGACCCAATTATGGTTGAGTGGGTTCTGGTTGATAAAAGTTGATTAATGATCTTCAATTATTCTTGAAACATGCTGTATGTTATGGTTGAATTGAAGTTAAGATTCCATTTGATTGTATGTGTACATGTTTAACTGAATGCCTGTTTATTTAGTTGTAATTTAAGCTAGTAAATATTGAACTTGTTAAATGCCGAGTACAAGTGTTGTGAATTGATAACTTCAAATCGATTAATAAGGATCTTGTTGGTATGTACGTGTAATTGTTTATGATCTTATTATTTAATTATATCTGTAAATAGTATGTGATTGTTGTTGTGATTTGATGATTCTATGTTATGTTTATGTGATTTAATTCTAATCGGCTGATGATGTCTATCAGTACATGTGGTTGACTGATACTATTCTTGCTATTTCTTTTCTAGGATATAATCTGATTGCAGGATCAGTTGAAGTTTTTTACATAATTCGGTTAGTGATCTTCAGTGACTCTTGCTCATTGAATTCCAACAGTGGGAGTTGCAAGTTGGTTGTTCTTTCCTTTTCGTTAGAAGATCGTGTACATGTTTAGACTAGGTCTTGAAGAAAATATTTCTTTTATTAGATTCGTATAAATGTTGTAACATTCTTTTGAAAATCTCTTAATTTTAATGAAATTTCCTTTATGACTTCCACATAACAATTGAATGGGTTTAGGATTCTCCTATCTAGTTAGAATAGAGTAGGTGCCCGTACGATCCTCATAGTTGGATCGTGATAGTTGGTATCAAGCCTAGGTTACCGGTGTCTACAAGAACAAATGTCAAGTAGAGTCTTGCAGATTGGTGTATAGACGTTCACATTAAAACCTCGAGAAGCTATGGGGCATTTTAAAAATTGTTTCCCTTTCTTCTTTCTTATTATGCCATCCTAGATTGGTCAGCTGTATGGGTTCAATCTAATTGGTATCTAGTGGATTCCACTTGGTATCTCAACCAACTCATTTGGAATCAATTTATTCCAATTGGTATCTCAGACAATCGAATTGGAACTTGGTTAGTTCCCATTGGTATCTGACAGTAATGGTCGTATTGAAATGTGAATGATCCATTAGTGGTCATTTGAAATAGATCAAGTAAATTTAAGCTGAGATTAAACAAAAATGTTGGTTGAATTGATGATTAAGAAATTTATGTTGTTTGAATGAAGTAACAATGAATGTGCTTATTGAATGGCGTTTAATTTTGTGGTAACTTGATGGTTCAATGGATTACTTTATTTCATAATGAGGAAATAAAGGCATGGTTAGGTTGGCTGTTAAGGCAGATTTTATAATTTGAATTTTGTGTTAATTTGAACGTTTAGTTGATTAATTTGAACGTTTAGTGAAAGGCTTTAAGGTGAGTATTGAAGTATGTCTATTTACCTGATCGGGGTGTATAATTGAGTGTTTTGGTCAAATTCATACTTCTAAATTGCTGGGTTTCAGTAATGAATTCAAAGGTAAAATATTGTACTTGTTATAAGGTAGCATTACATTGTGAATGGGTAAAGGGGATATAAGGAAATTAATCCTCGGAGTCACTGCCAATAAGCCTCTATAGCGGCGAGAGTCCCGCTGCAATGATCGCGTTGTAGTGTAACACTCCCGCTATAACGGGCAGTGTGCCGGAATAGCAAGATATTGATAGTGTACCTATCATGTTTTTCCTTATTTATGCATTCTTTCCAACTTCACCGAAGAAATTGTAAGCATGAATTAATCTAACTAAGCTAGTCTATCATATGAGAGTTCGATGTAATAACGATGTAATTCATTCCTAGACTTTAAAAATAAGTATTCAAATAATCAAGAAAATAAAAGATTGTTTGTTGGGAAATACCAAATAAATAGTTAAATAAATGAGGGATAAGGGGAAATTCTCATGCCCCGAGACTAGCTGGAGGCTCCATCACCATTGAGGATCGAAGTATCAGAGCCCTCCTTCTCCATTCCCCTAATATGAGAACTCTTGTGTGTCTTCTTTCTTTAGCTTAGGGAGCTTCTGATGTAGGGTTGCAATTTTGAACATAACCTTTAAAGCTTTCCACATAAGGCAAGAATCGGTCACTAGATCATTTTTTTTTCCTCGTCCAAGTCCATTTGAAGCTCATCATGAGTCTATACTAGGGAGAAGTACGATTCTTGGGAGTCTGCCTGCTATTAAACTAAAGAGAGCTGACCTACAGGGAGGCACATATGACTGCATTAAGTAGTCCCTCATGGTAGCCATATCAGACTCAGCTCAGCGACACTGGGGGCTGTGTAGTGAGGGTGCCAGTCTCCCCACCCTCTCTAACCCTGTTGGTTTCTCCCTATATCCTCACATTTCACTTCTTCCTGCTTCGTTCTTGAGTACCCTTTTAAGGTAAGTGAAGGGTATGTCGCATTGAAGGGCATGTCAGACTTTATGTCCTAATCATCATCATCCCGAGGTACCCTTTCTCGGGCTCACAGCTTTATAATCAGGCTGTGGAGGTATGGGTTTTTCATGTTTCCTTTGTAGAATTCCTTCTATTCCACTACAATTTGAGCTTCCACATTGAGAAAACCTTCTTGGATTGCATAAGCCACCACCAGAGCCCGAGCATAAGTCATATTTGTGGTGTTACTCGAGGGACGAATCCTCCGAAACACCATGTTAAGCCACCTTTGAGCCTGCACACAGAAGGGTGTACTCTCAATCCCCACAATGCTAGTATATTAGAACTTCCCCCATTCATCTTCTTTTAATAGTATGTCTCTTAACCACTACAACTTCAACTCCGCATACTTCTCCTCAAAACCATTATTGGGGACATTTGGCACACCCAAGGCATCATTGATTGTGGCTACGTCCATAGGGACATTCACTCCTCGAATGTAGATGAGGGTTGGGGTCGTCCTATGGCCTAGTAAAGAGCATAGTATAAAACTCCTATACCCAGCTTGATGTGCTATCCGAGGTGGGTTACATTAGCATTATCCACCTGAACTCTTACAAGCGAGCATAGATTCTGGTGCCTTATCTTCCATGCTCTTTGTTGCGAAGCCTCTTTTGTGGAAAACCCCCCTCCACTTATAATCTACGAACCTTTATTGGCAAGCTGGGTCGAGGAAATACTTGTTAGGAGTGAGAGTGCCACCTTGGTTTTGGCCAGCCATAGTCTAATATTTCTAAAAAATTATGCAAAATCAAGTTAAGATCTGTAAATATACTTACGTCAAATCAAGTTAGAGTTGTAAATGTACTCAGTAGATAGTCATCTCAAAAACTAAAAATTTGTGAAAAATTAGAGGCAGGCTACTGCTGGAGTGTAACACTTCGGGTTTTTGGTCCCTAAAAAATTTCATAAATTTATCCTCACTGCCTTGACTACGACTTATCCTTATGAGTTGTAGGAAGTCTTCACAGGTCTTAGGGACCCAATCATAGCTTAAACAGTGTGTGTGGCTAAGTTTAGATCTAAGTACGAATGGCTCACTAAGAGTCATACGAATCATTATGAGTCACTAGGTGCAAATCATAGGATGTCCAGTATTTACCCCTAATAGATTCTGTGTTGACTACGACTAGACCTTGCGAGTCATAGGGTCCCATTATGAGTCATACCAGTTGAGTCATAAGGTCAATAAAGTATGGGTGCCCCAAAAACTGTCTTGGCTATGACTTATGGTGACGAGTCGTAATGAAACCTTACAAGTTGTATAGTGACCCATAGTCACTGACGACTAATTTTCAGTTATAAATTGAGGAAACTTTGGATAATTTCCTTCTCACCCAATTAAAACTCCATGTTCATAACGCACTTAAGTGGGTTATTTATCATTTATAACATAATCAAACACTTTCAAAGCTCTCTCAATTCTCTCAAGCAGCCATACTTAGGATTTCCAAGAAGTAGGTCATCCAAGAGCTCAAAGGTGAAATTCTCTCCATAAACTTGGATACTCCAGGCATGTTACTTTTCCATAATTGCTAATTTTGTAAAATCATGTGATTTAAAGTGTTGTTCATGAGATATTGATGTTGGTTTGGAAACATGGGTTGAGGGTTTTGAATATTTATTGTTGAACAATGTTTTCCATAGTTTACCTATGACTATTCATGATTTAATTATGGTTTTAAACTTGTGGGTGCATGGGTATGGTGAATAAACTAAGGGATTGCGATTTTCCCTAAACTTGTGACTTTTGAAGTTGTTATGACCTCAACCCAATATTGTGAAATTAATTTTGAATATGAAAAGTATGCATATTGAACTATTCTTGAAGTATTGCATAATGTGAAAAGCTAATGAAGCATAATGATTTTGAATTGAATCTTATGGGGTTGTGTAATTCCCCAAACTGATTTATAATTGAACTAAGGGGGTTGTGAATTTCCCCCAAGTGATGATAATTGGTTTGGCATGTGTCGGGTTACTTTGCAAATATAGCTGGTATGACGATACTAACAATGTATACCTAAATGTGTATCATGGTTCAATAAATAAGAATATGTGTTAAGTGTTTTAATTAGGCTTTAATGAGGGTTGTATAGCTGAGTCGTAAAAGTGGAGGTCCCAAGGGGACAATATTGGAAACTACGGTTACTGACGTGGGGTCTATATGATTGAGAGGTTCAAGTTCCCCTTATTAATATCATATGATTGGGAGGTTCGAGTCCCCCATGTTATATTATACAATTTGGTGCTTGTGTCTCCTTGATGTATCGAGTAGTTCGAGTCTCCAATACTGCATATGTATACCCTCTGGTTCGTGTGGCCACACACACTGGCGCCCTACCAGCTAGGGGAGAGCTGGGCTTATATGGCTCCTGAGTGCCTTCTTATGTTAAGACGATTGAGCTTCACAATCCAGACTAAAGTTTTAAAGTGTATGTTAGACCTTGTTCCCTACCCCATCACGTGATATATATATATATATATATATATATATATATATATATATATTTGCATATGATTATGTGTATTGGATTTTGTACGGGATTTGAATTGATATTTGTGGCATTATTTTATCCCCTACCTGTAATACCCTGAAGTTTTAACTAATTTCATCCCAATAATGTCAAGAATAACAACAACACAACAACAAACCCAGTGTATTCCCACATAGTGAGGTCTGGGGAAGATAAGATGTACGCAGTCCATACCTCTACCTCTAAAGAAGTAAAAAGGCTGTTTTCGATAGACCCCCAACTCGAGGCACGGAATACCCAATAATGTTAAGAATCAGCTTCTAAATTAAATGATGTTAATTCCATATGGAATTTTTAAGATTTTCACTTTTTTTCATGTGGGAAATTCAATAAGCTTTCCATCGATATAAGATTCGCCTAAATTCGATAACCGGGTAAGAATTTATGACTATTTTAAGTTTTCGTCGTAAAACAACGCCATATTAGTCAGTGGCGCATCGCGCCACAAGATAAAATGGCATTTGTCAAATTCGAGTAGGGTTCTATGATAGTGGTGCGTCGCACCAATCTTCCTGGTCGCAAATGAAGTGGCAATGCGATGGCTCCGTGTTACGTCCAGGGTTAGAAGGGTCAATTTCTCATCCCTATTTAAGCCCTTTAACACGAGATTCAACTATTTGGAACCCAAAATATACTAGTTATTCTCAATTTTCTCTCAAGAACAAGCTAGGGTTTCAATTGGGGATTTAATTTCAAGAAAGTCTCTCCGTCAATCTTCTCTAAACCAAGAACTAAGGTATGCATAGTGTTCATTTATGGACTCTTTTCATCCATGAAAACCTAGAATCTCTTTTCAAAGTTCAATTGTATGGATGTTTATGAATGTCATGTTGGTTTTTCTTTTGTTCATGTTGATAATGACCAATTGAATCCTAATCCATGTTTGGTGACAAATATTAAGTGGAATTAATTATTATAGGTATAGTTACATGTGAATCTATGATTTAACCCTTCAATGGTGAAACTAGAATTGAATCATGAGGTTTTCTTGTTGTGAAATATTGTCTGCATATACTATGCTTATCATGTGTTTGATTAGATGCCTATGTGAAGGAAAAATGCCCTACTAGTATGATAATATGAAATCCCCCTTTTATGTACAAGTTTATGCATGACAAGTGTTTGATGAAATGTCTTAGTCAATGAATTATGGATTATGATGTTGATCATGTATTCAAGAAAGTCATGCTCTATCAGTTTCCTTTTATCGAGTCCTGGGGGTACTTGTACCCGACAATTTAGCTGTATGCCAAAGCCAATGTCATGTAGTCAAGATACTCTCAGTCAAGCCATGTTCAGTAGAATTCGGTCAGTCTCATTACTCAGGAAAACTCAGTAATCTCAGTCAGTTATCAGATCCTAGTAATATTCCGTTAGTCAACGGAACTCAGTTAACTCAGTCCAGTCAGTTTAGTTAATTATGTTCAGTGTCTATTCAGATGGGAGTAGGAATTAGCACCGAGTGAACCCAAGGATTGGACTCACCTGTTATAGGAGGGTGTGATTCTTAGAAGCAATCCTTGCGTTCCAGAACTATAAAGCCAACATAGGTTGAGACATCATAGCCTGCTATATGAGGGTGGATGAGGTGGCTTAACCTGTTATATGAGGGTTCCTACCATTCTCACTAGATTTACCTGTTATATGAGGGTTACTCACAGATTGTCCTTACTAGTGGTGCGGTATTGACACCCTTCCAATTGGGGTTACAGATTGGACCCCAGCTTAACTATATTATGTTATTTAGGGCATGTCAATTAGATCACTACTTCCCACAGTTTTAGTGATAGAATCAGGGCTGTCAGATCAGTCATACAGTCTCAGTAATAGAACTCAGATAGTTCTACAGAATTTAGAACTATCAGATACAGTCAACTCAGATTAATACGTAACTCAGCTAGTTTTATCAGATTCAGGACTATCAGATACAATCACTTATGTTATAAATTATTTCAGTTATACAGTTATCAATATCTCATGTTACTAGTACTCAGTCTCAGTAATCATGTTATCACAAACTCAGTTACAGTTATTATGTATTCATGCATGTATTCTCACGTTCATATTATCCAGTCAGTTAGCATAGTTCATGCATGTGAACCTTTTTGCATTCAGCCTACCTCACATACATACCAGTACATTCAATCGTACTGACGCATTTGCGCTATGGTATTTTATACCATAGGTTTAGAGATACGATCTCCAGAGCATCAGTAGTATTCCAGTCTCAACAGTTAGAGTTAGAAGTGAGTCCTTATCTTTCGAGGACATGATCATTACTTTATTATCTTATTAATTAATTTATTGGTTGGAGTTAGTTGGGGACATGTCCCATCAAATCCTTATTCAGACAGTTCAGTCAGTTAGAGGCTTTCCAGACTACAGTATGTTCAGATAGTTTATTTCAGTTATGTTTTGGGTTTTTCATACCCCACCCAGATGTTATATTTTATCAGATCTTATTTTACAGTTTTGAACCTTATGACCTTTCAGTTCATGTTTTCATATTTATACAGTATATCAGGTCGTATACAGGTACAAATATCAGTCATGGGTTAGCTGTGGTCCTTTGGGGTCATGAGCACCGTATAGAATTTTGGGTACCAGATTTGGGGCATTACAAACTTGGTATCAGAGCCTAAGGTTCAATAGAGTCCTAGGAAGTCTGAAAGCCGCATCTAGTAGAGTCTTCTACATGGGTGTATTGTGCTCCACATTTATGTGTAGGAGACTGTAAGATGTTTAAGACTAATTTCCCCTTCTTTCATTTTTCATGTCGTGCCAGTGAGCATAACCTCAATCTAATATCTCAGTCTAATCTATTTCTCCCTTTCTTCTACAAAACATGCCTCCTAAAAGAAAAAACGGGAATCAGTCAGCCCTCAGCCCGAAGAACCTTTGGGAGAACATGTTTCTCATACAGAGTTTAGAGCTAAATTAACTAATCTTGCTTTGTCAATTGTTGCTCAGAATGAATGACCATCTGTCATTCCGACCAACCCAGTGGTTAATTCAGATGCAGCCAGGATTTGGGACTTCATCCGAATAAATCCTCCATTCTTTCTAGTTTCTAAGTCAGATGAGGACCCTCAGGAATTCATTGACCAGGTTCAGAAGGTTACATACATCATAGGGGTGTCAAATGTTGAGAGTGCTGAGCTAGCTGTATATCAGTTGTAGGATGTTGCTCACACTTGGTACAAGCAGTGAAAGTCAGAAAGGCCAGATAATGTAGGGCCTATTGAGTGGGAGAAGTTTGTCACCGCATCTTAGAGAGGTTCTTTCCCCTAGAGCTGAGAGAAGCTAAGGTGTTAGAATTTATCAACCTCAGACAAGGCAACATAACGGTGAAAGAGTATTCTCTTAAGTTTACTCAATTAGCCAGATTTACCCCTCATGTGGTTACAGACAGCAGGGCCAAGATAAGTAATTTTGTTTCTGGGGTGAATGATAGTGTGGTCAATGAGTGTAGGTCTGCGATATTGAATAGTGATATGACTTTATCCAGGCTTATGACTCATGCTTAGTAGATAGAGGATCAAAAGATTAAGATGAGGGATATGCTCAGCCCAAATCAGAAGGAGAAAATCGTTCTCAGTTTCATCCTAAGTCATCAGTTCCAGCTCCTTCTTCAGCCAGTGCTCCAACTCGTAAGTTTAGGGATGGTAACAAACATAGAGCGCCAGGCTCTAAGTCTCAGGGCAGTGTTAGCGGTGCCCACACTTATCCTCTTTGCCAGACTTGTGGCAAGTATCATTAGGGTATTTGCAGAGCTGGTAGTGGTATTTGTTTTGGATATGGCAAACCAGGCCACAGAGTCAGAGACTGTCCTCAACCAGGTCCTCAGGGTCAGTAGAACCGTTACTCAGCTCAGTCCGATCACCCAAACCAGTAGGGTGCCACCTCCAACGCTATTAGTGGGCAACGCCAAATAGACTCTATGCTCTCCAGTCCCGAAAAGATTAGGAACATTCTTTTGATATGGTTACTGGTACATTACAGATCTTTCATGTGCATATTTATGCGTTGCTAGATCCAGGAGCTTCTTTGTCTTTTATTACTCCCTATATAGCAGTTGATTTTGGAGCCAGTCCTAAAATTCTTGTAGAGCCTTTTTCAGTCTCTACCCTAGTAGGTAAAAACATCATAGCCCAGTGGGTATACAGGAACTGCCCGATTATGATATTTTAAAAAATCACTTTACCAGACTTAGTCGAATTAGAGATGACTAATTTTGATGTCATTCTTGGCATAGATTAGCTTCATTCCTACTATACCACAGTCGACTGCAAAAATAGAATAATCCAGTTTCACTATCTAGATGAACCCGTCCTAGAGTGGAGAGGTTGTACTTCAACTTTTAGAGGTCAGCTTATTTCCTACCTTCGGGCATGGAAAATGATATCTAAGGGATGTGTCTATCATCTTGTTCATGTTAAGGACTCTAGCTCTGAAACTTCCAGTCTTGATTCAATCCCAGTCGTGAGTGAATATTCAGATGTCTTTCCCGAAGATCTTCCAGGAATTTCTCCCAAAAGGGAAATAGACTTCAACATTGATCTTCTACCAGATACTCAGCCTATATCTATTCCACCATATAGAATGGCACCAAAAGAACTCAAAGAATTGTAAGAACAGTTGAAGGATCTCTTAGATAAGGGATTCATCAGGCACAGTGTTTCCCCATGGGGCACACCAGTCTTATTCGTGCATATTAAAGATGGTTCTCTTAGAATATCCATTGATTACCGTCAGCTCAATAAAGTCACGGTCAAGAACAAGTATCCTCTTCCCAAAATTGATGACTTATTTGACCAACTTTGGGGTGCCAGCTATTTCTCTAAGATAGACCTCAGATCCACCTATCATTTGCTCAGAGTTAGAGAATGTGACATTTTAAAAACAACTTTTCGTACTCAATATGGTCACTTTGAATTCTTAGTCATGTCCTTTGGTCTTACTAATGCCCAATAACTTTCATGGACTTGATGAACCATGTGTTCAAGCAGTACTTGGAAATGTTCGTCATAGTCTTCATAGATGATATTCTGGTGTATTCTCACAGTGAGCATGATCATGCAAACCATCTCAGAATTATACTTAAACTCTTAGAGATCATCAGCTGTTCTTCAAATTCGATAAGTATAAATTTTGGCTAAGGTCAGTAGCATTCCTTGGCCATATCATTTCTGGTGATGGCATTAGAGTAGATCCACAAAAGATCAAAGCAGTAAGAAACTGGTCTCGCCCTGTCTCTCCATCAGACATCAGGAGTTTCTTAGGTTTAGTTAGCTATTACAGATGGTTTGTTGAGGGTTTTTCTCCTATTGCATCCTCTATGTCCAGATTAACTCAGAAAAAAGTCAAGTTTCAGTGGTCAGATCCTTGCAAGAAGAGTTTTCAAGAGTTGAAGACTCGACTCACCTCAGCCCAGTCTTAGCTTTTCTAGATGGTCCAGATGGGTTCATGGTGTATTGTGATGCATCTAGAGTAGGTTTAGGTTGTGTCCTCATTCAGCATGGTAAGGTCATAACATATGCCTCCAGACAGCTTAAACCCCATGAGAATAGTTACCCTACTCATGATCTTGAGTTAGCAGCCATAGTATTTTCCTTGAAGATTTGGAGGCATTATCTATTCGATGTTCATGTAGATGGGTTCATAGATCATAAGAACCTTTACTATGTCTTTTCTCAGAAAGATCTCAATCTTTATTAGAGAAGGTGGTTAGATCTCTTGAAAGATTATGACATGAGTGTCCTTTATTATCCGTGCAAAGCCAATATAGTGGTCGACGCTCTCAGTAGACTGACTATGGGTAGTGTTGCTCATGTCGAGGATAGTGAGAAGAAGCTAGCTCAGGAAGTCCATCATCTTGCCAGACTAGGAGTTTGCTTAGTCGATACAGAAGACGGTGACATATGGGTTCAGAGTAGTTTAGAATCATCTTTAGTTTCTGAGGTGAAAGAAAAACAAGATAGAGATCCCTGTCTAGTCAAGTTGAAAGAGTCAGTCAAGGATTAGAAAGTAGAGGTTTTCTCCTAAGGGAAAGATGGTGTTTTGAGTTGTCAGGGTCGTCTCTGTGTTCCAGGTGTAGATGACTTAAGGCAGCAAATTCTTGCAGAAGCGCATGGTGCGTGCTGCTCTATTTATCCAGGGGCCACAAAGATGTACCGCGACTTATGAAAGATCTATTCGAGGCGTGTGATGAAGAGAGATATTATAGAGTTTGTGGCTAAGTACTCTACATGTCAGCAGGTTAATATAGAGCATCAGAAGACTAGTAGGTCTATGCAGGAGTTCAGTATTCCTACTTAGAAGTGGGAAGAAGTGAACATGGACTTCGTGATGGGTTTGCCTCGTACTCTTCATCAACATGATTCAGTTTAGGTCATTGTAGATAGAATGATGAAATTAGATTATTTCTTTCTAGTTCATACCTCTTATTTAGTCGAGGATTATGCCAAACTCTACATCCGGGAGTTGGTCAGATTTCACGGTGTTCTGCTATCTATTATCTCAGACAGAGGTACCCAGTTCACCTCTCACTTCTAGAAAGCATTCCAAAAGGGTCTTGGTACCTAAATCCATTTAGTACAACCTTCCATCCTCAGATAGATAGTCAAGCAGAAAGGACCATTCAAACTTTAGAAGATATGGTAAGGGTGTATGCAATTAATTTTAAGGGTAGCTGGGATGACCACTTTTCCTTGATTGAGTTTGCATACAACAATAGCTATCACTCCAGTATTAAGATGGCTCTATTCGAAGCTCTCTACGGTAGGAGATGTAGATCTCCAGTCGGTTGGTTCAAAGTTGGTGAGGCCTTAGTCATAAGGCCTGACTTAGTATTCGATGCCTTAGAGAAAGTCTAGTTGATCAGAGAAAGACTTCGGTCTACTTAGACCCAATAGAAGTCTTATGCACATATTCATAGAAAAGATCTCGAGTTTGAGATTGGTGACTATGTCTATCTAAATATCTCTTCCATGAAGGGAGTAAAGCAATTAGGAAAGAAGGGAAAGCTCAATCCTCGATATGTCGATCCCTTTAAAGTTCTTAGTTGTTTTGGCATGGTAGCTTATGAGCTCGAATTGCCTTCAGATCTAGCCTCAGTTCATCCAGTCTTCCATGTCTCTTTGCTCAAGAAGTGTATAGGTGACCTAATAGTTGTAGTCCCTATTCAGAGCATAGATGTTTAGAATAGCCTCTCTTATGAAGAGATTCTAGTTGAAATACTAGACTACCATACTCGTAGACTGAGGAACAAAGAAGTCCCTCTAGTCAAAGTTCTTTGGCAAAATTAGTCCATTGAGGGAGCTACTTGGGAAGCAGAAGCAGACATGCGTACCAAGTATCCTCACCTCTTCTCGTCCAACTCAGATCAATCTCAAGGTAACAGTTCTCCTTAATCTTTTAAGTTTCATGTTCAGATTTCAGTTACAAACTTGTAAATAGTTCATGTTCAGAATCCCATTATAGACTTGGTATTAAATACCATTGCATATTCATTCATGCATTCATGTATTAGTTCAGTTATATAATTATGCATCAGACATGCATTCTCATCATGAGAACCTTGGTTCATCAGAACAATCAGTCATGCATTCATGAATCGGTTACACTTGCATCAGATATGCATGCTCAGTATGTTATATTCAGTTATCAGTCATGTCAGTCATAAGATTATGTTTCAGTTTCTTATGTCTAGTATGTACGTTGGTTTATCTTTCTTCCCTCTCACTCAGTCTCATTCGGGGACTAATGTTCTCAAGAAAGAGATATTGTAATACCCCAAATTTTACTAACTAATTTCATCCCAAGAATGTCAAGAATCAGCTTCTAAATTGAATAATGTTTATTTCATGTTGAATTTTAAAGATTTTCACTTTTTGTCATGTGGAAAATTCAATAATCTTTCCATTGATATAAGATTCGCCTAAATTCGGTAACCGGATAAGAAGTTATGACTATTTCAAGTTCCCATCGTAAAACAATGCCATATTAGTTAGTGGAACGTCGCGCCACAAGATAAAATAGAATTTGTCAAATTCCAGTAGGGGTCCAAGATAGTGGCACATCGCGCCAAACTTCCAGGTCGCAAATGAAGTAGCAACGAGATGGCTCCGCATCACGCTATCCCCCAAATTCCCAATCATCAAATTCCAGTGACACAACGAGACAGCACCGTGTCGCGCCAGGGGTCCAGTTCAGGAAATTTTCACCAATTTAAAAGACACGTCCAGGGTTAAAAGGGTCAATTTCTCACCCCTATTTAAGCCCTTTAACATGAGATTCAACTATTTGGAACCTAAAATATACTAGTTTCTCTCAAGAATAAGTTAGGGTTTCAATTAGGGATTCAATTTCAAGAAAGTCTCTCCGTCAATCTTCTCTAAACCAAGAAATAAGGTATGCATAGTGTTCATTCATTGACTCCTTTCATCCATGAAGCTCAAGAATCTCTTTTCAAAGTTCAATTGTATTGATGTTTATGAATGTCATGTTGGTTTTGCTTTTGTTTATGTTGATAATGACCAATTGAATCCTAATCCATATTTGGTGACAAATCTTAAGTGAAATTAATTATTATAGGTATAGTTACGTGTGAATCCATGACTTAATCATTCAATGGTGAAACTAGAATTTAATCATGATGTTTTCTTATTGTGAAATGTTGTTTGCATATACTATGCTTACCATGTGTTTGATTAAATGCCTATGTGAAGGAAAAATGCCCTACTAGTATGATAATATGAAATCCCTCTTTTATGTACAAGTTTATGCATGACAAGTGTTTGATGAAATGTCTTAGTCAATGAATTATAGATTATGATGTTGATCATGTATTCAAGAAAGTCATGCTCTATCAGTTTCCTTCTATTGAGTTCTGGGGGTACTTGTACTGGGCAATTTAGCTGTTCGCCTAGAGCCAATGTCATGTTTTCAAGATACTCTCAGTCAAGTCGTGTTCAGTAGAATTTGGTCAGTCTCATAACTCAGGAAAACTCAGTAATCTCAGTCAGTTATCAGATCTCAGTATTATTTTTTTGGTCAACAAAACTCAGTTAACTTAGTACAATCAGTTCAGTTAACCATATTCAGTGTCTATTCAGATGGGAGTAGGAATTAGCACCGAGTGAACCCAAGGATGGGAACTCACCTGTTATATGAGTGTGTGATTCTTAGAAGCAATCCTTGCATTCCAGAACTATATAGCCAGGATAGGTTGAGATATCATAGCATGTTATATAAGAGTAGATGAGGTGACTTAACCTGTTATATGAGGGTTCCCACTGTTCTCACTAGAGTTACCTGTTATATGAGGGTTACTCACAGATTGTCCTTACTAGTGGTACGGTATTGACACCCATCCAATTGGGGTTATAGATTGGACCCCAACTCAGCTATATTGCATTATTTGGGGCATGTCAGTTAGATTACTACTTCCCACAGTTTCAATGACAGAATTAGGGCTTTCAGATACAGTCATTTAGTCTCAATAATAGAACTCAAATAGTTCTACAGAATTCAGGACTGTCAGATACAGTTAACTCAGATACAGTATGGAACTCAGATAGTTCTATTAGATTTAGGACTATCAGATACTATCACTTATGTTATCATTCATTTCAATTATATAGTTATTGGTATTTTATGTTACCAGTACTCAGTCTCAGTAATTATGTTATCACGAACTTAGTTACAGTTATTATAAATTCATACATGCATTTTCACGTTCATGTTATCCAGTCAGTTAGCATAGTTCATTCATGTAAACCTTTTTCCATTTAACCTACCTCATATGCATACCATTACATTCAATTGTACTGATATATTTGTGCTATGGTGTTTTATACCATAGGTTTAGAAACACGAGCTCTAAAGCATTGCAGCATTCCAGTCTCAGTAGTCAGAGTTAGAAGTGAGTCCTCATTTTTTGAGGACATAATCCTTACTTTATTATATCATTAATTAATTTATTAGTTAGAGTAAGTTGGGAATATATCCCATCAACTCCTTATTTAGACAGTTCAGTCAGTTAGAGGCTTTCTAGACTACAGTATGTTCAGATAGTTTATTTTAGTTATGTTTTAGATATTTCATACCCCACCTAAATGTTATATTTTATCAGATCTTATGTTACATTTTGAACCTTATGGCCTTTCAGTTTATATTTCCATATTTATATAGTATATTAGGTAGTATATAGGTACAAATATCAGTTATGGGTTAGCTGGTGGTCCTTCGGCGTCATGAGCACCATGTAGCATTCCAGGTACCAAATTTGGGGCGTTACACTATCCCTGAATTACATGCTAGTGCTCCAACTGTTAATCATCTCGTGAGTTAATCTTGGAGAGTAAGCCTGCCTTGTTAAACAAAGATATAGACATATCTAGACTTGTGATGTATATATAGCAAGTGAAAGTAAAAAAGAAGAAGCAAACAAAGGTGATTGAAAGACAAAATAAAAAGTTTTGCTATTTGAATCAGGGTGGAGGTCAACAGCAGAATAGTAGAGATGATGGAAAGTGGCCTAAAAAGAAGTCGAGTAATTTTAGTTCTTACTCTACGGCTAGTGCTCTTTATACAAAGCCGTTGGGTGATCATCATTATTAGTATGATAGTTGGTTTAGATAAACAAATGCTTAGCCTCAGGTTAGTGGGGCTCATTCAACTCTTTCATCTCCTCCTTGTAGATTTTATGCTCAAGTGCATTGTGGTGTTTGCAAAGAAGGGAGGAATAAGTTCTTTAAATGTGGTCATATTATCCATTTGTAGAGGGATTGCCTTCTAGGGTAGCTTCTGGAGTAAATATGATTCATGTTGCTACATCATCAGCTCCTGCACCAAAGTGTGCTGCTTCTGCTTCTTTCTCCGACAATGGATGAAACTATCTGTATGCTCTTGCAACTCGACAAGATTTTGAGGCATCCCCCAATATTGTTACTGGTATGCTCAAACTCTTCTCTCATAATATGTATTATCTACTTGATCCTGGGTCTACCCTCTCTTATGTGACCCATTATATGGTTATTTGCTTTGATTTTGACCTTGAGTGTATTTTGGATCCCTTCTCTATGTCCACCCTAATAGGTGACTCCATTGTGGCTATATGGGTTTATAAGGATTGTGTGATGTCGGTCTATTGTAGGAAGACCTTGATGGATCTAATAAAGTTGGGCATGATAGACTTTAATATAATTTTGGGGATGGATTGGTTATATTTGTGCTATGTGTCTCTTGATTGTCGAACCTAAAGGGTTAGTTTCTATTTTTCTAATGAGCTGGTGATGGAATGAGAAGGTAGTTTCCTAGTACCTAAGAAAAGGTTCATTTCGTATCTTAAAGCTAGAAATTGGTTTCTAAAGGGTGCCTCTATCACTTAGTGCATATTAATGATTTTAGATCTAAAGGTCCTTCTTTGCAGGCTATCCCCGTGGTTTATTAATTTCTCGAGGTGTTCCCTGATGATCTTCCTGGAATTCCTCTCGATAGGGAAATTGATTTTAGGATTGATCTTCTTCTAGACACCCATCCTATTTCTATCCCTCCTTACAGAATTGATTTTAGGATTGATCTTCTTCGCCTTAGTGTGTCTTCGTGGGGTGCTTCGTGCATAAGAAAAATGGTTCCCATCGGATGTGTATTGATTACCACTAATTGAATAAGGTGACCATGAAAAATAAGTATCCACTTTCGAGTATTGATGATCTGTTGGATCAACTTTAGAGTGCTAAGTAATTTTCTAAGCTTGATCTTTGGTCCGGGTACCATCAGTTGAAGATTAGGGAGGCAGATATTCCTAAGACTGCTTTCTGAACCCGGTAGTCATTTTGAGTTTTTGGTGATGTCGTTTTGATTGACTAATGCTCTGGCAACATTTATGGATCTTATGAATTGGTTTTTTCATCAGTTTCTGAACTTATTTATCATTGTCCTTATTGATGATGTTTTGGTGTATTCCAAGAGTGAGGAAGATCATGCCGATCACCTCCGCCTTGTGTTGCAAACCCTAAAGAATCAACGTTTATATGATAAGTTCTCTAAGTGTGAGTTCTGATTGAATGCTATGACCTATCTGGGTCATGTTATTTCGAGTGAAGGGATCACTGCGGACCCTATAAAGTTGCAGTGGTTAAGAAGTGGCCTAGACCGACAACTCCAATCGATATTCAGAGATTCTTGTGTTTAGCTGGTTATTGTAGAAGGTTTGTGAAAAGTTTTTCTTCTATTGTTGCCCTATTGACTAAGTTAACTCTGAAGAAGGTAAAGTTTTGTGGTTTTATGCTTGTGAAGGTAGTTTTGAGAAGTTGAAGGATAAAATAACTTATGCTGCGGTCTTGAACTGCATGAGGGTATTGATGGTTTTGTTGTCCATTATAATGCATCTCGATTGGGATTGGGCTGTGTGTTGATGCAACATAGTAAGGTGGTTGCTTAAGCTTCTAGATAACTGAAAGTGCATGAGAAGAATTATCTGACTCATGATTTTGAATTATTGGCTATGGTGTTTGCATTGAAGATCTGGATATATTATTTATATGGGGTCTATGTTTATGTTTATTCTGATCATAGGAGCCTGCAATACGTGTTGATTCAGAAGGAGCTAAATCTTAGGAAAAAGAGATTTCTTGAGCTGCCTAAGGTCTATGACATGAATCTTCAATATCATCCCGGTAAAGCTAACGTAGTTGCTAATGTCTTAGCTGGTTGTCAATGGGAAGCTTATCTCATATGGAAAAGGAGAAGTGGGATTTGGTGAAGGATATTCACCAGTTGGATAATCTAGGAGTTCGTATCTTAGATTCTGAGGATGGTGTTGTGATTATTCAAGAGGTGGCTAAGTCATCTCTTGGAGCAGAGGTAAAGGAGAAGAAAGTGTTGGACCCTATCTTGATGCAAATCAAGAATGATGTGGGTAGGCAGAAAGTGATGGTTTTTGAGATTGGTAGTGATGGTATCTTGAGATACCAAGGTAGATTATGTGTTCCCGATGTTGATGGGTTTTAAGGAAGAATTTTGGCCAAAGCTCATGAATCACGATATACTATTTATCCTAGTTCGACGAAAATGTATCATGATCTTAAGGAGATTTATTGGTGGAATAATATGAAGTGGGATATGGCCAATTTTGTGGCTAAGTGCATGGCGTGTTAGCAAGTGAAGGTGGATGATTTGAGGACTAGTGGGTTGACTCAAGAGATTTAACTATCGGTATGGAAAATAAGAAATAATTAATATGGATTTATTATTAGTCTTCCGCAGTCTCTCGAGCAATTTGATTTAATTTGGATCATTGTGGATAGGATGACTACGTCTGCTCACTTCTTGCCAGTGAGGACTAATTTCTCTTCTGAGGATTATACCAAGTTGTTCATTGAGGAGATCATAAAGTTACATGGTGCTCTAGTTCCCATAATTTTTGATTGAGGTACTCAGTTTTCATATCACTTTTGGAGGTTATCCAAGCAAGGTTTGGGGACTAAGGTAACCCTTAGTACCATTTTGCACCCATAGATGGATAGGCAAGTAGAAATGACAATTCAAGACTTGGAAGATATGCTTTGGTAATGTGTATTTGATTTTGGTAGAAGTTGGGTTAACCACTTACCTTTCGTAGAATTTACCTACAACAACAGTTATCACTCTAGCATTGGTATGGTCCGTTTTAGGCCTTATATGGTAGGAGGTGTAGGTCTCATATTGGGTGGTTTGATGTAACGCCTCAAAATCTCATCCTGAGATGTCACACAGTGCTCAAGGCTACGAATCTCCCTAAGCTAACCCTTTGAGCCTGCTACTACTTCTAACACTTACTTTAAGATAATCTAGCCAAGAATAAATGCTGTATCATATCAAAACTAAAAGTGAATAAACAGTTGATACTATCTTAATAACAAATACTAATAGTCTTTAAACAAACTTGTAGTCTGACAAGCCTCTACTACTACAAAGAACTAGAGAGCCATTGGGATAGACTCCCAATTGACTCGAACTGAACTGAAAATGATAGTCCATATACTAAAAGAAAACTAAAATTCTGAAGAAGCAGGCCCTCAAATCACGAGTATTCCCCACTGTGGGGACAGATAAAGATGCTTGAACTACTCACAATGCGGATACTGAGCATCTGAACCTACATTATAAGACAATGTAGCACATAGATGTATATGTGGATCAGTACTTTAGGGATGTACTAATTATATGGAGGTGCAATGTAATAAGTAAACAATATTATCAACTTTGTAGAAAACATGTGTACTGATATAAGTGACTCACATAGCTTGAGGAAAACTGAAATCTGAATCTCATAAATCATGTATAATAAAGCATATAGTGAGTCATTATATTTACTTCTAAAATCTTCATTCTCCATCTTGTTCTCAAAACTTTGTAAGAAAGAGGAATCGTAAAACAATAGCTTCAAAACTTATACTTTTATCTTATGGAGAATAAGGGACTTCTTTGAAACTTAGAGATTATAGGACTTTGGAAATTAAGGACTTTGGGTTTGGGAGATTATGGGAGTTTCTTCTAACCAACATAAACCATGTGAGCTGACATGGAATGCAACGTCTTGCCCATGTTGAGGAGAGCTGCTCTATCCTTTCCATCAGAATAGAATCTTTAACTTTAGTGATCACTATCTTAACCCACTTGGGGTAAATACGAAACCTACGGGGGCATGTAGTTCTGGGGCATGAGACCTTGGAATCATACCCAACTCGGTGCTAAATACTACTCCCATACTTAGGCTCAGAACTTTTAGGAAATCCACCTTATAGTAACACAAGGGTCTATAATAAAGATCAACTATACTTCTCTTGACCTTAAATCATAACTTGAATAAATAATGTGGATTTCTATCTTAGCTTAGTTCAAATGATCAACTTTCTTCATAAAAAACTGAAAATAGCTATTCATGGGATGCTTAAATCATGGTCATTCTTGAAGTTCAACATACATACTAGGGCTTAATAGCCCATACTTCAATTTCATATCAAACACCATAAAAATTCATACTTTATAACAAAAGTATTCATAATTCAACTTAAAATCTGGAAATTTCATCAATAGGCATAGAAATATAAACAAAGTCATGTAATTCAACTTTTAAATTATAGGAAATCACATAATCTTGTAAATAATGGTAATGGGTATAAACCCTAACTTGATTTTCATAGAAATCATAGTAAAATTCTGAAATTCATAACTTAAAATATATTTTTGGGCACAAGAACACAAAGATTATTCTTGTTCAAACCCCACATACCTTATATTGATAAACTTGGACGAATAACTTGCTTTAGAGATGTTATTGGGACTCTTGAATGAGGGTTCTTGGAATTCTTGGCCTAAGAACTTGGAATCTTGACTTAAGTTGGAGAATTGATGGAGAAATCTTGAGTTTATTGGGGGGCAAGTTTGATGAACTAGGGTTTTTGTTTGAGGGGTTTTTGAGAAAAGTGGTATATGATGCTTGTAATGACCTTAAATCAGGTGTTTAGACGATTTAAGTGGCTTGGAAAAAGTCCAAAATACCTTTTTTTTAACTTCAGAACAAAATTGGAAAAAAAATACAATTGGGAGCCCGATTTTATGGGCCAACACGACGCGCCACTATCGCGGTGGCTCACTGGAAATTAACAAATGGGAATTTGGGGGTCACCACGACGAAGAGCCATCGCGTTGTCCCACTTGTTGGGACCTAGAACTTTAGCACGATGCACCACAATCACGCTAGGCTATTGGAAATTGACTATTGGGAAATTGGGATCCTCCGCGATGCATCACCATCGCAGAGTCCCACTGGAATTTGACAATTGTTAAATAAACCCTCTCTGCAATGCGCTAGATACCATAATGATGGTGTTTTATGACAAGAACTTAAATTAGCCATAACTTTTTGTTCGATTATTGGATTTAGGTGAATTTTATATCGTTGGAAAGCTAATTCAATTTCCCATTTATTAAAAAGTCCAAATTAGGAAAATTCTATATGATTTAAATATTACTCACTTTGAAAGTCATCCCTTAATCTTCTAGATACGAAATTAGGCTTGAAGAAAGTTTGAGGTATCACATTTGAGGCTGGTGATAATAATTTGTTCGTCTTTGATTTAGTTCACCAATTCATGGAGAAGGTGAAAGAGATTCAGGATAGACTTAAGGCTGCCCAAGGTCACTAAAATTCCTACGCAGATATAAGGCGAAGGGAGTCGGAGTTCAGTGTTGGTGATTGGGGTTCTTAAAGGTGTCTCTCATGAAGGGAGTGATGCTATTTGGAAAGAAGGGGAAGCTCAGTCCCTATTATGTCAGTCCATATTTGGTTTTGAATAGGGTTGGTAATGTTGCATATGAATTGGAGTTACCTTTTAGTTTGAGCTCCATTCATTCGGTGTTTTATGTTTCAATGTTGAGGAAGTGCGTGGGTGATACTTTGATGGTCGTTCCTTTAGAAAAGATGGGCATTTCTGATTTCTTGTCCTATAAGAAAGTCCTGGTTAAGATTTTGGATAGGCAAGTCCATCGATCACGACCCAAGGATCTGGCTTTGATAAAGGTTCTTTGGAGGAACCAAAAGGTTGAGAAATCTACTTGGGAAGCCAAGGAGGACATGAAGTCTAAGTATCCGTTCTTCTTCCCCATTTGAAAAATCATGCTTGAGGTATGTGTATTCCTTAACATCTTTGTTTTCTAACTTTGTTAAAGGAAATTACGAATTCCTTGGTATCTTTGTTTTATGTCTTTGTTAAAGGTAAATGTGGTTGTGTTTGGAGTAAAATCATGCTAATAAATGTCTTGTCCTATCATTCGAGGATGAATGATCCTAAGGAGGGAGTATGTAACACCCTAGGTTTTGGGTTCTTAAAATTTTTTGAAATTTTATCCTCATTGCCTTGACTATGACTTACCCTTATGAGTTATAGAGAGTCTTGATGGGTCCTTGGGACCCAATCATAGCCTAAACAATGTGTGTGAGACTAAGTTCTTCTATGAGTACGAGTGGCTCACTAAAAGTCATAAGGACTCGTTACGATTCATTGGGTGCAAATTATAGGATGTCCAGTGTTTACCCCTAATGAATTCTGTGTTGATTATGACTGAAACTTATGAGTCGTATTGTCCTATTATGAGTTATACCGGTTGAGTCGTAGGGTCAATAGTGTATGGGTGCCATGAAAATTATCTTGGCTATGAATCATGATGAATAATCATAATGAAACCTTACGAGTCGTACAATGACCCGTAGTCACTGATGACTAAATTCTAGTTTTAAATTAAGGGTACTTTGGACAATTCCTTTCTTACCCAATTAAAAACCCACGTTCATAAAGTACTTAAGGGGGTTATTTCTCATTCATAACATAATCAAACACTTCTAAAGCTATCTCAAGTCTCTCAAGAAGCCATACTTAGGGTTTCCAAGTAGTAGGTCATCCAAGGGCTCAAGGGTGGAATTTTCTCCATAAACTTAGATATTTCAGGCATGTTACTCGTCCCTAATTGCTAATTTTATAAAAGCATGCAATTTAAAGTGTTGTTCACGAGATATTGATGTTGGTTTTGAAACATGGGTTAAGGGTTTTGAATGTTTATTGTTGAACAATATTTTTCATAGTTTACCTATGACTATTCATGCTTTAATTATGGTTTTGAACTTGTGGGTGCATGACTTTGGTGAATGAACCAGGGGATTGTGATTTTCCTCAAACATGTGACTTTTGAAGTGGTTATGACCTCATCCCCATATTGTAAAATTGATTTTGATTATGAAAAGTATTCATATTAAATTATTCTTGAAGTATTACATAATATGAAAAACTAATGAAACATAATGATTTGAATTGAACCTTATGGGGTTGTGTAATTCCCTAAGTTAATTTATAATTCAACCAAGGGGGTTGTGAATTTCCCCCAAGTGATGATAATTGGTTTGGCATGTGGGTTTTACCTTGCCAGTGTAGTTGGTATGGCGATACCAATAATGTATGCCTAAATGTGTATCATGGTTCAATAAATAGGAATGTTTGTTAAGTGTTTTAATTGGGCTTTAGTGAGGGTTGTGTAGCTGAGTTGTAAATGTGGAGGTCTCGAGGGGCTGATACTTGAAACCACAGTTATCGAGTATGGGTTTATATGACCAGGAGGTTCAAGTCTCCCTTCTTAATATCATATGATTGGGAGGTTTGAGTCCTCCACATTATATTATATAATTTGGTGCTTATGTCACCTTATTGTGACAGGTGGTTCGGTTCCTCTATAGTGCATATGTATACCTTTTGGTTCTACGGACACACGCACTGAGGCCTTACCATCTTGGGGAGATATAGGCCCATATAGCGTGTGGGTGCCTTTTATGTTACGACGGGTTGTGACATGGAGTCCCGATATTGCGGAAAATATCTCACTGCAGCAGGGTCACTATAGTAGGACCACACATCTTCAAAGCACCAATGGATTCTTTTTTCAAATTTTGTGATTTTTCAACTTTTTAACTTACATCGGGTTAGAGGAGTAGTGTGTAACTCCTAAATGTCAAAATCTAGAAGAATAAACTCCAAGTGCTGAGAATTTTTTTAAAAATGACTCTTTATCTTCGTCCCCCCTGTTTAATCACCAAATCCTCTATGAACTCTGTAAATCTTACACCTAGAATTATATAGGAGTATTAGAAACATAAGAGAAGTAAGCATGCTTCTAAAATCCATTCGAATTTTGGCAAACTCAAATCAAGACTAAACTAATGCCACTATAATTTCTACAAAATTCTAACCCAATTTTTCATGAGACAATTATTGTAAAGTAATGACCTGGGATTAGAACAACAATTTACCTTGAATTTAATGTCAGAAGAGAGTGATTGTTCAGAGTATATGGGGAGGGGGAGGGGGTTGAGTTTGGCAAGAGGAAAAATAGGAATTGCACCCATTTATCTCACCCTTAAATGTCTAAGGCCTGCTATATCAACCCAACTTCTTACTATAGCGGTCCGGCTATATTTGTAGAGGTTCATCTATAACGAAAGTCAGGTAGTAGGAAGGGATGCAGAATATTTCATTCTTTTTTTCTTAATTATTTTGAGGTTTTGGCTATTGACAAGGCCCTGGTGTAATGACTAGATTTTTGGTGATTTTTATAAATTATTCATTTCTATTTGATTTGACCATGTTACCCCTCCCCGTGGTTGCTTCGTGGTATTTTTAGGTATGGGATAGTTGCCAGGTTCCCAATGCATTTTAGTATGGTTTGTGCGAGTATGTGGTTTTTGGTGGTTATAAAAGATTATTTGTTGACTTTGGTCAACGTTTGTTGTTTAGTGCGTTAGATAGTGAAATGATCTGCTCTAGTAGATGCAAAACCTTGATTTTAGATTTGTAACATAGATAGTGTGATTTTACGGCTTTTGTATCTCATTTTGAGCCTCGGTTTAAAAAATTATGAAAATGGATGTCGAGAGCCAACTTTGAGAAACTGATATTTTTTTGAAAATTTGATATCGCCATTGAGTCCGAATTGTCAAATTTGATAGGGTAGTATAGTTTGTTTGTGTTCTCAAGATTACGGATGAATCCCCAGGAGCTCGCTTAAAATTCTCTAAGTCTCTAGATGATGCACCACTCAACTGGTGCATTCGCTTAAGCGACACTTGGGTCACTTAAGTAGAGACCACTTAAGTAGCTAGTCGATCGCTTAAATGACCTGGTTTCACCAACGAGTGTTGCTTAAGCGACACTTGGTCCACTTAATCAACAAGTCTAGACTCGAGGGGTGTCTCTTAAGTGAGACTTGGCCACTTAAGCAGCCTAGTGTCTACTTAAGCAACCCAGGGTGATATATATATACCTCTTTTTCATGATTTTCACCATTTTTGAGACTTGGAGCTTGTTTTTTTGAGTTTTTGGGTGATTTATTTTATTATCAAGTTCGGAAATCTCCAAATCCCAATTTCAATTATTTTTCTTCAATTCTTATCAGTTAAATCTTGTTAAAACTCGATTTCATAAGTTGAATTTGGGAATTTTGGCCCGGAAGGCATAAATTAGAAATTCCTCAATTTAAAATCCAATTTCAACCCGTTTTCACTTGGATTTTATTCTATGACTTCCTTTAATCATGGATGATATATTTTTAGACTAAAATTCTGGTTTCACCCTTTTTTTAAAAATACCCATTTCAGGGGTCTATTTTGATCCTGACTAAAAGATGGATAATATAGGTATCGTTGTCTTCTTGTTGATGCATAAATTCTATAATCATATGATTTAGTTGGTTCCAAGTACGTTCGTGATGAGAAAGCTCCGTGTTGAAGGCTCTTGGACTGGTTAATTGCATTTGAGGTAGGTTATAGCTTAACTTTCTTCAGACTGCACTGGGTAGTTAATATTGATATAAAATCATATTATGGGTGTGAGAACTAATCATGAAAATGACTTTATTACTATTTTGTTCCCATGTAGGGGCCTATGTTGTTGTTATTTGGTAGTTTTGAGACATTAATTGCTATGTGTGATCGTGTGGGGTCTGATATAATGTTATTGGCCTGATATTTTATGTAATTGGTTGTCTTCTTCTTGGTTGAAAAATATGTAAGTTGGTTCTTTTTGGTATCAAACGACATATTATTGTATATCTTACTCTATCGTTTTATGGACTATATTGAATCATGGATAGTTGGCATATTAAATGGATTTGTGGCTTACATGGTTGGTATATTGGTTGGATTTGGAAATTCTCATTCAAGTTAGTTATGAGCATTTCATCCTCACATCATACATATTCATTAAACATTGGTACCACCATGGAAATACTGACTATTTCTGGTAGAAAATGTGACATCTTTAAAAACCCTCTAACGATGCATGTACCAGAAAGGAGTTATAGATATTTGATTATATATGGATTGACGAACAACCCCCTATGGGTCCTACCTCAGGAGCACATCTCGGTAGGTGTATACAGAGTTTGTTTGACAACCTCATGCATTGCATCATCATCATCATCATCATCTTCATCTTCATTGCATTTTCATACTTAGTGTACATTCTGTGTTGTATTGTTGTTCTTGATTTGATATCTTTCTGTTTGTGCTTCTTTCACGTACTCATATTTGGTATATGCATATGATTTAGAACTGTTACTGAAGACAGCGTGGGCTATAATTTAGGATATTTTCTAATTGCAGGTGACGTCTCCATAGTGTGTATTTTATATACTTTATTTTCTAGTTTTGTTAGTCGGTCTATGATACCTACCGTGTACAAGTGGACCATACTCATCCCTACTATGCCATTTTGGTGTAGATACAGGTATGAATTCACAACACGATAGCTGATTCAGGTGGTGTTTGGAGTAATTTTTAGTTAACGGTTGATCTATGCTTCCAGAGTGGATCTACTAACTTTTCTTGTTTAGTTTATTTATTGTTTTCAATTGTATATCTTGACTTCAAGATATATTTAGTTGGTTCTTATATTGTGATACCCGATTTTGGGAGATTTATGGTATCTTTGTTATGCATTTTTTTGTATTATCGTAAATGTGTGGTTTGGCTTCATTCTAGAAGCCTTAGCTTGGATTTTGGTATTGTTTTTCTCATTTTAAATAAGTTTGGGTGATAGGCTTACTCTTCAAGGCTTGTCACATCAAGTGCCTTCATGACCCTTGGTTTTTGGGTTGTGATAAATTGGTATAAGAGCAACCAAGTTCATTTGTCTCATCAGTGTAAGAATGGGGTGTCTAGTAGAGTCTCGCGGATCGGTATATACACATCTGTATTTATCTTTGAAAGGCTATGATATATCCTTAGGAAACTTCTATTAATTTGTTCTCTTATCATGTAAATTCTTTTAAACAATGTTTTATAAATTGTATTTCACTCTTTTCCACGTAGATGGTATGATGAGACATAACTGGGGGCCTTGTCGTAATGGGTGTCCAAAGTCTGACCAGGACCGGATACCATTCCTTGTTACCAACCCAACCTCCAGCCATGAGTTGGTTGAATTTCAAGCATATAACAAAATAGTGTAACAAATTATATGAAGACTCTGGGATAACATAACGACAGTGACCGACCCAACTGAGTCCAACCATAACATACCAATAATTAAACCATACCAAATTGATACCGAAACAAGGGCCATAAACCAGGCCATGACCAAAGATGTTCCAAAATCTAATATAATTAACCCATAAATGAAATATGATGGAACAGTAAGAAATTATGTCTGATAATGCCAGCCTCAATACCAATACTAATGCTAAGGCTGACACCTATACCGATCCTGCCCATTCCAACCCATATTAGTACCATAAAGCCTTTAACCAAAAGAGTAATAAAATTTGGTTGGGACATGCCCCCAACCATGGCCAAAACCAATATCCAAAATAAAATCAAAGTGTCAATAAATATCCATAAAATGAAATAAAGCCTTCCTAAAGGATGGAAGCTATCCACTTTAGTCCAAATGCTAATTCCCAAGTCAATCACTATGTAGGAGGAGCAGAACGACTAGTTCCTGCAAAGAGTGGGTATATAACAACCAATAGACGGGTTAGCGGATGAACACTAGAATGATATCAGGATAAGGATAAAATCAATCCATTTATAAACCAAGAAAAATTATGCATATGCACACAACCATACATATATATATATATATATATATATATATAACCATGCCGGGAAAGGGGACCGAGTTTAGCATGCCTTTAAAACCTTTACCTGCGTGTGTAGCTTTGCTGTCCTAAACCACCCATGGGCTATATAGGGTCGTATCTTCCTGATCAAAAGTCCTCAGTACGTAAAGCCCCACGACATGTAGTGTGACATCGTGCACATGGTCACCAAGACCAACCTCACATCGGTAAATATGAGTTTTCAGTTTTGGTCCCACCGGGACCTCCACCTTTCATGGCATCGCTACATATCCTGCCTTTTTTCCCCAATTAAAACCATCAACAAGAAATCAATCAATCCCTTTACCATTATTAACCAAGGCCATTTAGTAGTGGTATCGTCATACCGGTCATACTTGCAAGTACTATCCATGGCCAACCATATATAGGTTTAAGGGGACTTTCAAGTGCACTTCCATTTACCATATTAAACCACTTGGGGGATTCCATGTACTCAAAAGCATAACCATTTATCCATTTATCTATCCAAGGAATTTAAACCATGCATAATTCCTTGACCGAGTTTTAAAACAAGCAAGAGTTCCATTAAAATACTCAATGCAATGACAACACGTATATAGGTATTTTGTCAAACACATTTGGGGCATAATATAACCAAAACCAATTTCAATTACCATTTAAACCATTTCTATGTAATCCAATTATCCAAAACCACCATCAATGCATATAAAGCATAATTAAAACTATGGAAAACCATAACCAACCATTTAATATCAAAACCCCCAATTCATATTTGAAAACCAAAATCATATAATCAATGAAGTCATGAAAACATTCATAAAACCATGCTTTTAGATAGAATTAACAATGAGAGAAGAGAACATTCCTTAGACTAAGATGATGATGGAAAGAAATCACCAACACAAGCTCCAAATCAATGCTCTAGTTGAAAACTTAGCTTTCCTTGCCCAAAAACTTTTAAGAGAATATAAGAGTGTTTTAGAAGAGTTTTAAAGTGTTAATGAATGGAATAATAGGGTATATAACCTCCAAAGTAGGTTAGAAGTTGTAGGACCTTCTTAGGATAGGTGAAAAGATGTCCAGAATGCTCCTACTTAAGTGGTACGAAATCCCATCCCAGGGATGCGACTGACCCTCACAAGTCGTACCCTTCGATACGATTGGTACCCTCCACTCATATCCTAGTGTCAACCTTTAGATCCAAAACGATCTAGAATATGACTTATCTAACCAAGTCGTAGACAAAGCATACGATCCATACCATTCGTCCTTATCCCCGGCAGACTTAAACCTAAGGAAGATATAGGCACTGTCCACCATACGAGTCCTTAGTACGACTTGTACCCTAGCTTAGGGCTCAAGGTGAGCCACTCGCACTCAGATCTAACAATAGTAAACAAGTCCAATATTAAGTGAAGGAAAAAAATAATCTGTAACCACCAATATGACTCATACCCCTAAATCGTAAACATTTCAGTAACCAAAATCCATCCCACCAAACAACACTGGTCAACATACAACTGGACCATACTATTTATGCCCTAAAATACAACTTGTACCCATGAGTTATATTGGGTCGAGAGATTAGTATTCTAGGAAATGTTCTAAGGTCTAGAAACCAGGGTCTTTTAGGCTCCCCTACTAGGAACATTAGTCCCCGAATGATGGACTAGGTAGGGGTAACCACACACATGAGTCATTTGTATTATCAAATATTTTTCCAATCTTTAACAAAGTTTGAAATCAATGAGGTAAAGATATTAATCTTTCCTTTAACAAACTCTAAAAATAAAGATGTCTTGAAGAAATACCTTCTGCACGAATCCCAGGAGCAGAAAACAAATGCGGATATTTGGACTTCATGTCCTCCTCTACTTCCCATGTAGCTTCTTCCACCTTATGGTTCTTCCAAAGAACCTTAACCAAAGCTACATCCTTGGTCCAAATCCGATGAACCTGCCTATCCAAAATCTCAATCAAGATTTCTTCATAAGACAAAAAATCTGTGATACCCAATACTTTGAAAGGAACAACCAAAGAAGGATCACCAAGACACGTTCTCTATAAGGAAACATGAAAGACCGGATGAATCGAGCTTAAGCTAGAAGGCAAATGCAGCTCATAAGCGACATTACTAATTCTCTACAAAACCTCATAAGGACCGACATACTGGGGACTAAGCTTCCCCCTCTTACCAAACCATACTACCCCCTTCATGGGAGATACCTTTAGGAAAACCTTATCCCCAACCTCAAACTCTAAGTGCTTATGCCTAACATCTGCATAGGACTTTGGGCGACTTTGGGCAGCCTTAAGCCTATTCCAAATCACCTTCACCTTCTCCATATCCAGGTAAACCAAGTCGGGACCATACATATCCGCCTCACTAAGCTCAAACTAAATAATAGGAGATTTATACCTCCTACCATACTATGCCTCAAAAGGGGCCATAGTAATACTAGAATGATAGCTTTTAAGTAAACTTCACCAAAGGCAGATGCTCAACACAATTGACACCATAATCAATCACACAGGCCCAAAGCATATCCTCCAATGTTTGAATAGTTCTCTTTGCTAGTCCATCCATCTTCGGGCGGAAAGCAGTACTTAGACTAACCTTACTCCCCAACTTTTTTTGAAAAAATTGCCAAAAGTGAGATGTAAATTGTGTGCTATGATCAGAAATAATCAAAGCAGGCACCCCATATAGCTACACAATCTCCTGAAGATACAACTTTGTATAATCCTCCACCGAGAAGGTAGTTTGCATTAGCATAAAGTGGGCAGACTTAGTGATCGTGCCCACGATGACCAAAATCGAATCATATTGAATCCAAGACAAAGAAAGGCTAGTAATGAAGTCTCTATTTATCACATCCTATTTCCACTCAGGCAAATTAATTTCTTGATACAACCCTCCTGGCCTCATGCGCTCAACCTTAACCTGTTGACAGACCATGCACTTAGACACAAAATCAGCCACATCCCTGTTTATGCCATTCCACTAATAGATCTCCTTGAGATCATAATACATCTTATTCGAGCTGGGATGAACAACATAGCGCAATTCATGTGCCTTAGCCAAAATCCTTTATCATAAACTGTCGACATCAGGAACACACAACCTCCAGTGGTACCGTAAAGTACCATCACCACCGATCTCAAACACCACTACCTTTTGCCCACCAACTTAACTCTTGATTTTCATCAAGATAGGATCTAGCACTTGTTTCTCCTAAATCTCCGCACCAAGAGATTACCGAACCACTTCTTGCACCATCACACAACCATTCTTGGTGTCTAAGAGGCGAAATCCAAGATTAGCCAAGCAGTGAATATCCTTTACTAATTTTTGCTTTCTTTCCTCAACATGAGCCAAACTCTACACGGATAACCTGCTAAGAGCATTAGCAACAACATTACCCTTACCTGGGTGGTAGTGAAGACTCATATCGTAGTCCTTGAGAAGCTCAAGCCATATCCTATGCCTGATATTAAGCTCCTTTTGAGTGAACAAATACTGTAGACTATTATGATTAGAAAAGATATTTAGGTGCACACCATACAAATAATGTCGCCATATTTTCAAAGCAAACACAACCGCCAATAGCTCCAAATCATAAGTAAGATAGTTTTCTCATACACTTACAAGTGTCTGGAAACATAATCAATTACCTTCCCATGCTGCATCAACACACAACTAAGCCCTACCGAGATACATCACAATAAACCACGAACCCATCATTTTCTACTAGCAAGGTCAGAATTAGAGCCAAAGTTTACTTATCTTGCAACTACTCGAAACTCCCTTCACAAGCATCCAACCAAGAAAACTTGACATTTTTCTAAGTCAACTTAGTCTAAGAAGCAGCTATCGATGAAAAGCTTTCCACAAACCACCTATAATACCCGGTTAAACACAAGAAACTCCGAATATCAGATGGAGTCATAGTTCTAGGCCACCTTTTCACCACAGAAAACTTTTCTGGATCCACATGATCCTATCAAAAGAAATAATATGTCCCAAGAAAGCTACAACATTCTAACAAAACTCACACTTGGATAACTTGGCAAACAACTGTTGTTCTTTTAAGGTCTGCAACACCACACAGAGGTGATTAACATGATCCAATTCACTCTTTGAATAAACTAGAATGTTATTAATAAACACAATAACAAAGAGATCCCAATACTGATAAACGATCCTATTCATCAGATCCATAAATTCCACCGGAGCATTAGTCAATCCAAATGACATCACAAAAAATTCAAAGTGCCTATACCGAGTACGAAAAGTCATCTTAGGGATATCCACCTCCCTAATCTTTAGCTGATGGTACCCAAACCAAAGATCTATCTTAGAAAAGAACTTGGTACCTTGAAGCTGATCAAATAGATTATCTATCTTTGGAAAAGGATACTTGTTCATGCCCGTCACCTTGTTTAACTGCCTATAGTCAATGCACATCCAAGGGAACCATCTTGATTGTGCACAAACAACACTGGTGCACTCCATAGGGATACACTAGGATGAATAAACCCCCTATCTGGAAAATTTTTAAATTGCTCCTTGTGTTTTCTTAACTTAATCGGAGCCATCCTATACGGAGGAATAAAAATTAGATGAGTGTCCGAAACTAGATCAATACCAAACTCTATTTCCCTATCCAGAGAAATTCCAGGAAGATCATCCGAAAAGACCTTTGGAAACTCATTAACCACTAGAACTTACCAGAAAGAAAGACCTTCTGAGTTAGAATCTGTAACTCGGACCAAGTGATAAAGACAACCTTTAGAGATCAATCTCCGAGATCTAAGATAAGAAATAAATCTCCCCTTAGTAGCTAAAGAACCACCCTCCCATTCTATAACTGGATCACCAAGAAACCTAAAGATAAATCTATGGGTTCGATAATTCATGGATGCATAACAAAAGTGCAAAAAATCCATACCCAGAATAATATCGAAATCCACCATACCCAACTCAAACAAATCCACCAAGGTCTGCTTGTCACAAATATATAACACCCCCCAATAAACTCTCTAAGCAATAACTGAGTCACCTACCGATGTAGAAATAGAAAAAGATCCAAAATAACTTTTGAATTAAAACCCAAAATACAACCATATAAGAAGTAACATAGGAGAGAGTGGACTCTGAGTCAAGCAAATAATATACGTCATGATAGAAAAGCTGTAATGTACCAGTAACGACATTAGGTGATGGCTCAGATTCATGTTGGGATACCAAAGTATACTACCTGTCCAACCACAACACTAAAACCAAGAGCAATAAGAAAAGTTGATACTACACCACCAGGTGTAGGAGTAGAAGATAAAGCCACAAGAATCTTATTTTCCCCCATAGCAACCTTATAAATTGGATAATTGCTGAGCCGATGCCCTACCTGGGAATAATTAAAGCATTTGTCCCTTCCTTTATCTCAATAACCCAGATGAGGAGAACCACATAACCAATAAAAAAGGCATGAAGAAACTGAATAACCTCCGCTTGCCTAATATTGGGCACCCTGTGCCCAAAAATTATCAGCACATTAATGACGCTTGCCGCTCGCCTGGTAAGGAGCACTAGAAAAAGAGTAGGAACCAGAACTGCCCCACTTTTTTTCTGCCATTTGCCACCATCTTGACCACCTTGAGATTGAGCACCTCCCTGGTCAAAAAACCTGCTCCTCTTACCCAATCAGTCCCAAAATTCTATCTGTTTTCTCTTTTTATCCCCCACATGATACATATAAACAGTTAACATAGAGATGTCCATATATTTAATTAGCAAGGCAGTCTTGCTCTCCAAAATTAGATCATGATTCAACCAAGAAGCGAGCTTCCGCATCCTTGCCCATATGTTAGCAATTAAATTAGTGGCATACCTTGATAATTGGTGAAACATCAAGGCATATTCCTTGATAGACATCCTCCCCTTCTTGAGGTTCACAAACTCCTCCATCTTTGCTTTCCTCAACTCAAGGGGAAATAAATAATCTAAGAAGGCCTTAGAAAAAGTATCCCACAAGATTGATTCTTCAACATCACCTCTATCCCTATCACTCTCTTAAAACTACTAATATGCAACCTTTTTGAGCTGATAAGTTGCAAAGTTACTCCTTCATATAGGTAGCCTGCATCACTTGAAATATCTTTTCCATTTCATCCAAGAAGCCCTTTGGATCCTCCTCTACCTTTACTTAAGAAAAAGTGGGAGGACCCATCTTTAAAAATTAGCCAACCCTTATGGCCTCAGCAGACAAAGCATCAGTCGCACCCCATTCAGCTTAAGCAGAAGCCATCTGAGCAATAACATGACTAGACTAATATAATTACGCATTAGTTACCTCGCCTTGAGGAGGACTAGTAGCAATCGGTGAAACTCAAGAACCATTAGGTATAGGACCATGAGATCGAAGATGAACCCTAGAAGTAGGATGCACCCCTTCAGTATTACCCCCAGATATGGTAGAAAATTTTTCTTGTGTTCCAGATCTATGAGGCATGATCTGAAATACGAACAAACAAGGATTAGAGAAGATTCCAGGACTGAGACTCCAACCTTGAAAATAGAATAAAAAGAAAGTTAGACATTCCTAAATGCCTTGTAGTCACTTCCATATGAGTGTGGCATGCTACACACCCTTAAAAGAGACTCTACTTGTCACGGATTTGTGTACTCCTAATTGACCATGAACCTAGGCTCTGATACCAACTTGACATGACCTGACTGAGGGCCTTATCATAATAGGCATCCTAAGTCCGACTGCAACTGGATACCATCCCCCGTTATCCAACCCAATCTTCAATCGCCTGCCCTGAGTTGGTTGAATTTTGAGCATTTAACAAAATGGTGTAACAACTCATATGAAGACTCTGGGATAAGATCACAACCGTGACCGACCCAATCGAGTCAAACCATCCTATACCAACAACCCAACAATACCAAATTAATATCAAAATAATGGCCATAAACCAGGACATAACCAAAGATGTTCCAAAATATAATAAAATTAATCCCAAAATGAAATATGATGGAATAGTAAGAAATTATGTCCGATGATTCCAACCTCAATACCAATACCAGTGCTAAGACTGACACCTATATCGATCCCACTAATTCTAAGCCATAGTAGTACCACAAAGCTTCTAACCAAAAGAGTAATAAAATTCGATTGGGACATGCCCCCAACAATGGCTAAAACCAATATCCAAACTAAAATCAAAGTGTCAAGAAATATCCATAACATGAAATAGATCCTTCTGAAAGGATGCAAGCTCACCACTCCAGTCTAAATACTGATCCTCGAGTCAATCACTATGTAAGAGGAGTAGAACGACTGGTTAAAGCATACCATGGGTATACAACCACCATTATATAGGTTAGTGGGTGAACGCTAGCATGATCTCAAGATAAGGATAAAATAATACCATTTACAAAACCAAGTAAAACCCATCCATATACACACAACCATATATATATATATATATATATGTAAAACCATGTCGGGATAGGGGACCGAGTTTAGCATGCCTTTAAAACCTTTAGCTTGGGTTGTATAGCTTTGCCCTCCTAAACCAACCCTGAGCTATATAGGTTCAGCTCCCCCGGTTAAAATGGCCCCAGTACGTGACGCCCATAACTAGGGAAGAAAAATTTGGATAACAAGTACATCCCCCAAATATAGAGTGACATCATGCACAGTCACCATGACCAACCTCACATCGGCAAATATGAGTTTCCAATTTTGGTTCCCCTGAGATCTCCACCGTCTATGACTTTGCTATATATCCCGCCATTATTTCCCAATTAAAACCATTACCAAGAAATCAATCAATCCATTTACCATTTATTAACCAAGGCCATTTAGTGGTGGTATCCGACCATACTTGCAAGTACTATCCATAGCCAACCATACATAGGTTTAAGGGGACTTCCAAGTTCCTTTTATTACCATATTAAACCACTTGGGGGATTCCATGTACCCCACAAGCATAACCATTTAGCCATTTAACTTTACAAGACATTTAAACCATGAATAATTCTTTTACCAAGTTTTAAAACAAGCAAGAGTTCCATTAAAATACTCAATGCAATGAAAACATACTTATAGATATTTTGTCAAACACATTGGGGGCATAATATAACCAAAACCATTTCCAATTACCATTTAAACTATTCCCATGCAATCCACTTATCCGAAACCACCATTAATGCACATAGACCATAATTAAAACCATGGAAAACCATAACCAACCATTTAATATCAAGACTCCCAATATATATTTGAAAACCAAAATCATATAATAAATGAAGTCATTAAAACATTCATAAAACCATGATTTTAGATAGATATAACAATGAGGGAAGAGAGCATTCCTTAAAATAAGATGACGATGGAAAGAAATCACCAAGTATTCCTTAAAATAAGATGACGATGGAAAGAAATCACCAAGACAAGCCCCAAATCAATCCTTTAGTTGAAACCCTAGCTTTCCTTTCCTAAAAGCTTTTGAGAGAATTATAGAGTGTTTTAGATAAGTTTCTAAGTTTTAATGAATTGAATAGTAGGGTAAATAACCTCTCAAGTTGGTTAGAAGTCGTGGGACCTTATTAGGGTGAGTGGGAAATTGTCCAAAATACAACCACTTAAGTTGTACAAAGGGATACCATTGACCCTCTTGAGTAGTGCCCTTTGATAAGATTGGTACCCGCTAATCGTATCCTAAGCATAAACCTTTGGATCCAACACTGTCCCGTATACTCATCCAACCAATTCATATCTAAAGCATACGATTCGATCCGCACCATTCATTCGTTTCTCTGGAAGATTTAAACCCAAGGAAAATTTAGACACTGTCCACCATATAATTCCTAGGTGTGAATCATACCCTAGCTTACGACTGATGGTGAGCCACTCATACTTAAATCACACCTAAGTAACCAAGTATAAGATTAAGTTAAGGAACAAAATGATCTGTAACAACCAATATGACTCATACCCCTAAATTGTATCCATTTCAGTAACCAAAATCCATCCTACCAACCAACACTGGTCAGCATACAACTGGACTATACCATCCATACCCGAATCTACAGCTTGTACCCATGACTCGTATTAGGTCCAGAGATCAAAATTCTAGGAAATTTTCTAGGGTCCAGAAAGCAGGGTGTTTCAGTATCCCCCACTAGAAATATTCTTCCCCAAATGATGGACTAGGTAGGGGTAACCACACGCACGAGTCATTTGCATTATCAAATATATTCCCAATATTTAACAAAGTTTGAAAACAAAGAGGTAAAGATATTAATCTTTCCTTTAACAAACTCTTAAATAAAGATGTGTTGAAGACATATACCTTCATACGAATCCCAGGAGCAAAAAACAAATGTGGATAGTTGGACTTTATGTCCTCCTCTGCTTCCTATGTAGCTTCTTCCACCTTATCGTCTGCCAAAGAACCTTAATCAAAGCTACATCCTTGATTCACAATTGACAAACCTGCCTATCCAAGATCTTAACTAGGATTTCTTCATAAGATAAAGAATCCATGATACCTATTACTTCGAAAGGAACAACCAAAGAAGGATCACTAAGACACTTACTCAATATAGAAATATAAAATACCGAATGAATTGATCTTAAGCTAGAAGCCAACTTCAGCTCATAAGCAACATTACCAATTCTCTGCAAAACCTCATAAGGTCTTACATACCGGGGATTGAGCTTCCCCCTTATATCAAATTGTACTATTCCTTTCATAGGAGATAGCTTTAGGAAAACCTTATTCCCAACCTCAAACTCCAAGTCTTTATGCCTAACATCCGCATAGGACTTTAGGCGACTTTGGTCAGCCATAAACCTATCCCAAATCACCTTCACCTTCCTCATAGCCTGGTAAACCAATTTGGGACCAAATATATCTACCTCACTAAGCTCAAATCAACCAATAGAAGATATACACCTCCTACCATACAATGCCTCAAAAGGGGCCATACCAATACTAGAATGATAACTATTATTGTAAGCAAAGTCCACCAATAGTAGATGCTCGACCTAATTTCCACCATAATCAATCACACAGGCCCAAAACATATCCTCTAATGTCTGAATAGTTCTCTTCTCTTGTCCATCCATCTTCGGGTGAAAAGCAGTACTCAGAGTAACCTTAGTCCCTAACCCTATCTAGTAAGATCACTTGAAGTGAGATATAAATCGCATGCCATGATCAGAAATAATTAAAGAAGGTACTCCATGCAACTTCACTATCTCCAAAAGATACATCTTTATATAAGCCTCCACCGAGAAGGTAGTCCACACTAGGAAAAAATGGGAAGACTTAGTCCTCCTGTCCACGATGACCAAAATTGAATCATATTGATTCCAAGACCGCGGAAGGCAGGTAACAAAGTCCATATTGAATATTTCCCATTTTAACTTGGGCAAATTATTTTGTTGGTACAACCCTCCTAGCCTAATGTTCTCAACCTTAACCTGTTGACACACCATGCACTTGGCCATAAAATCAGCTACATCCCTCTTTATGCCATTCCACTAATAGATCTCCTTAAGGTCATGATGCATCTTAGTCGAGCCGGGATGAACAAGATAGCATGATTCATGTGCCTTAGCCAAAATCCTTTGTTACAAAATCATCAACATTAGGAAAACACAACCTTTCTTGGAACCGTAAAGTACCATCACCACTTCCTTTTGCCCACCAACGTCACTCTTGATTTTTATCAAGATAAGGTTTAGCACTTGTTTCTCCTTAATCTCCACACCACGAGATGATTGAACCACTTCTTGCACCATCACACCACCATCCTTGGAGTCTAAGAGGAAAATACTAAGGTTAGCCAAGTGGTGAATATCCTTCACCAATTCCCACTTTTTTCCTACACATAAGCTAAACTCCCTATGGATAACCTACTAAGAGCATCAACAACCACGTTAGCCTTACCTGGGTGGTAGTAAAACTCATATCAAAGTCTTTGAAAAGTTCAAGCCATCTCCTCTGCCTGAGATTAAGCTCATGATTAGAAAAGATGTACACGTGTATACCGTACAAATAATACCACCAGATTTTTAAAGCAAACACAACTACCAACAGCTCTAAATAATGAGTAGGATACTTCTTCTTACATACTTTCAACTTCCTGGAAGTATAGGCAATCACCTTCCCATACTAAATCAACATACAATGAAGCCCTACCCGAGATGTATCATAATAAACTATGAACCCATCATTACCTTCCAGCAAGGTCAGAATTGGTGCCTAAAATAACTTATTCTACAACTTCTCAAAACTTCCTTCACAAGCATCCGACCAAGAAAAATTGACCTTCTTCTGAGTTAACTCAGTCAAAAGAGCAGCTATCGATGAAAAGTATTTCATAAATGGCCTATAAATCCTGGATAAACCGAAGAAGCTCTGAATGTCAGATGGAGTCATGGGTCTAGGCCACCACTTCACCACAGAAACCTTTTTGGATCCACCATGATCCCCTCACTAGAAATAATATGACCCAAGAAAGTTACAGGGTTTACCCAAAACTCACACTTAGAGAACTTGACATACAACTATTGTTCCTTTAAGGTCTACAACACTAAACGAAGGTGATTAGCATGAACCACCTCACTCTTTGAATAAACCATATTGTTATCAATAAACACAATAACGAAAAGATCCAATTATTGATAAAAATCCTATTCATCAGACCCATAAATGCCACTAGAGAATTAATCAATACAAATGACATCACAAAAAATTCAAAGTGCCCATACTGAGTACAAAAATTCATCTTAGGGATATCCACCTCACTAATCTTTAGCTGATGGTGTCCAAACTGAAGATCTATCTTAGCAAAAGAACTTAGCACCTTGGAATTGATCTAATAGATCATCTATCCTTGGAAAAGGATATTGTTCTAGACCGTCACCTTGTTCAACTACCTATAGTCAATGCACATCCAAAAGGAACCATCTTACTTGTGCATCAACAACATCGGTGCACCCCATAGGGATACACTAGGATAAATAAACCCCTTATTTAGAAAATCCTTAAGTTTCTTATTGAGTTCTCTTAACTCAGCTGGAGCCATCCTATAGGAGTAATAGAAATTAGATGAGTGTTTGGAACTAGATCAATACTAAACTCTATTTCCCTATCCGAAGAAACACTAGAAAGATCATCCAAAAAGACCTCCGAAAACTCATTAACCACTGGAACTGACTAGAAAATAGGACCTTCTGAGTTAGAATCTTTAACCTGGACCAAGTGATTAAGACAACATTTAGAGATCAACCTATGAGCTCTAGTATAAGAAATAAATCTCCCCCTAGGAGCTAAAGAACCACCATCCCATTCTATAACCAGATCACCAGAAAACCTAAAGATAACCCTACGGGTCTAACAATCCAAGGATGCATAACAAGTCCGCAATAGATCTATTTCAGAATAATAACAAAATCCACCATACCCAACTCAAATAGATCCACTAAGGTCTGCTTGCCCCTAACATATACCACCCTCTCTATAGACTCTATTAGCAATAAAGAGTCACTTATTAGGTTGGAATAGAAAAGGATCAAAAATACTTTTTGAATTAAAACTAAAAGATATAGCCACATAAGGAGTCACATCGGAGAGAGTGAACCCCAGGTCAAGCAAATAATATATATCACGAGATAAAAACTATAATGTACTTATAATGACATCAAGTAAAGCCTCAAATTCCTATAGGGATGCCAAATCATACAACCTGTACCGACCAACACTAGAACCAGGAGTAGTAACAGAAGTAGATACAATACCACCAGGTGTAGGAGTAGAAGATAAAGACATAGGAATCTTATTCTCCTCTGTAGCAACCTTATTAACCGGACATTTCTTAAGCTGATGGCCTACCTAGACATACTTGAAGCATTTGTCCCTTCTTTCATCGCAATAACCCCAATAAAGATGACCACAGAACTGATAAGAAGGGCATAAAGAAACTGACTGACCACAATTTGCCTAAGATTGGGCACTATATGCTTGAAAATTATCAGCACCTTAATGACGCCTATCGCTCACCTAGTAAGGAGCACTAACAGAAGAGTGGGAATCAAATCTCCCCTACTTTTTTTCCTACCATTTTCCACCATGCCGACCACCTTAAGACAGAGCACCTCCTTGGTCAGAAAACCTACTTATCTTACCCTTTTTATCCCTAAACTCCATCTACTTCCTCTTTTTATCCTCTACTTGTTGCATATGAGCATTCACCCTAGAGATGCCCATATCTTTAATCAGTAAGAAAATATTGCTTTCCAAAATCAGATCTTGATTCAACCCAGATGCAAACTTCCTCATTCTTGCCCATATGTCATTAGCTAAATCAGGGGCATACCTTGATAATTGGTAAAACTTTAAGGCATATTCCTTGACAGACATCCTTCCCTTCTTGAGGTTCACAAAATCTTCCATCTTTGATTTCCTTAACTCTCGGGGAATGAAATGATCTAAAAAGGTCTTATAAAAAGTATTCCACAAGACTGATTCTTCCACATCACCCATATCCCTGTCCTACTCTTCATACCACTGATATGCAACCCCTTTGAGCTAATAAGCTACAACGTTTACCCCCTCCATATTGGTAGCCAACATCACTTAAAAAATCTTTTCCATTTTATTAAACAAGCCTTATGGATCCTCCTCCACTTCACTTATGAAAAAATGGAAGGAACTATTTTTAAAAATTGGCCAACCCTTGTGGCCTCAACATACAAAGCATCAGTCACACCCCATTAAGTCTAAGCAGTGACTATCTAAGCAATAACATGAATAGACGGATGAAATTCCCTATTAGTCACCTCACCTTGAAGAGGACTAGTAGAAATTCTATGGTATTGCAGAACTATTAGGGATAGGACCGTGAGATCAAAGATGAACACCAAAAGTAGGGTTCACTCTTTTAGCATTACCCCCAGATGGGATAGAAGAATTTTCTTGTATTCCAAATCTATGAGGCATGATCTAAAAAATAAACAAACGAGGATTAGATAAGATTCTAGGATTGAGACTCAAGGCTTGAAAATAGAATACCAAGAAAGTGAGACATTCCTAAATGCCTTATAGCCTCTTACTTATGAGTGTGGTGTGCTATACAACCTTCAAATAGACTCTACTCAACATGGATTTATGGTCTATCAATTGACCATGAACCTAGTCTCTGATACCAACTTAATGCTACCTGACAGGAGGCCTTGTCGTAATAGGTGTCCCAAGTCTGACCGTAACTGCATACCATCCCATCGTTACCTAAACCAACCTCCAGCTACCTACGCTGAGCTGAATGAATTTCAAACATGTAATAAAATAGTATAACAGCTCATATGAAGACTTTGGGATAAGATCAGAACCATGACCGACCCAATCGAGTCCAACCATCCCATACCAACAATACACCATACCAAATCAATACTGAAATAAGGGTCATAAACCAGGCCATAACCAAAGATATTCTAAAACATAATATAATTAATCCTAAAAGGAAATATAATGGAACATTTAGAAATTATGTCTGATAATTCTAGCCTCAATACCAATACCAATGTTAAGGATGACACCTATACCAATCCCACCCATTCTAACCCATAGTAGTACTACAACACCTCTAATCAAAAGAGAAATAAAATCCGATTGGGACAAACCCCAACCATGGCCAAAATAAATATCCAAAGTAAAATTAAAGTGTCTAAAAATTTCTATAACATTAAATGAAGCCTTTTGAAAGGATGGAAGCTTACCACTTTAGTCCAAATGCTGATCCCCAAGTTAATCATTATGTAGGAGAAATAGAATGACTGGTTCCTGCATAGCATGGGTATACAACTGCCAATAGATGGGTTAGTGGGTAAATTATTGCTTGATTTTAGGATAAGGATAAAATAATACCATTTATTAAACCAAGTAAAACTATCCATATGCACATAACCATACATATATGTAACATCCCCCCCAAAAAAATCCAAACCAATATTAGAGCCATGTACCAAGCTCATGCATAGTACATCATGGTTCTTTTATAGTTTTATGAGTATGTTATATGTATATTAAGGCTTCAAATAACTCCCAGCTATCAGACGAATCAAAACATTCCTTACAGATTGAATTCGTGAGAAGGATATTGGTATAGTCAACTTCAAATGAGCATATCTCTCATTATACTTGAAATTTTTGAGATCATGACTTATAAAAAGATAGATAATTGAATTATATTTCCAACGATACCAATTTTCCCTAAATCCGATATCAGAGCAAAGAGTTATTCCTATTTTACTCCAGCATATCAGGCTGGAAATAGTGTAATGACATTCGTGGTAGCTTACCACATTTATGATGCCCTATCACGAAGGTCGTCAGCCTTAGGTAAAAACCATCTCCTAAGTGACGACATTCATGATATCTTACCACATTTGTGATGCCCTATCATGAAGGTCGTCAGCCTTAGGCAAAAACCAACTCCTAGGTGACGACATTTGTGGTAGCTTACCATATTTGTGATGCCCTATCACGAAGGTCATCAACCTTAGGCAGAAACTAGATCCTAAGTGATGACATTCATGGTAGCTTACCATATTTTTGATGGCTTGTCATAAATATTGTCAGACTTAGGCAGAAACCATCAATTCCAGCTCTTGTGTGACGATATTTTTAACAGCCTATCATAGTTTTGATGCCTTGTCACAAATGTCGTTAGACTTAGGCAGAAACCATCAATTCCAGCTCCTGTGTGATGACATTTTTGACAGCTTGTCACATTTTTGACGCCTTGTCAGAAATGTCATCAGCAATGATTTTTAGCAACTGAGAATTTATTTCATAAGGGTATTTTGGTCTTTTCTTTCACCTTTCATGACTTATAACCCTAAAGAGGCATAATTTTTTCCATTTTTCTTCAGTTAAGCATCTTAAAAACCCTCTCTTACACTCTCAACCACAATATTAAGGTTTTCTCTCAAGATCATCTCCTCAAGAGCAAGCCTAAGGAATTCTTCAAGAACCTTCAGAAATATTAGATATCTTTCAAGATTCAATCACTAAGGTATGTGTAGTATTTATCTATGGATTCAATCCGTTCATAGAGCTCAAGAACCATGTTTTAAATACCATTCTGTGAACTTTTTATGGTGATATAATCATGTACATGTTGATGATTGTTGTTTAAGTTTCAAGATGATATCTAGAGGTGTTTTTATGGAATATATATGCTTATTAGTTGAAAACTATGAACCTTAGATGGTGTAAAATGTTACAAGTTATGAAACACACCTATGCCTTAAAGAATGCATGCAAGGTGTTTGATAAAATGCTTAGGATGCTAGAAATTCATGTTTATATGGTTCCATGATGTCTAAATGACAAGTTCATGTTAGCTATATAATTTAATATGAATTCCATGATTTTCATGTGTTGCTATTGTTGTGGTATGAAGCATGTATGATAATGGAGATATACAGTATGCATATGAAATATAGCTATGCACTCCCTACCATGCTTAATATGTTGAGGAACTACATGATCTATAATATCCTCTATTTATGATAATATGAATTGTGGATTCCAATCTTATGATCAAGTCAGTCATGTTGTGTTAGTTTCCTTCCATTGAGTCTTAGGGGTATTCATACCCAAAAAATATAGCTGTGTGCCTAGATCCATGTCATGTTTCACGATATACAAAATCAAGTCATGATTAAGTAGAATTCAGTCCGTCATGTGACTCAAAAAACCTCATGGTCTCAGTCAATTATTAGATATCAGTAGTATTTCGTTAGTTAATGGAATTCAGTAAGTTCCACTTATTTGCAGTCAGTTAAATTATGTTCAGTCTCTTCAGATGGGAGTAGGAGTTAGCACCGAGTGAATCCAAGGATGCGAACTCACTTGTATATGAGGGTGTGATTCTTAGCAGTCATCCTTGCATTCCAGAACTATGTAGCCAGCATAGGTTGAGACATCGCAGCCTATTATATGAGGGTAGATGAGGTGGCTTAACATGTTATATGAGGGTTCCCACCATTCTCACTAGAGTTACCTGTTATATGAGGGTTGTTCACATGTTGTCCTTACTAGTGGTATGGTATTGACACCCTTCTAGTCAGGCTAGAGATTGGACCCCATTTAGCCATAATGGCACATATAGGGCATGTCGGTTAAATAACTAACTCCCACAATTTTAGACTCAGTCTCAATAAAAGAACTCAGATAGTTCTTCAGATATCAGTATACCAGGACTATCAGATACAATCAAATTTAGTTATAGTGTAGAACTCAAATAGTTCCATCAGATTTAAGACTGTTGATACAGTCGCCCATGTTATTAGAACTACAGTTTTAGCCATGTCAGTTATTAGTAAATCATGTATTAGCATACAGATCTAGCTATCACGTACTCACGATCTTAGTTACTATGTATGTATGTTTATACTCTCACGTTCATATCAGTTAGTCAATTAGCATTGTTCATGCATGTAAACCCTTTTGCATTAGCCTGCCTCACTCATATAATCAGTACTCCAGTTGTACTGACACACGAGCTCCAGATCAGCAGTAGCATCCAGCCATAGAGTTGTAGTGAGTCCTCATCTATTCGAGGGCGATATGATTTTTTTTCATTTATTATTTCAGCTCAGTTTTGCTAGATGGAGTTAGTTGGAGACATGTTCCTTCAACTCTTTATTCAGACAGTGCTTAGAGGCTTTCAGATTTAGTATTCAGATTTAGTTTAGATTTGATTCAGTTTTCAGTTGTTTTGGGTATCTTTCACCTATATGGATATTGTATCTTGACAGATCTTTATTTAGTTGAACCTTATGGCCTATATGTTCATTTTTCTACAATATTACATTATATATTGTAGTGTACATGTACAAATATCAGTTATGGGTTAGCTTGTGGTCCCTCGGGGTCTTAAGCATTGTGTAGCATTCTAATTCAGAAAATTGGGGCATTACAAACTTGGTATAAGAGCCTAAGGTCCAATAGAGTCCTAGGAAGTCTGAAAGCCGTATCTAGTAGAGTCTTGTACATGGGTGTGTTGCACACCATATTTATGTACAGGAGGCTATATGATGTTTTAGGAACAGTTTCCCTTCTTTCAGTATTCATGTCGTGCTAGTAAACATAATTTCAAGTCAGTCTCTTAGTCTAATCTGCTCTTCTCTTATTTCAGAAACATGCCTCCAAAGAGAAGATCAACCAGCTCCTCATCCCGAAGATCCTTTAGGTGAACATATTTCTCATACGGAGTTTAGGATAGCATTTATCGCTCTTGCTTAGTCTATAGCTGCCTAGAATGAATGACCAGTAGTTATTCTAGCCAACCCAGTGGCAAATTCAGTAGTACCTAGGATTCAAGACTTCACTCGAATGAACCCTCCATCCTTCTTTGGGTCTAAGCCAGACGAGGATCCTCAGGAATTTGCTGACCAAGTATAGAAGGTCATTGATATCATGGGAGTCACTTGTTCTTAGAGTATCGAGTTAGCCACATACCAATTGCAGGATGTAGCTCACACTTGGTACAAGCAGTGGTTAGCAGAAAGGTTATACAATGTAGGTTATGTTGAGTGGGAAGAATTTGTCACGGCTTTCTTAGATAGATTCTTTCCCCAAGATCTGAGAGAGGCCAAAGTTCTTGAGTTCATCAATCTCAGGAAAGGAAATATGACAGTTAAAGAGTATTGTCTTAGATTTACTCAGCTATCTAGATATGCCCCTCATGTGGTTGCAGACAACATGGCTAAGATGAGCAAGTTCGTGTCAGGGGTGAATAATAACGTGGTAAATCAGTGTGGGTCTCAATGCTGAACAGTGATATGACTTTAGCTAGGCTCATGACCCATGCTTAATAGATAGAGGAGCAGAACGTTAAGACTAGGGAGAGGCATAACAAGAGAGCAAGAACAGGCAGTTTCAATTTTTCTCAGCCCAAATTAGAGAGAGGAAATCATTCGCAGTTTCATCCTAAGTCAGTAGTTCTAGCCCCTTCCTCCACTAGTGCCCCAGTTACAAAGTTCAAGGACGGCAACAGAGATAGAGCACCATGCTCTAAATCTCAGAGTAGTGTTAGCAGTGCCCGCATTTATCCTCAGTGTTAAACCTACGGTAAGCACCATTAGGGTGTATGTAGAGTGGGTCAAGGCATTTGTTTTGGTTGTGGCAAGCCAGGCCATAGAGTTAGGGTGTGTGTAGAGCGTGTCAAGGCATATGTTTTGGTGGTGGTATGAAGCATGTATGATAATGGAGATATACAATATGCACATGAAATATAGCTATGCACTCCCTACCATGCTTAATATGTTGAGGAACTACATGATGTATAATATACTCTATTTATGATAATGTAAATTGTGGGTTCCAATATTATGATCAAGTCAGTCATGTTGTGTTAGTTTTCTTCCATCGAGTCCTGGGGGTATTCATACCCAAAAACTATAGTTGTGTTCCTAGAGCCATGTCATGTTTCACGATATACAAAATCAAGCTATGATTTAGTAGAATTCAGTCAGTCATGTGACTTAGGAAACCTCATGGTCTCAGTCAGTTATCAGATATTAGTAGTATTTCCTTGATTTGAGGATGGTAAGGTATTGCCTCCTTATGATTCGCACTATATTTTTTGAGAATGGCCTTGAAAAGGAGATTCCAGAAGTGAGATCCACCATCATTGATAATAGCACATGGAGTGCTAAATCAAGAGAATATGTTCTTTTTCAAGTATGCAGTGACACTTCACCCTCATTGTTGGGAATTTCAACCACCACCACCCACTTTGAAACATAGTCGACTGCTACTAAAATGTACTTTATCTAATAGGAGCTCATAAACAGACTCATTAAGGTAATTCCTCACACATCAAACAACTCTAACTTAAAAGATACATATCATTGAGAGTTCATATCTCTATGAAATATTACCTTGATGCTAACACTGGTTACAAGCTTAAGCATAGTTATCAGTATCCTTGAAGATAGTTGGCCAAAAATATCCACATTGTAGAATCTTTTGGGTTGTGTGGATTCCACCATAATGACCCCCAATTGGTGATGAATGACAAACCTCAAGGATGCTTATCATATCTATCTCAAGAATAAATCTACAAATCACACCATCCACATAAATTCAAAAAAGATAGGGCTCATCCCCAAAAAAATTTCTCACCTTATGCTCGAACCGCTTTCTTTGCTAGAATGACAACTCTTTAGGAACTAGATCATATGCTAAAAAGTTGGCAAAATCAGCAAACCAGGGGATTAAGTCATGAGATGCTACCAAGATCCACTCATCTATAAAAGTATCACCTATGAATGCAACCCTGAATTCTGCATAAGAGACATGCTCTTCCAGAGGATCTGCTTGGACAGGCTGAGGGGCTGGCTAAGTTCCTGTTCTTCTTGGGAGGCATGTTTTGTAAACAGAAGGAGGAAATAGATTAGACTGAGAGTTTAACTTGAGCTCATGCTTAATTGCATGACATGAATACTTGAAAGAAGGGAAACTTTTCCTAAACGCCTTATAGCCTCTCTTCCTTAAGTGTGGCGCACTACACACCCATGCACAAGAATCTATACGGCGTGGCTTTTAGACTTCCTAGGACACTTTAAAACCTTAGACTTTGATACCAAGTTTGTAACGACCTGAGACTACTCCCTAGTCATTACACGGTGCTTATGGTCCCGAGAGACCACAAGCTAACCCATGAGCTGGTACCTACTGTGAGCACTGAATAACAAGATCATAAATACGAAGGAATACTGACACACCATAAGGTTTTAATAACTAAATTTAAAACTAAAATATGAGCCTATAGAAACAACTGACTGAATCTGATAAAATAAAGATAAACTGGATCACTAATTGTAGCAACTGAATACTGAATAACTGAATCTGATGTCTGAAAAACCTCTATAACTGACTGACTGAATGTAAGTTGATGGGACAGTCCCCAACTAACTCCAACTAACTACTAACTCAGACATAAAAAATAAGCCTGTCTTCGAAATATGAGGACTCACCACTGCTATTGCTGAGAATCTGATGAGTCTACTCACAAACTAGGGACTGAGTATTAGAACCTAAGATATAATACATCCTAGCACAAAAGAAAAGGTATGCGGTCAGTACTTTGAATATACTGATATGCTAAATGAGGTAGGCTGATATGCATGGTTTCATGAATAAAACTAATATTTTACTGGATATGCATGTAAAGCATGGAAGACTGAGTAGAGAACATGGAATTTGTAGATACTAATAATGCATGGAAATCTATAAATACTAAGGATGCATGACCAAGCATATAACATAACTGAGTAAATTTATAAATTGAAATACTGAGATAACTGAAATCTCTATGCTTTGGTTAAGCCACACTATGACTGAATAACTGAACTGGGACTATTACTTAGACCATATCTGAGACTGTGGGAGGTATCATATAATTGATATTCCCCAATTTGAGCTAATTGGGGTCTAATATATAACCCTAGATGGAAGGTGTTAATACCGTGCCATGAGTACTAACAATGGCTGTATGGATCCACTGAACTGATATAATGTCCAAAGGACTAAGGGTTTCAAGCCTGAACTGACGGGTGACCCCTACGAGATAGTCAAGCCTAATCTGATGGGTTATGCTAGCCGCATAGTTCTGAAGTATACCAACTGCTACTAATGACTCTACCAATTTGATGGGGAAGCCGCCATCCCTATACTCACACGGTGCTAAATCCTACTCCCAACTAAAAGACACTGAGGTACTAGACTATTCTGCGTTGAATAACTGATATCTGACTATTTTGATAATGCTCATATATAATCTGAAGACTATTATGTAATGTACTGAGGCTAGACTAAATAAAAAGCTATGGTTTTTGGGTATTTAATACCCCCAGGACTCAAAACAACAATACTGAAAGGACATTAAATCTTGAAGGCAAAACATGAAGGCTCTTAATAAATAAATCACTCTTGTAGGCTTTTTATCAAACACTTGTAGTTCATGGTTTTAAAACAATCATAGGAATGTCATGTAACTTGTATAAATATCATGAATTCATCATAATAGCATTAAATCATGGTTTAATTTAGTAAATCATTAAACAATAATTTCATGGTAATATGGTATAGAATCATAGTTCATGGAGATTCATGGATGAAATCATAATTTAAAACATGATAACTTGAAAAGATCACAATTTTATAATTTATGAAGGTTTCTTGGACTCCATGGATGAAAGGGATTTATGGATAAACATCTAATATATCTGGGTTAATGAATTTGAAGAGATGTATGGAGAGTTTTTAAGAAATTGCCTTGAATTTTAGAGCTAGGGTTTCTTGTTCTTGAAAGAGGGATTTTTGATTGTGAGAAGAATTGAAATAATAATGACTACTTAGGGTGTTTAGGGATTAAATTTTGTGTTTTATGTTAATTAGGGCCGTAGAAAGAGACCTAAATACCCTTAAACGAATTTGAAAACAGAAGCTGAAAACTGAACATCCCGATTTTTAACCTTGGCGTGACACACCACTATCATGCCAAGCCACTGAAAAAGGGACAACTAGACCTATATAGATGGCGCGATGCGTGACTATCGCGGTAAGCATATGTATTCCATTTTGGCCACCCCCGTGATGCATCATAATCGTGAGGCCCACTGGAAATTGACAAATGTGAAATTCGCCTGCTCCATGACACACCATGATTGCGGAGTCACACTAGAAAGTGATAATTGTCATTTGGACTGTCTACGCGATGCATTGAGGGTTAAAATTATGGTGTTTAATGACTGAAACTTATAATCGCCATAACTTCTTACCCGGTTATCGGATTTGGGCGAATTTTATATCATTGGAAAGCTAATTGAATTTTCTTCACATTAGCTGACACTAAACGAAAAATAATGAGTGTTTCAAAAATTTCATATACAAATACTTCTATATTGGGACTTGGATTATTCTTGGGAAATATGAGGTGTTACAACTCATCTCTCAAACTTGCTGCAGGAAAGTAAATAGTGGAGGGGGTTTGTAGTAATCAGTAAAAGTAATAAGATTTGAATGCTTTTAGCTATAAATAATTTGAAACAAATACTAATCTTGTGTCCCCTCTGGATTCTAACTCCGTAGGTTTATCGTATGTAAAATTTGACTAGATATGTATCATTAATTATCTTGTGAATGCCTTTCGTGAATCTCACCCTTTACCTTGTGAGTCTCAAGGTGTCTCCTTACTAACCGTTGTATTTGACCCCAGTTTAACTTTTACCTTGTGGGTATAAAGTTATTAGACAAGGGTTGATAGCCTTGAATTACTGTTGTAACCTTGTTTTCCCAATTTTAACCTCTCTTATGAAGATGGTCATGAATATAGGTAAGTCTTTAGCTTCTACAGTAGTCAAGGAAGCAAATAATATGAAGAAAATCACACTTACCCTACTTTTTAACCCACCAGGGTTAGCTACTCATAGTTGTGAAGCAATCCACTGAATTCAATAAAAAATGCATAGAATAAATCTCACAATAATAGCCGAAGAAAACTCAAAGTCTCAAATCAATTAATCAACCAAAAACCAAGAACACAAGAATCCCAAGAGCAAAAGTCAATCTTGGAATCAAAATATGTTTGTGAATAGTATTAGTGTGTAAACTAATAAAAAACATAAAAGGATATTTATAGATTACATAAAAACCCTAGGTGGCACCTTCTCTGAACTTTTGGTCCTCTAATACTTGGGCTGGCACCTACGGCTCCGTAGGTGGCACGTATAAGCCGTAGGTGGAAGAACCAAATTCCCTGAACTTCAACCTTCTGACACCTACTCTGCTACCTATGCCACGTAGGTGGAACCTACAGTATATAGGTGCCATTATAGGTGGTCCCAAACCTAGCTATCTACTTTTTTTCTACAGTTTAGCTCCCAAAAACTGTTTTTTTGCAAACACAACACATAAACACATAATATCTTACAAAATATCCTAAGTAACTGCATTTTTCATAGTTTTAAGCATCTAAAGACCATGAAACCAGGGCACATAACTATGCATATTAGACTTAAAATCTCAAGTAGACTCACACAGGCCTATGTCGCCCCTAGACCTTAACCACAGGAATAACTCCAGAATGCAACCATCAAACATCTTTGGCTGGGGTGGAGAAAAGTTCCTTGATAAAAGTTAACTGCTCATCTGGATGAATTGAGTATGAACAAATGATATGAGACGATGATGTCACCAAAATTATACACTTCTCTAAGATACAATACTGTTACTGTCAAATTATAGTAGCCCAACTAGGTTTGGTTCGATCCCATAGGGAATAGGTCGAACTTGTCTCTCCAACTTGCTGAAGTAGCCAAAAGTGCAGGAAAGTAAATGAGGGGTTTGCAGTGATCAGTAAAATAACATGATTTTAATGATTTTAGTTGTAAAAAATTTGAAACTAACATTAGGCTTATGTTCCCCTTGGCTTCTAACACTGTAGGTTTATCATGCTCAATCCAACTATCTCACCACCACACATATAGCATTTTACAAGCTAAGTATTACCAACTATCTTGTGAACTTGCTGGTAAATTTCACCCTTTATCTTGTGAGTCTTAGGGTTTTACCTTACTAATCTTTGTCTTTGATCCTAGTTTAACTATCACCGTATGAGTCTTAAGTTATTTGACGGTGGTTGATATCTGTGAATCAGTGTCGTAGCTTATTTTCCCAATCTTAATCTCTCTTGTAAAGAAGATCTCGATTACAAGAAAGTTATTAGAGTTGGCCAACACTAAGAAATTTATTTACTAAAGTAGATCGTAATACACGTGTAAATGATGATCTAATAGAACCTCATATTTTCCCTACTTCATTATTCTGCCAGGGCTCTCACAACCCTAGCTATGGGAATTAATCTCTTATAGTTGTAAAACAAACCATGGAATTCAATAAAGAATGCATATGATTAATCTCACAATAATGGATGAAGAAAACCCGTAGTCTCAAATTACTTAATAAACCAAAAATCAAGAACAAGAAGATTTAAAGATCAAAAGTTAATCTTGAAATCAATATGTGTTTGTAAGAGTATAAAATGTGTAACCTAATACAAGAGTACCTCAAGGGTATTTATAGTTCCTCTTATTAACAATGAAAACCTAACAAAAACAAAATAGTAAAATTAAGTTGGCAGTGATCACACCTATGGTAATGAGTCATTTGGACTGACGACAACTCGTTAGATGATTTTGTTCCTCTCATCTGTGCTCAGTCATAATGGCTAGTGGTCAGACCTCAGGAGTCGTTGTCACTATAGTGAATGTTTAACCTTTAGTATTTTCTCTTTTTTTTTAGAATAACTCCTCACTATGAGTCATTGTCACTCCTAATGACTTGTAGCCCTCATCCATTTCTATTGGGGCTTCAAGGCTATCTTCAAGACTTTTTCTAGCATGCTCAGAACGACTCACACCATGACTCTTTTTCACTCATAATGAGTCATGATTAGCCTCAAATTTGTTCTTCATTTAGTAACCCTCACTATTAATATCACGACTTGCGCTACGAGTCATATGATGACATAATGACTCATAGTCCAATCAGTACTTTGATTTTTTAGAGATTTTTCATCCAATTCTATTTCATGCCACTTCCAACTTAATTAACCTACAACACACACAAAACACAGATTATATCTAACAAAAAGGCCTAAGTATTTTCAAATTTTCACTGTATTCAGCATAACAAATTCCATAAAACCATGACATATCAACACCCCTAACTTAGAATGTTTGCATGTCCCCAGGCAGCAAAAACAAAAAAAAACACCATGATGCTTAACTAAGAAGAACCTATGATACCTATGGCATTCAATTCCAATTTAAGCTCAAGAGTGTTGCCCCATCCTATATTAACTTTTTCAAAACCAACTATGTGTATCAATATAGCACAACAATATGGCACAAGGGAATAAAGTTATGACATTACATTAGCAACACACAACCATGCATATGTGCAAATTATACGACCAAAAACATAAAAAACTAGTAACACAACCCATGTACCCACACAACAAAGAAGTTCCACTCACTCAGAAAAATTATGCATGTTAATATCAAGACTGAGACACTCATACTTATGAAGAAGTTCCAACAATGTGCATAGAATACCATAGGCTAGCCCTTATTTTCTTTATCTTAGTTTTCAGAAAGTCAAGTTAGGATCACTATAGGACTTTACTCAATGCATAACATAGGCTTAGGAGCTGGTATGTTATATTTGGGAATTTAGTGACTAAGCCTCCTTGGCACTACAATTATGTTTTGGGGTCCACTTATCAACCATTTTCTTTCTTTTATTTTGATTTTATTTCTCCTTTTTGATTCTTTTACAGCTCATTCGAGTTGGGTGTGGTTTCCTTTATTTTTTTCTTTTTCTTTTTTAATTTTTAATTTTTCTTTTTTTTTCTTCCTAATTTTTATCTTTTTTTCTACCACAACCAACCTTAATTTCTTTTCTCTTATTTTATGACCTTCTTCATACCTACTTCAAATTACACACCCCTATGATAGCCACCCTCAACTTAGGCAAATTTCTGAAGTTGAGGTGCACAATGCTAAAGGAGGACCAGAGCTAAAATAGGTTCAATGTAATACAAATGGGAAGGTGAAAGGTAAAAATAAGAAAAATAGTCTATCAACCTCAAAATTGGGAACACAAGATACTTGTTCACATTTAGAAGGTCATTTTAGGCTATCAATGGACTAATTTTAAGAATGACTTATGAGCCTTCCCTAACCAACAATTCTATGACCTTGTTAAGACCAATTGGGCAAGTTTTTGATTCAACATACAAAAAGAACTAAGTAACATCTCACACACACATGTCACAGGGTTGCATCACAAGCTACAACCTATCTAGTTCATGCAACTATTAGATATAATTATATTTCCCTAATACTAATGCCATAATGATATTCATGATGGCCACATATCTACAGATATCACATAATTTTAAAAATATTTTTTTTGTAGGGGTATCATTTTTCTAACACATTTAATCAAAACCAAAACACATAAACTGCCTTAGGTTCTTTTTTTCTCCGAGTTAAACAAAATAAAACACAATACCAAAAACACATAATATGACATAATTTTTCTAGATTTGCCAGTTCTACAATCATATCACGACCAAAGGGAAAAAAACACGATAGTAAAATACTGCAACGGTTGTGGTATACTTCCATTCTCAACTTAAAGTATATGTACTATCCCTAGTATATCTAGAATATAAAGTAGGGAATAAGGACATACCTGGTGCACTAGGCACTGAATCATAATGTCTCAATATGGAGAGCCTCAAATAGGCCCCACTCTTATTAGTAGTGGTTCCTAGGATGCTCATATCAATAGTGGAATTGACAGTGGTTGGTGTGCACAATGGTTCCTATAGGGTGGGAGGAGTGCTCCTCCTCAAATCAGCTACATCTCTAGTTGTCTCATCAATAACTTAGGAGCTACTAGTTCTCATCGTTATCTTATGGACCCTTATCTGGTGGTCCCGTATAGAATCAACACTGGCCGCCTTGGCCACCTTAATATCATACTTGTACTCTTCTTTCTCTTCTTTTTTAGTCTCTCACCACCATCTTAATCAGTAACTTTTCCTTTTCTTGTGCCCCAAATATCTGATACCTCATCTCAAAAATCTCCTTAATAATGGGAATCATATGAAGGGGAATGACATGCATATCCTCTATAGAAGCTTAAAGTATGGCCAACTACTTATGTACGCCTACCAAATTTGGGTCCTAAACTTTTTCCAGCTTTTTATTGATCCACTGCTTGAACCTATCAAAATGGGTCTGCGTACATCTCATCTTAGTTTGTATCTCCATCTTTACCCATGGATGCACCCCATTCTCAATATTTTTCACTTTTTGCTTAACTGTGCCCAACCATTTTAGCACATCAGTCAAAAAGGCCTACGATACTAGAATGTAGCTAGTAGGAGCTGACCTTGAAGTAAATGGTCTCTGTACAAGAGGTAGAGTTGGAGTCTGAGAAGTACCGACTTCATCTACTAAGGCTTGAGGCTTAGACTAGGTAGTCTCAGTAGGGGTATCACTAATGCCAGTAAACCCTAGAGTATCAATACATGCTCTCTGATCATAAATACCTCCCAAAGTAGAGTGTCCCTTACCTTTGATGCCTTAGAGATGGGGTTAGCAATATCTCATATTAATCCCAAACTTGTAGTCCTCCGTACCTGGAAGAACTGATCAACCCTTAGGATCTCTAACACTCTTTATTTTATACATAACTATATCAATAGGCAAGGGAATGCTAAGGTTATTTCTATGCTCACCACCTAGTTGAAGATCTCACGAGATATAATTTAGGCAACATCAATCTCATAGCCCTCCATGATGCCTGCAACTAGGGCAACTCTTTCCAAACTCAGTACATTATCCCCATTTATGGGACTTAATTAACAATGTGGCAGTGTCCACCAAGCCTTTATCACAAAATTCTTACTACCTTTTGTAATCCATGTTGAAGTGCTAACTCCACCAACCACCCAAGGATCCTCCTCCTGCTCCATAGCAATAATTTTAGCCATCCACCAAAAGTGAGCAAACTTATCCTCTAAACCAATCTATTTGGTTTTCACTTTACATATTTACCTATGTAGTAATTAATCTCAGCAGTATTGTCGAGGAATTGGAATTAGAACCATGAAGAAATTGAGAAATGGTATGTGTGGAGATGTTAACTCAAACACCTCTGATCAAAACATCTATCAATAGTCACCAAACTTCCATAATCATCCCTGTGGATATAGCCATTTCATCTTTATTTGATATACGATATAGAACTCCCACCAAATGCTAGGCTATACTGTCCTGGAGCTTTAGTCATCTACTCAATGTGGTACTTTTTGAATTTTGTCTCAAATTCCAGTATCTCAGATATGTTAGTAGTCTCACTTTGGGCTCTAACTGAAACCTTTTCTTTGGCATCCCAGTTATAGAGGAAATTGCACTATCAATGTTATATAATTCCTATATCCTGGGGTACCCTTACCGATCAATGATGGGCATCAGGGTAGGATCAATCTTGAGTAGTGTAATAGGTGAAGGAAGAGGTTGTATCTCTGCTGGGATGTCACTGGACTTGCTCTCCTCCTCCTCATCATTCTCCAACCCCTAATGTTTAGACTTCTTATTTTTAGACCTACTGGTGTCAGCTTCTTCTTCCTTGTTCCCATCCTTGGGGCTAGACTTATCTGCTAACTCACTATCCTCTTCATACTAAGATGGTGAGTATGGTAGTGAATTGCTAGGTTTTTTCATCCTTGGAATGGTGGGTGGTGGTGAGTCATTCCCTAGATCAAATTTATCATCCTGAGGTAATTTCTTTCTTAGTTCCACAATCCTTCCTATTGCGTATTGCTCTGCGGAGCCAATCGACTCTTTGTCACCAGTGGCATCATTTCTTAGATGATGAGTAGAGGGGCGAGCTAAATTCTTTGGTGTTTGCTTCTTGGTGCAATCAGTCTTGGGTGTCTTTGGTACCTATTAAAGCATACACATTAGTTAATCCTAGAAAATAAAGGAAAAAACAAGAAAAATAAACAAGTGTGTTGTAGTAGCTAGGCACCTTACTAGTCAGGATACGACTCGTGACCAAAAGTGATGAATCATTATGAAACTTGTGAAGTGGAAGGTCTATGTGGAATCATTTACTAGTCTTAGGTCCTCCTAAAGAGTTGTTGTGTTAACTAATGACTCATCCCAATACTTGTTGCCTAACCAGAAACCTTACCTTGTTGCCTTTCCCTTCCTATTCACCATGAGTCCTCACCATGTGTTGTATAGTGAGACAACAACTCGTGGTGTGAGTCTTTATGTCAACCGAACCTAAATTCCTTCTTGCACCTATATTTCCAGTGGCTACGGGTCACATAATGACTTATTAGGTGACCCCACGAGTAATTATAAGTCCCGTAGATATTGTGACTTGGGTGTTTTGAAGGCTTGTGTGTCAATTTTCATATTCCTAATGGGTACTCAGACTTCTCCCGGTGAAAACAAGTATAATACACTCATAATACATCCCACAAATAATTTTTTGCTCTTATTTAATTTAACTTCTATTTTTTGCCAAACATGTATGTTTCTCAAGATCAAGTGGGTTTTCAACTTAGGAACATGAATATTACCAAGGAATCCAAGCGTCTTATACTATATTGCACATTAAGTTTAAGAGATATAACATGTAAAGCATAAGACTTACTAGAATAGGTTACTTGAATCCTTTAAAAACTTGACAAATATTTGCCCTAGTTTTTGAGAAGGGAAACTTTGGGAGATTCTTGTGATTTTGATGATTTAAGGATGAATTATTAGTGTACTTTAAGAGTTAATGGAATGATTTTGGGAATAGAGGGAGTCTCAGTCGTTTGAAATGGAAATAGAATTAATTAAATTGGGTGGACTCATTGGGCCCGTGATGTCGGGCCTGATAAATGAGTTGATGTAATGGCTCATGATGACTAATAACGAGTCGTAGAATCCCTGCGTTATGACTGAAATCTTACTTGGGTCTCTAGTCATAATGACTCAGGGTGATGAGTTGACAATGACTCTTTTTGATATTCGTTATGACTCCAGAGAGCACTTACCTAAGTGTGATTTGAGGCTCTAGCTTGTCATGACTTTACTAATGAGTAGTTGACACAAAGACTCGTGATGCCCCTCATAGGGACTGGCATGATAATTGTTTCTAGTCTTTTTCTACAATTTACTGCCCTTCATACTAAACACTAACGTATTATGGAAATATGACACTTTTTATGCTTAAAACCATGAATTTATATGGGTACTTGGGTTAGTAGATGTGATGAACTTTTGTGTTTATTATAGGTAGAATAAGTCTACAATAGTGTTGGGATGAAAATAGAAGAAAAAGACCTGGAAAGACCAAGTCTGATCAAGATACGAGTCACCTCAAGAGTCATCAACACATCATACGACTCGTAGGATGACTCGTAAGAACAACAAAACCAAGACCCCAAAAAATACTAGAATTTGAAAAAATAACAGAAGCTAAAGCCACCATCCAAAGTCAATATCTCAGAAGTATGCAATTTAGAAGTCTGAGTATGACTCATATAAGGAAATCGTAAGAAGACTAATGTTCAAAGATAGGAAAGATAGAAGTCCCAGGTAGATATAAGTGAGGGACACGAGTTGTATAATCATGGCATAACTCGTGAGCAGAATTCATATGAAGAATAGAAAGTTGAAGCCATGGGAGACCAGACACTGGAATAGATACGAAAATCCATGGTACGAATCGTATGATGGGTATAAGAGTGGCTGAGCGAGTAGTACCATACGCCTACTTAACTTTTCCTTTTCCATTTTTATTAAGATTTCTTAGTATTTTTGAGATACTATAAATACATTAGTTTCTCCTTTATTTGGTTACATACTTTGATAGTATTTTACACACTTTAGCCTTACTTTACATTATTGATACATTATTCTTGAGATTTTGGGATTTTATTAAATTAAAGACTTTGGATTTTATCCATCTCATTATTGTGCAATTAATTATATTCTTTCTTTATTAATCATCATAGATTATTTCATGAACATGAGCGGCTAACTCCCCTGACTGGGGTTGTGGGAACCCTGGTGGATTTACTATGCAAGAGAAGTGGAAGATTTATCTATTATAAAGTAAACTACATACATATTAATCTTATTCATCATAATTTACCTCAGAGCTATTGCAAAATCTTAGGGATAGCCTGTATTTGTAAACGTCCTCACAAGGGAGTTTATGATTGGGAAAAGAGGATGAAGATAGGAATTTGAGATTCACTTCCATCATTATTATTCTTCCATCTCATATAATAAACTCAAGGCTCAAAAGGTGAGATTTAAACTTATGTCATAGATAAGGAGCAATAAGACGACACCCTAAAACTTGCAAGGTAAAGGGTGAGATATATCAACACGTTCATAAAACTGTTGATAATATATAGTTTGTCAACTTTACTTGCAAAGCAATAGAATAGGTGGATTGAACACAATAACTTACTAAGTTAAGAAGCCAGAGGGAACACAGTCCTAGTGTTCATCTTCTACTATTTAAAACTCAAAGCACTTGAGTTTGGTTACTACTTACTTATTACTTCAAAAATCCCTCATTTATTTTCTTAGCACTGCTTGTGAATTACATTAAGTTAAACAACAATTCAACATTTCTCTTTGGGTTTGACCCTACCCTAGTTGGGTTACTATATATGGAATCGACCACAACATACTTCTTTTGGAGGTTAATTTTGGCCAACATCAAATTTTGGTGCCGTTGCTGGGGAAGACAGTGTAATTTGTTGATTGAATTTGGTGAAGTTCACGGGTTTTATTTTTTGTTTTTGATTTGGCATACGTCGGTGTATTTCAAACACTAGGAGAAGAGGCAACCCTTACTTTCTTTTGATCTAGAGCCAAAAAGAATTCTTCAAACACCATGAAGGATGGCAGAATAAATATGTGATGGTGTTCTAGCTAGGTTTTAAAACCATTATAATATGCCTCCTTCTCCACCACCGGATGGTCCACTGAATGTTGCTAACAGATAGATAGACAAAAAAATTATTAGCTACAACAACTGAATAAACTAGAGTGGTAGAAGAGTAGGTTTGAGCTGAGAATACAACGCTAGCCAGTCTAAGATAGATGCTTATGCAGCAAGGAAGAGTGAAAAGATGCAGAGCCACGATGATTCTTGATTATCAGTATCTTCAACCATATGAAAAAGATGAAGACATGGGATATGTTGAACTTACTTAAACAACAACCATTGTTCCTCCTGCATTACCCCTAATGTCAAATTTGACATTACTAGTTCTATAATCCAATTGCTAAATTTAAAAGGTGGATTTTGAGATCATCAACTGATGATGCAAACATATATCTTGCAAATTTCACAAGGATTTGTTCATCATATGCTATTTTGAGGGTATATCAGAAAGCTTTGAGACTACGGTTGTTCCCATTTTCTTTGATTGTAGAGGCATTATTATGGTTAGGGGAACTTCTAAGATAATCAATCACTACCTGTCAGGAGTTGAATAGATAGTTTATAGATAGATTTTCTCCTCCTGTAAGGATTCTACAGTTGAAAGATGAGATTTATAAACTTAGACACCTACCTGTGGAGTCCTTGTATGAAGCATGGTTTAGATTCAAGAAGAAGCTGAGCATGGTACCTAATCACAAAATTAGTGGATCAAATTTGTTGGAAATCTTCTATAGATCACTGAATATCAGTTCAAGAGCAATGGCAAATATAATTTTAGGAGGTGCATTTATGCATCTTCGGTGGGATGCTGAGCAGGATATGCAGGATAATATTTCAGGGATGAATAGAGGTTGGCATACTAGAGATGCTGAGCATGGTACGAGTATGTATGCTATTGGAGAAAATAATATGCATATAGATAGTCATGATTTGGTAGCACAAGAGGTCGCACAACTTCAGTCAGATATTAGGATACTTACAAAATAGTTTGCAACAATAAGTGCTAAGAAAGTGAATGCAATTGTGGCATAGGGGTTTACTTCTAAAACTTTTGAGATTAAATTTGAAGAAGAGGTAAAGTATCTTAATTGTAGGTTGGTGGATTTCTGAGCCCAAGGGAAAGAAAATTAAGGTCAGAACTATTATAATGATAGATACAAAGATACAAGTAGAGAGAGAGAGAGAGAGAGAGAGAGTGATTGGTGGAGAAAAAATTACTACAAGGAGAATAGTGACAAATACGTTCCACCAGGCAGTTGTGATTTTGAATCTAAAATGGAGGCAATATTTTTGAAACTAGTCAAAGGGCAAGAAAGTCAAAAGAGTTGTCTTAAAGAGATTAAGGCAGACCTGTTCGGGCTGAATCAGAAAGTTTAGTCACATACTGCAATAATTAAACAACTTGAAAAATAGTATGGTCAGATATTTGTTACATTAAATTAGAGGAAACCTAGCACTCTTCCTAGTAACAGGATTGCAAATCCAAAGAATGATGGTCACTGCCATACCATTAGCACCAGAGTGGTACAACCACTATGGACCCACTATTGATGAGAAGAATATTAATAATGATACTATTGATGTGGAGAGTAGTAGTAAGTAAGACATAGGAAAAGGCGAGTTCAAGAAGGTTATTCTGAAGCCTATTCCAAGACCTCGACCTCCTTTTCCTCAAAGAATGAAAAAAAAACAAGAAGAGGGTAAGTATAAATTTTTTTATCTATACTAAAGTAACTATAAGTCAATATCCCACTTGTAGAGGCATTGGAACAAATGCCAAGATATGCAAAATTCATGAAGGATCTAATCACTAGGAAGAGGTTAGTCAATTATGAGATAGTTGATAATATTCATCATTATATCACTGTGCCAACTAGATCTTTGGTAGAGAAGAATGAGTATTTGGGTTCCTTCATTATACCTTGCACCATTGGATTTTTCAACTTCGCTCATGTTCTATGTGATTTGGTTTCTAGTATTAACCTCATGCCATTAGTTGTATTTAAGAAATTAAGGCTGAAGGATCCTACTCCAACTACCATGAGACTAGTGATGGTAGATAGGATGGTGAAAAGTCAGTTGGTATTCTATATGATGTATTGGATAAGGTGGCTTCTTTTATTTTTCTGGCTGATTTTATGATATTAGACTGTGAAGTGGATTTTCAAGTCTCAATTATCTTGAGAAGAACTTTATTGGCTACATGAAGGACATTGATTAACTTAGATCTAGGACATCTGATACTGAGAATCAATGATGAACAAGTTATATTTCATGTATGTAAAGCCATAAAGCAGTCGATGAGTTAAGAGTTATATCTGTGATAGATCAATATGATAAAAAGATAGACTCTCTCTATTATGTTAATTTTGTTACTCTTTGGGATGATGGTTCTAACACTAATGTTCTTATTGAAAAGAGGTTGGGCGTTGAAGCTCTTGGTATCGTAATCATGAACTTTAATGGTGATGGTGCTGATGAGTATGATGAAATGATATGTGTACTGTATAGGAGTGGTTCATATAATTATCCACCAAAAAAGCTTGATTTGGATCTAATGAATAGAACTACTCCACCTGTTCGTCTATCTATTGGGGAGCCACCTATCTTAAAGTTGAAGGCTCTCCCTTCTTATTTGTGATATTCATTATTAAGAGATAACAACACTTTGATCATAATCATTTCAGCTAACTTAGGTGAAACAAAAGTAGAAGCTTTGTTATCATTATTGCAAAGATTCAAGTGGGCCATAGGTTGGTCCATTATAGATATTGTGGGTATTCCTAGGTTATGTACTCATAAAATTTAACTTAAGCCGTACTGTATTCCATGTATCGAACATCAGCTCTGACTAAATACTCCTATGTAGGAGGTGGTGAAGAAAGAAATAATCAAGTGGTTGGATGCTGGTGTAGCGTATCCTATTGTTGATAGTAAGTGGATCAGTCTGGTACAATGTGTTCCAAAAAGAGGTATTACTATTATGCTTAGTGAGAAGAATGACCAAGTGCCAGTGAGACCAGTCATAGGATGAAGAGTATGCATGGATTACAGATAATTGAATGCATGGACTCAGAAGGACCATTTTCCCATACGCTTTATGGACCAAATATTAGAAAGGTTAACAGGTAGAGTATGGTACTATTTTCTTGATGGGAAATTAGATTATAACCAGATTACTATTGCACCTGAAGATCAAGAGAAGACCACCTTCACATGTCCTTATGGGACCTTTGTATTCAGGAGTATGCCATTTGGGTTATGTAATGCTCTAACCATATTTCAAAGATGTATAATGTCATTTTTCTCTGACATGGTAGAAGACACCATCAAAGTTTTTATGGATGATTTTTAAGTCATTGGTGATTCTTTTGATGATTGTTTAGTTCACTTATCAAATTCTCTTAGAAGGTGTGAAGAATGTAACTTGGTACTTAATTGGGAAAAGTACCATTTTATGGTCAAAGAAGGTATAGTGCTTGGGTACAAAATTTCAAAAAGGGGTATTGTGGTAGATAGAGCGAATATCGAAGTGATTGAGAAGTTACCGCCACCAATTTCTATGAAAGGTGTTCATAGTTTTTTAGGTCATACTGGGTTTTATAGGCAATTAATTAAGGATTTCTCAAATATTGCCAACCCTCTTTGTAGGATTCTTGAGAAAGAGGTGAAATTTGAGTTTAGTAAAGTATGCTTGAAGGCTTTTAATGTTTGAAAGAGAAGTTGATGACTGCTCCCATCATTGTATCTCCAGACTAGTCCTTTCCATTTGAAATTATTAGTGATGCGAGTGGGTTGTCCTTAGGGGATGTACTAGGTCAACAGAAATAAAATATCCCTCATCCCATCTACTATGCTACCAAGGCACCATGATGGAGAAAGAGTTGTTATAGTGGTTTTTTCCTTTGAGAAATTTAGGTCTTATTGGATTTGGACTAAGGTGATTGTGCACACTGATCATGTAGCCTTGTGGTACTTAGTGGTGAAAAAAGATGCGAAGACTAGATTGATTAGGTGGGTCCTACTGCTGTAAGATATTGATTTTGAGGTCAAGTACAGAAAAGGCATTGAGAATCAAGTTGCGGATAATTTATCTAGACTAGAGGAGGAAGCTATGTATAATGTTGAAAATGGGCTTGATATTGATGACAATTTTCCAGATAAGCAAATATTTGTAGCTTCCCAAGATCTAATTCCATGGTTTGCAGACTATGAAAAATATCAAGAAAATAATCTGATCCAAAAGATCTTTCCTTTCAGCAGAGAAAGAAGTTTATGCATGAGGTAAGGAAATTTTTCTGGGATAAGCCTTATTTATTCAGAATTTGTGTAGATGGGATTATTCATAGATGCATACCTGAGGTGGAGATGATGAGTATACTTAAGGCTTGTCATTCATCGGTAGTTGGGGGTCATCATGGAGAAACCCACACTGCCCATAAAATTTTGAAATATGGATATTATTTTCCAACAATCTACAAAGATGCGCATGATTTTACTTTTGCTTGTGATAAATATCAACAACAAGGTAACATCTCTAGATGCTATGAACTTCCTATGACTTCTATCTTAGAATTGGAATTGCTTGATGTATGGGGTATAGACTTCATGGGTTATTTTGTTAGTTCATTTGGCATGAAGTATATACTTGTGGCTGTGGATTAAGTTTCTAAATGGGTGGAAGTAATTGTGCTTCATAACAATGAAGCACATAGTGTCACTGCATTCTTGAAAAAACACATCTTTTCTTGATTTGGCATCCCACGTGCTATCATTAGTAACAGTGGGTCATAATTTTGTAATCATCTATTCAAAAGTCTGCTTGAGAAGTATGGAGTGAAATACAAGGTGGAGACACCTTATCATCCGCAGACTAGTGGGCAAGTTAAAGTGTCCAAGATAAATTAAGTCCATCTTGGAAAAGACAGTAAGTGCCAATAGGACTGATTGGTCATGAAAGTTAGATGATGTATTATAGGATTACCAAACAACATTCAAGACCCCAATTAGTGCTTCAGCATATTAGTTAGTGTATGGAAAGGTGTGTCACTTTCCTGTTGAATTTGAACATAAAACACTTTGGGCTTTGAAGCAGCTAACTTTTAAGTGGCAAGATGCGGCCATGTCAAGGATGATGAGTATGAATGATTTGGATTTCTGACTCTGGGTATATGAAAGTTCTGCACTTTACAAGGAAAATATGAAGCTGCATTATAATCACAAATTTGAGAAAAGAATCTTAAAAAAAGGTGACTAGGTATTGCTCTACAACTCAAGGTTTCGATTGTTTCCAGGTAAGTTGAAGTCTAGATGGTGTGGTCCCTTCACTGTACTACGAGTGTTTCTATATGCTTCTTTGGAATTAAAGTGGTATGGTGAAGCCCTATTCAAGGTGAACGGGAAAAGAGTAGAGCACTATATGGGAACACTAAGGATATAATGTGATCCTTGAGATGGACCTTGGTGAAGGCTAAGTAACCAAGGTAATTGCATCGTGCCATGATGTTAAATCAAGAGTTGTATGAAAGGCAACCCATGTTTTCGTACTTATATAGTGATAGGTTAATATGGTTGTTCAGTGTGAAGGACTAAGGTTTGCAGAAAATATCCATAAAATTTCAAGAAATTTGGTCATACGAACTCTTTACGAGTCGTATCTAGATGGTACGACTCATGAGTAAAAGTCGAATGGACCTGGAAGAAAAATTAGAATTAGGTAAAAGTTTATGGAATGGATAATATTATAAGAACGAGTCATACCCTTGAGGAACGAGTCATCATATTGAGTCGCATCCACTCCAAAATCCAGGTAAGGTTCCTGGTTTATACGAGTTAAAGAAACAAACCGTAAGCCTAGTTATGAATCATACACATAACTCTTACCTAAGATTACCAGGTCTAGGGTTTTGGTTCAACCCGACCCAACTCTTGAGTTAAAAAAAAATAAGGGTACTCTTGAGTCAAACCAACTCTATTTTTGTCGAAATTTCAAGCTTCCAACTCGCGTAATCACTCAAAAACATTCGAAATCACATACCATTTTTCTCAATTTCCTTACCTCACATGAATTACATATGAATTTTGGAAGAACAGGTGAATCACTCAAAGAAACTTTTAATTTCACCAAATCAAGTATGTCTTTCAAACTTAAATACATGATGTTTGGTGTAAAATGGAAAATGTGAGATTGCATGAACTCGATTTGAGTTAACTTCACTCCGTTGTTGAATTTTGGGATCCTAGTTCTTAGGTTTAGGCTTACAATAGGATTGGGGGTAAATGTGGTTTTGGATATTGATATTATGTGATTTTTTGACTGAAAATGGGTGATAGTGATGCATCAAGTAGTGTGTAATTTTGTAATTTTGATAGGATTCAACTCTATAGTTGAACTTCTATATTATAGTGAATACGACTCTCTATATGACTCGTACCCACAAGTAATAGGACTCGTACATACTGATAACATAGAATTTTAATAGAGTGAGTATTCTGGTATGGGTACGACTTTCATAAATGAGTAGTATTCATACCATACGACTCGTATCCAAGAAGTTGTAGTGACCTGGGAGGGTGATATTTCTAAATTATTTTTCTGATTTACTTATGAGTCTTGGTAATGACTCGTATCCTAGTTTATGAATTGTTAGGAGGAATCGTAACCAAGCCAGTGAACACCCAAGCATACACTATATATGATACGACTAGGTCATATGAGTCCTACCTAGTCAAAACGACCAGTACCCTCCCCTCGTACCCTAAACAGAACATGCACACTAAACTTTATTTTCTTATTTTTGGTTTCTTTCCTTTATTTAATAGCTAATTAATGTATAATTGCAGGTACAATGCCTCCTAAAATACACCATCTTCAAAGCAAGTGGCTAAAAAGGAAAATAAGAAAGTACCGTCTACCAGTTCTAAGGCTACTAGTTCTGAGTTCATTGCGTCCTCCAACAGTAGTGGTGACTTATATGAAGGCCCAACTATGGGCAAGGTTTCCCCAAAAGGAAAAAAAAAGTTGACAAAAGGAATGAGGTTACACCCCCAGAGGAAATGCCTCCAAGTTACCCAAGAAGAAAAAACCCAACTATCTCTCCTCCTCACACACCTCCACCGTCAGATGTTGATGATGATGTTGAGTCCAATTTTGAAGAAGTGAGTTCTAAGAATGCATATGGTACAGAAGAGGTTGATGCAACACCGATAGATAGATAATACCCCCTACTTGCACTTACCACTGCTCTGGTGCCCATAATGGAAAAATCAAATAGGTCTTATATTTGGAAAGGAGACTGACGACTACCGGGATGACGGAGATACCTAGGTTTGAGGCGTACTTTAAGCAATATGGATTTGAGTGAATGGAGAGAGCACTCAGGAGGTACAATGAAGTCTTAGTAAGAGAATTTTACACAACATAAATGGGAAAATTAATAAGACAGTATCCACAGGGCCGATTATAGAAAGGTGGTAACCCTATCACTTCATTTATTATTCCAGGAGTGCAGGCAGAAATTTCCCCACGCACTATTGGTAGATTCTAGTATGGACCAAAGTATTAGCCTCTGATGAATACTAGGAAATGGACTACTGGATAGAGGAGATAAGAAAGATCAGTAAAAAATATCTAGGTTTTAAAGGAAAAATGGGTTTCTTTAGATAGGATATGGACAATATAGCAGCAAATGGTGTAAATGTTGCGTGGGTAGTAGGAGTCCTAGGGGTGGTATCTAAGAAGATTAAGAAACATACGCTGACGTCTAAAGCTAAGGATTGGTGGTTGCTGGCTTGACACAGGCTATGTCCCACTACTGTGGATAATAAGTTGAGCCCAGTCCAGGCAGCTATGATAGATGGGTTCATAACCGATTATGAGTTTGATATAGGGGAATTTTTATCATGAGAAATAAGGGACTGTGTTGTGGGTAGAGAGATATCTCTGCTGGCATAGCCATGCCTAATTACACAGATCTATTTGGATTTAGGAGTACAAAAACTCCCAGGTATTGGTGAAATATTAAAGGACACAAACACCACTGACCTAAGCCTGATTGGAGATGCAACCAACCTTTTGGCTCGACAAGTAGAAAATATGGTGGCTCATATATTCCAGTAGAGTGCTCAGACTACTGAGGCTGCTGATACTGGGGATAGACGGAGACTACACAGATAGATGCAATAGGTACCTTTAGTGTCCTACTTTTGGTATAGTCTGTACCACCCAGACTGAAAGGTATGAATTTGGGTTTTATTATGCTTTCACAGTCCGTGTGGATTGAGGTTATGAAGAGATTAGCCATATTAGAGGCCCAAGTCTGAAACATGGAAGGCAACATGAAGACCTGGCTTGATGCTCAATTTGAAAACTAGGACAGACGAATCCAATGATAGCTTGAAGGTTTGAGTCAAGAATTACTCGATAGTTATATAGAGGATAGACCCTGAATATTACAGTTATAAAGTTTGAAGTTGTTAAAATTAAAAATATGGTATCAGAGCTGTATGATAGACCGGTGATTTTAGAGCTTGTGATTGAGATAGTGGTGCCCACAGTTCATTTCCTAATGTTTGGGATATTCCAGAACTAGTAGCGGTACTAGTTGTGGATACTTAAGAAGAAAACAGAGACAAAAAAATGTGAAGAGAAAGAGGCTAAAAAGAAATCCAAGGTAGACAACATAAAGGATGAGCTGGATCAAGAGACACAGGTCCGTAAGATGGTTGCTGGAGCCAGTGGTTTGAGACCACCAGTTGTAGATGCTGAGAGGTACGATGTTATGCCCCCGACTACTGTTGTTGATTCAGTCCAGACTGAGAAGAGTAGGACCTAGTCTAAGGGCCCATGTACTACTGTTGTTGACATGGCACCTTGAGCACCTAGGCATGATCTTTCAGCCTTGCTTTATATTATTTTTCAGCACTAGGGACAGTGCATAATTTTTATCTGGGGTGGGGGTTTATCTGATTCCAAATATCTGGGAGTAGCTAAAAAAAATTTAAGTAGCCAAAAGTCGGTTATGACTTGCAGGTTAGATGCTAACAAGGTGCTGAAACAGGGAGAAAATTGACACCTATGACAGAAGACTAATATTTTTTTATTTTTGTATTAATTTTGAAAGATTTTTAATTTCGAAAGTGATGTGTGATTCTAGAAACATCAATTATGGATTTGAAATTATTATTCTGAAACCATTTGTGTTTCATAGAATGGTGTTGAAAATTTGAGACCCCTCCTAAATTTATGTTAACTGTGTGAGATGTATATGTGTGAGACTGTTGTAAATCTGATAATGGCATTAGGATTAGGGATAGAACAATTCGGGTAAACAACTTCATAATTGGATAAGTAGTACTTAGTAATGCAACCCCGTGCGAGTGTTTTTAAGGTATTACAGAGTTCCCAGTGTGTCAGAATCTAGAACTTTCCCGGTTGCTTTTACCAAGGACTAGGTGAGTCAAGTAGAATATGATCATAGGACATTTTTATTGTAAGTCAACCCAAGCCTAAATTCCCAACCAAAATAAGTTATGAATCCCTTTGATCCAAATATTTGTGGCTGCATTGACTAATTTTTTGTTTAAAACACTGATTTCACCTTCTTATTTCTATGATGAACCTGTTCTGGCGCTGTTTCTCAGACACTATGAATGTCAACTTAGGTAAATCACCTAAGTTGAGGGTTGCTATTTTGGGGTGCATAGGAAGAATGAGAAAGAGGAAAGAAGTGTAGAAAGAAATATGAAAGAGGACAAGTGCGATAAGAAAATAAGTAGGAAATAAAAGAAAAAAGAAGAAAATTGAACACAAAACCAAACGAAAAGAAAATAAAGCGAGAAAACCGTACCTGGCCTAAGTCAGAATGTGATTTAAAAGTAAGAAGAGAGACTTAAGGGTGGAAATAAAGTTGAAGAGAAAGTGAAAATAAGTGGACCTTGAATAAAGCATAGTGTCAAGGAGGCATAGTCACTAAATAAATCCCAAAAGGATACAATACCAGGCTTTAACCTACGGTACAAACCGAATATAGTACTTTAGTGATCCTACTTTGACTATCCAAAAACTTAGGAAGAGATCACATGGGCAATACTATGGTAAGTTGTATACACTGGTGATACTTCTTTGTGAGTGAGAGCATTGTTTGTTATATCCCTGAGTTAATTGATTATTCTTAGCTGAGTGAATGAGATTTCTTTGATTGTGAGCGCATAGGGGTTGTGTTGTTAGGTTGATTGTCTGTTTGGGTAATGTGGCTTGTATTGATTCCCAGTTGACTGTAACTAATATAATGGCATCATTGAATTCCCTTGTTTTTCTCTAGGTGCTAAATTGCTATACACAGTTTGAAATTTTTTTAAAAGTGAGATTAGGATATGAGAGGTAAACAATGTATGAGAAAATTGAATTCAAAATCACTATCATGGGTAGCTTATGATCTTCTTATTTAAGCATCGTCTTGAGTTATAGAGCTTAATTATTGTTGCTTGAGGACAAGCAAAAGTGTAAGTTGAGGGTGTTGATGTGTCCTGGAAACACGACACTTTTGATGCTTAAAACCATGAATTTCTGTGGGTACTTAGGTTGTTTTAGTAGATATGATGAACTTTTGTGTTTATTATAGGTAAAACATGTCTATAATAGTGTTGGGATGAAAGTAGAAGAAAATACCTGAAAAGACCAAGTCTAATCAAGATACGAGTCACCTCACAAGTCTTCAACACATCATACAACTTGTAGAATGACTCATAAGCACAACAGAACCAAAGACCCAAACAAAATACTAAGTGAAGAAAAGATACGACTCAGTCATGTGAGTAGTAAGCAAGGATACAAGCCATATAAAGAATTCATAAGCTTAACAGAAGATAAAGCTACCATCCAAAGTTGAAGTATCGAAAGTATATGAGTCGAAAGTTTGGTTATGACTCGTATAGGGAAACCATAAGCAGAACAGTGTTCAAAGATTGGAAAGACAGAAGTCCTAGGTGGATACGAGTGAGGGACACGAGTAGTATAATCATTCTACGACTCGTGAGAAGTTATATGAAGAATATAAAGTTGAAGCCATGGGAGACCAAACACTGGAATAGATACAAAATCCATGGTACGACTCGTATGATGGGCATACGAGTGGATGAGCGAGCTGTACCATGCACCGACTTAACTTTACCTTTTTCGTTTTTATTAGGATTTCTTAGTATTTTTGAGATACTATAAATACCTTAAGGTTTCTCCTTTGTTTGGTTACACACTTTGATATTCTTTTACACACTTTAGCATTATTTTACACTATTGATACTTTGTTCTTTAGATTTTGGGTTTTTTTCAATTGAAGACTTCAGATTTTATTCATCTCATTATTGTGCAATTAATTACATGATTTCTTTATTGATCATCATGGATTGTTGCATGAAGATGGGTGTCTAACTTCCTAAAATAGGGTTGTGGGAAATCTGGTGGATTGAATCTGCAAGGGAAGTGGGAGATTCATCTATTCTAAACTATACTGCATGTATCTTAATATTCTTTATCATAACTGACCTCATAGATACGACAGAAGCTTGGGGATAACTTGTATTTTTAAAAATCCTCATAAGGGAGTTTACGATTGGGAAAAGAGGATTATGACAGGAATTTAAGATTCACTTCCATTATTATTTTTTTGCCATCTCATCTAATCAACTCGAGACTTAAAAGGTGAGAGTTGAACTGAAGTCACAGACATAGAGCAATAAGGAGACTCCCTGAGACTCGTAAAGTAAAGGGTGAGATTTATTAACACGTTCACAAGACTATTGATAATACATAGTTTGTTGACTTTACATGCAGAGTAGAAAAATTAGTGGGTTGAACACGAGAAAATTATGGAATTAAGAAGCCATGGGGAACACAAACCAAGTGTTCGTCTTCTACTGTTTACAACTCAAAGAACTCAATTTTAGTTACTACTTAATACTTCCACAATCCCCTATTTAATTTTCTACATTGCTCATGAATTATATCAAGTTAAACAACTATTCAACATCTTCCCAATAGGTTCGATCCCAACCTAGTTGGGTTACTATATTTTGCATTGACCGTAACATACTTTTTTTGGAGGTTAGTTTTGGGCGACATAAAACACCCACATTACCTTATTATGTAATAAGTACAAAAAACTAGTTGCCCTTCATGCAGAGCTTGATTTAATATCGTGGTACGACATGACTAAGTTGGATACTTAGAATTTGCCAACCAACCCAAGGGTTTCCTCCCATGTAACACGAATTTGCCAACCAACCCAAGGGTTTCCTCCCATGTAACACATAATTTAACATCATGACACAACACAATTGACTTAGTTACTCAGATTTCACTAAGGTTCATATCAACTCATACTTTTACCTCATTAGGTTTCGCATATAGTGTTTCATTCACTGCCCATTGACCTTGAATGAGGCTTCACCATTGCGATCCAATTGAATAGCACCATGTGGGAATACTCGAACCACGATGAATGGTTATTCCACTTACATCTCAAATTTCTAATAAATATGCAAAGTCTTGAATTATACAACAAGGCTAAATCATTGGGCTCAAACACTCTTTCTCAATTATCTTGTCATGATACAACTTCATCCTTTCTTTGTATAGAGCAGAACTCTCATAAGCACAGAGTCGAAATTCATCTAAATCATTAACTTTGATCAACCTCAATGTAGATGCATTATGCCACTCCAAATTGAGCTTTTTAATTACTATAGGGCCTTATACTCAAGTTGGACCGGCAACTGACATGCTTTACCTTACACAAGATGATATAGAAAGGAACTTATGGGGGTCTTAAAAGCTGTTTGGTAGGCCCACACCATATCGTCCAACTTCCTTAACTAGAAAATCCTATTGGCATTCACAATCTTTGCCAATATGGACTTAATCTCTTTATTGGAGACCTTAACCTGCCCACTAATCTGAGGATGGTAGTAAGGTATTGCCACCTTATGCTTCATACCATGTTTTTTGAGTAGGGCCTTGAAAATCCAATCATAGAAGTGAGACCTACTATCACTAATAATACCACGTGGAGTGCCAAATTGAGAAAATATTTTCTTTTTCAAGAACGCAGTGACGCTTTGACCTCATTATTAGGAAGCATAGCTGCCTCCACCCATTTTGAAATATAGACGTCTGCCACAAGAATATACTTCATATCATAGGAGCTCACAAATGGACCCATGATATCAATTCCCCATACATAAAAAAACTCTAACTCCAAGATAGGTGTCATTGGGAGTTCATGACTCTGTGAAATAGTACCTTGACACTGACACTAGTCATAAGCTTGGGCATAGTCATGAGCATCCTTGAAGATAGTTGTCCAATAATAACACATTGCAGAATATTGTGGGTTGTGCGGGTTCCACCATAATGACCCTCAAATAGTGAGGAATGACAAGCCTCAAGGATCCTAATCATCTCTACCTCAAGAATACACCTACAAATTACAGCTTTCACACAAATCTAAAAGAGATAAGGCTCATCCAAAAAAAGTTTTTCTCACCTCATACATAAATTGCTTTCTTGATTAGAATGACAAATCTTTCAGAATATGATAACTTGCCTAAAACTTGGCAAAATCAGCAAACCAGGGGATTCAGTCTTGAGATGCTACCAAGACTCGCTTATCAGGAAAAGTATCATCTATGTCCATCTTATCCTCTAATTTCTACTTTGCCTCCTCCTCAAGGAGAGATAAGTAGCCAGTAACCTAGTTCTCAATGCCTTATATATCTTTTACCTTAAAGTCAAATTCTCGCAACAAGAGGACCCAATGTATTAACCTTGGTTTAACATCCGTCTTTGATATTAGATATCTCAAATTTGCATGATCTTTGTGAACTATGACTTTGGTCCGAATCAATTAAGACCGAAACTTCTCAAGGCAAAAACCACCACTAGCAACTCATGCTCAGTGATCGTATAGTTCATTTGTGTAGGGTTTAATTCCTTCTTGGCATAATAGATTGGGTGATGGATTTTCTCACGTCTTTGGCCCAAGATAGCACCCACGGCCACATAGCTAGAATCATACTTAACCTCAAATGATAAAGACCAGTCAGGGGATACAATAATAGAAGCCGAGATCAGTTTCTCCTTCAGGCATTCAAAGGCCTTGAGACATTACTCATCAAATACAAATTTGATCTCTTTATAGAAGATCGCATAGAGGATTAGCAATTTTAGAGAAGTCCTTGATGAACCTCCTATAAAGCTAGCATGACACAAAAAGCTTTGGATACCTTTAACTAAGACTGGTGGAGGTAATTTTTTAATAACCTTAATATTTTCTCTATCCACTTCAATAGCTTATTTTGAGATTTTTTGACCAAGAACAATACCTCCCTTTACCATAAAATGGCACTTCCCCCAATTCAACAACAGATTGTAGTCCTCACATCTTTGTTGTGCGTTGGTCAAATGGGTCAAACAATCATCAAAAGAGTCCCCAACTACCCTAAAGTTATCCATAAATACCTCTATAGTGTCTTTTACTATGTTAGAAAATATGGACATCATATCTCCAAAAAGTTACAGAGCATTGCATAATTCGAACGACATCCTCTTAAATGTAAAAGTCCCATAAAGGCAAGTCAAATTCATATTTTCCTAGTCCCTGGGAGCAATAAAAATATGATTTTAACCAGAGTACCCATTAAAAATATAGTACCAAACCCTACCTGCTAGTCTGTCAAGTATCTGATCCATGAATGGTATAGGGAAATGGTCCTTTTGAGTTTAAGTATTCAGCTTCATATAATCCATGCATACTCTCTATGCAGTAACTGGTCTTGTGGGCACCAATTCATTCTTCTCATTAGAGACCACAATGATCCCACCCTTCTTCAGTATGCGTTGAATTGGTCTGACCCACTTGTTATCTACAATGAGGTAAACCAATTTAGTATCTAACCATTTGATAATTTCTTTATTCATTATCTCTTGCATAGTAGGATTCAACCTATGCTTATGCTTAATATTGAGTATACACTCTAGTTCAAGCTGTATCTTATGAGTGCAAATACTAGATAGAATCCCTAAAATTTCTACAATAGTCTATCCTATAGCCCGCTCCACCCTCTGCAATACTAATAACAATGCTTCAACTTGTGAATCAACTAAATCAGCTGCAACAATGATCGACAAGGTATTGTCAGCCCCCAAAAATACATAGTACAAGTGAGATAGAAGGTCTGTCAATTCAAAGACCGATGGATCCTCAATAAGTGGTCGAGCTCAAGGAGTAGTTCTACTCTTCAGATCATCAAGCTTCTTCAGATCATAATTATAGGAGCCTCTACCATACAATGCGCTCACCATCTCATCATACCCATCGATGCAATCAGTATCAAAATTCATGATAGCTACTGCTAAAGCTTCAACCCCAAGTCTTTCTTAAATGGGCATAATCACTTTATCATCAGCATCAATAGTCTCAATAACGGACACCACTCTCAAATACTTTGGCTATCATATAGATTGACAAATATTAAAAGTGACTTGCTCATTATTGAGTTTGAACTCCATCTTCCCCATCTCCATGTCAAACAGGTCCCTACCTATAGTTAGGAAAGGCCTTCCTAAGATATTAGGACCTAAAAGTCCACTTCAAAGTCAAGGATGATGATATTGACTGGAAATATAAAGGACGCACCCTCACCAAAACATCACATAAAATATCAACCAGTTTCTTCATAATCCAGTTAGCCATCAATAACCTTGTAGATATAGTTTGGGTGCTCCCAACCCCAACTTCTTGTATACTACCAATGAAATTATATTGATACTAGATCCCAAATCATATAAAGCTTGAGATAAGTTGAAATGCCTAATGGTACATGGAATAGAAAATGCTCCGGAGACCTCTTTCTTCTTAACCAATAATTGGAAAGTGATGACACTATAATGGTGACCATCATCATCTAGCTCAAAACTCCCCATACGCTTTCTAGTAACGAAATCCTTCATGAACTTAGTATAACTAGGCCTCTGTTCAAATTCTTCAACAAGAGGAATATTAATAGATAGTTTTTTCAACATCGATAAAAGCTTATGATACTTTCCTTCCTCTTGTTTCTTTCTCATTCTTTGGGGAAATGAATGGGGAGGTAATGGAATGGTCTTCAACACATGATCAACTACTTTTTTTTTTATCCTTTTCAATAATTTTATCAATATCTATCAATTTCTCTATTCGCTTCAGGTGTCTTCTGACACCTACAATATCATTCCTTACCTCATCAACTACAGGCATGAGGGGTCAATAGTTGCTTTACCACTTTGAGTAGTGATGGCAAGACAGTGATTGTTGTTCTCAGGATTGTACACTATATTTCTTAGAAGGGTTCTCGGCTATTGCTAATTCAAGGTAGTTGACATTTGGTCAAATTGTTGCTCTAACCAGTTGATTGTAGTAACATGCAATTCAAATTTCTGGGTCAAACCTGAGATGTCTACCTTAATCTCCTTAAGGAAACTTTCTTGAATTTTCTCACATTTTACCATATTTGACAATATAGCCTTCATCCTTTATTCACTATCATGGTTGCCTAGAGGAACATATGCACCACCCTTCTCCTTATAATCATCCTTGCATCTCTAGTCACCTCTCCTTTCTTTGCTCCAATCTCTGTACCTATCCCTATAGTAGTTCTGACCTTGGTTACCTTACCTAGAGTTTCAATTATCTTGAGCAGACGATTTTCCCTTAGCTTGAAAACTTGCCAACTTTCTATCTTGATATTTAGCCTCTTCATCCACATCTGAATCATATGATCTGGAGCCCTTACCTTACATGCCCACTACATTTACCTTCTCAAAATTCATCATTACAAACTACTTTGTTACAAATCCAACCTCCATCCTTAGTTAAGCAACCTTTTGTGTCATATGTCATCAATAACTCTATGCTTGCTAGAAGCCCTAATTGCATAAGTGTCAGTACCTCTATCTGCCTACCTAGTATGCCATCCTCAATTGGTGAGAGAGAGATCTCTAATGTTGCCTCCCAATGCAGGCAGATGAATGCTCCACCAATAATAGTATCTTCCATAGCTTTTGAACTAGTGCTAAGGATTGGTAGAATATTGTAAGCAAGTTGTTTCCCGCAGCTCTATGATTCGACACCATCATCAACTTCTTCTTAAACAAAAACCATGACTCATATATTTATTCAAAGTGAAATTTCTTGAAATTATATATCTCTTCCTTCAACCATACCATTATAGATGGGTGAAATAAATGTTTTAAAAATTTCCTCTAAAATACATTCCAACTAGTAATCAACCCACGAGGAATTTCCCCTAACCATAATGTAGCTTCACCAGTTAAATAGAAAGGGAATAATATGAGTCTTAGAGCTTCATGATTTATCCCAGGTATAGTGTATGAAGTACAAATCCCAATAAAATTAATAAGGTGCATGTTTGCATCATTCGTCAGCAGGCCTGCAAACACACCCTTAAAGTTCAACAGCTAGATCATAGCACTAGTAATGTCGAACTTCATACCTGGTGGCAATGTAGGAGGAATGATAGCCCATGTCTTACTAGGATTAATGTATCCCAAGTACTCCTCTAGATAATCATATGGTATTAAGTACTGATAGGCTGGGAGTACTTGAGCTTTACCCCTTCTACCTCTATATCAATTTATGTTAAGTTTTTCTTGATGATCTACTTCTTATCTCTACCTCTCCAGCTCTGCCTCCTGAGCTATATGACGAGCATCCCCAACCCTTCTTACATTAATAACATTTGCTTCTATGCTAATTGATTAGTGGTTTGATGAATCATTTTATGAATTATACCTATAGAGAAGGCAAGTCATCAAGATCATTTCAAAACCCCTTAAGATGAAATTCACATCTGTGTTCCATTATCCTAAATTTGATTGTAGGATTCTTTCTAGCTCAAGATCAAGTGGGAGTAAGGGATTTTCTTGAATCCTAGTGCTAGGCATATTCCCCAAGAGGAAAAAAAATAAAACTCAAAAAATTCAACAACTTCAACCAACAAATCTGCAACTGTATTCCTCGGCAATGGTCGCTGTCAAACTATACCCTCCTCAAAGATACAATACAATCGCTGTCAAATTATAGTAGCCCAACAAGGTTGGGGTTGGTTCCATAGGTAATAGGTCAAACTCATCTCTCAAACTTGCTGAAGCAACTGGAAGTCCAGGAAAGTAAATGAGGGGTTTGAAGTGATCAGTAAAAGTAACGTGATTTGAATGTATTTGGTTGTAAACAATCTAAAACAAACACTAGGCTACTGTTCTTCCTTGCTTCTAGCTCTGTGGTTTATCGTGCTCAATCTAACTATCTCACTTTCGCACATGTAGAATCTGAGAAGCTAAGGATTATGAAATTTCTTGTTAACTTGTTGGTAAATTTCACCCTTTACCTTGTGAGTCTCACGGTGTCTCCTTACTAACCCTTTTCTTTGATCCCAGTTTAACTATCGCCTTGTGGGTCTCAAGTTATTAGACGAGGGTTGATATCCTCGAATCACTATCATAATCTTCTATTCCCAATCTCTATCTCTCTTGTGAAGATGATCTCAACTATAGGCAGCTTCTTAGATTTGGCGACCACTAAGAAATTGATTAAACAGAAAAATATCGCAATACATGTATAAATGATGATCTAGCAGAACCTCACACTTCCCTACTTTGTTATTCTGCTAGGGTTCCCACAACCCTGGCTAAGGGAACTAGCCGCTCATAGTTGTGAAATAAGCCATCTAATTCAATAAATAATGCATATGATTAATATCACAATAATGGATGAATAAAACCCAAAGTCTCAAATTACTTAATTAACAAAAACAAAGAACAATAAGATTTCAAGATCAAAAGTTAATCTTGAAATCAATATGTGTTTGTAAGAGTATTAAGTGTGTAACTTGATACAAGAGTACCTCAAGGGTATTTATAGTTCCTCAACATAACAAAGAAAACCTAACAAAAACAAAAATAGTAAAATTAAGTCGGCAGTGGTCACATCTCTGGTAACGAGTCGTCTAGACTAATAACAAATAGTTAGATGTTTTTTTTGCTCTCTTTTGTTCTTAGTGATAATGAATCATGGTCTAACCTCAGGAATTGTTAGCTGTAAGTTGTTGTCACTCTGGTGAATTCAGTATTTTATCTTTGTTTTTAGAATGACTCCTCACTACGAGTTGTTGTCACTCCTTAGTACATCCATTTCCACTAGGGCTTCACGGCTATCTTCAGGACTTTTGCCAGCACTCTCCGAATGACTAAAAACACAACTCGTTGTCACTCCTAATGAGTCATGGTTAGCCTCAACTTCCATTATTCAATCCCCCTCACTGTTAACATCACGACTTGGGCTACGATTCGTATGGTGATATAACAACTTGTAGTCCAATCAGTACTTTGATTTTTCAAAGTTTTTTCATCCAATTCTTTTCCATGCCACATCCAACCTAATTAACCTGCAGGACACACAAAACACACATCATATCTAACAAAAAGGTCTAAGTATTTGCATATTTTAACCATTTTAAGCATAGAAAGTTCCATGAAACCATGTCACATCAGACTTATCTGGAATATAACGCCTAAGCATGGGAACATGAAAAATAGGATGAACAACTAATAAATTTAGAGGCAAAGCCAACTCATAAGCCACATCACCAACAACCCAAAGGATCTCAAAAGGTCTAATATACCTAGGTCTAAGCTTACCTCTATTCCCAAACCTCAACACCCCCTTCATGGGAGACACATGAAGGAAGACAAGATCACCAACGCAAACGTCAGGGCACGGAGCCTACGTTCCACATAGGACTTCTGCCAACTTTAAGCCACTCGAAGTCTATCCTAAATGATCCAAACTCTATCCAAAGACACATGAAGTAAGTCCATACCTCAAGCTTTAACCTCAAAAATATTAAACCAACCAACTAGAGAGCGACAACGCCTACCATACAAAGCCTCAAAAGGAGCCCTCTCAATACTGAATGATACTATTATTATATGAAAACTCCACCAAGGTTGGATAATGCTCCCAATGGCCTCCAAAGTCTATCACACAAGCGCAAAACATATCCTCTAAAACATAATAGACCATCGGTCTGGGGTGAAACTCCATTCTTAGATGAACCTAAGTACCCAACTCTTCTTGAAAAGTCTTCTAAAAGTAAGATGTGGAAACTGAACCTCAATCAAAGATAATAGACACTAGCACCCCATGAAGATGAACTATCTCATGGATATAGATACGGGCCAATCTCTTAGCATTGAAGGAAACCTAAACCAGAATAAAATAAGCAGATTTGGTCAATTAATCCACGATGACCCAAATACTATCAGAACTATGAGAAGTTCAAGACAACCCGATCAAAAAGTCCATAGTGATCAGTTCCCATTTCCACTTGGGAATAGGAAGCAAACCACTAGGTCTCAAGTGCTCGACCTTCACCTACAAGAAACATAGGAATCAAGCTATAAATCCGATACATCCTTCCTCATACCATCCTTCACCTCTTAGTCACTCTTGGACTGATGAAATATATAGAACAATGAGCCTCTTCCAAAATCAATCTAATCTAGTCATCCACTCTCGGCAAACAAACTCAGCCACCAATCCTCAAGACACCATTTGGATCCAGCGAGGCTTCCTTAGTATCGCCACTCAACACCTTATCTTGAATCTCTCTCAACCCAATATCATCAAACTGATAAGCTTGAATCTACTCCATAAAAAAAGACCCAGGTTCCACGAATACCAAAACACACCCAAGTGTTAAAACATCAAGCCTAACCATATGGTTAGCCAAATACTAAAATTCCAGGGTAAAAAGCCTCTCCTGGGTCAAAAGATGTGCCAAGCTACCCATGCAGTCGACTTCTGGCTCAAGGCATACACAACTATAGTAGCCTTGTATGAATGATAGAGAATAGTCATCATAGTGCTTAAGCAACTCCAATCAATGATGCTGTCTCATATTAAGATCTCACTGGGTGAAGAAATATTTAAGGCTATGATGATCTAAGAAAATCTCACAACAGACTCCACACAAGTATAGTCTCAATAACTTTAAAGAAAAAAACAACCGCACACAACTCCAAATAATGGGTAGGGTAATTCCTCTCTGGGGTTCAACTGATGAGAAACATAAGAAATCACCATATCCTCATGCATCAATACAACACCTAACCTAACATTAGAAGCAACATAGAAAATTGTAAAACCTACGCCCTTCTTAAGCAAAGTCAAGATCGAAGCTAAAGTTAATAAATCCTTGAGCCTTTGAAAGCTCACCTCATAAGCATCGAATCACTGAAAAAAATTGTTTTTCTAAGTCAACTTGGTCAATGGAGATGCAATAGATTAAAAAACCCTCAATAAAATGCCAATAGTAACTTGCTAAACCAACAAAACTCTAATTCATAGGAGAAGTAGGTCATGAACTGCTGCAATCTTGGATGGATCTACCATAATACCATTCTTGGTCACCATATGATCCAAGAAAGAGATAGACTCTAACTAAAACTCACACCTATAGAACTTAACATACAACTTCTCATCCATCAATCAATGGAGAAAAATCAACAAATTATCCTCATGACTGGCACTACTCTTAGGCAAAACCAAGATATAATCTATAAATAATATGACAAAAGAGTTGACAGATGCCAGAAAACATGAGTTTCCAGTATAAGTCATCCAAGACCCACACCTTCATGACTTAGCTACATAACCTCTATTAAGCCTAATTTAAATCAAATTTCACATAACCCATTTACTAACCAAAGAATCAACCATTAAAAAACACCATGGGTATCATCATACCCTTGTACTTGTAAGATTATATCTATGTCATAACAATCATATTAACCTGGAGAATGCCTCAACCATCTTTATTCATTAAATCAAAACATAGCCAACAAGGCCTTCAAAATCTATGTTGATTGTTTAACCATTTATGCAATGCAATAATATAAGTAAGTAAGTCAAACCAAGTGACAATTTCACAATTCTAAAGCCATTTATACAAGTGGGTTGAGGAAACACAATTATTCAAAACCAATTCCAAGTTTAAAGTATCAATTTGGAGAAATACCTCAACTTCCACTGTAATTCCCACAACTATGCACCCCATTGGTTCAAAACATTAATTTAAAAGCATGCACAACTCATAAAAATCATGGGAAAAGTTTCAAGGATCAATCATTCTAAAAACCATCAACCACATCAAAACCCACTTTAAATCCATTCAATTAAACTATTTAAAATACATACTTTTTATGAAATCAGATTTTGGAAAGAGTAATTGTAACACCCCAAATCTGGTACCTAGAATGCTACACGGTGATCATAATCCCAAAGGACCATAAGCTAACCCATGATTGGTATCTGTACCTGAACACTGCATAATATACTATATAAATATGGAAATAAAGGCTGAAAGGCCATAAGGTTCAAAATTGTAACATAAATAATAAAACATAACATCTGGATGGGGTATGAAATACCCAAAATAACTAAAATAACTGTCTAATCATGCTAGTCTAAATGGCCTTTGACTGACTGAACTGTCTGAATAAGGATTTGATGGGATATGTCCCCAACAAACTATAACTACTAAAATAAATTAATGAGATAATAAAGTAATGGTCATGTCCTTGAAGGATGAGAACTCACTACTAACACTGACTGCTGAGACTAGAATGCTATTAACAATTTGGAGCTCATGTTTCTGAACCTATGGTATAAGACACCATAGTGCAAATGCATCAGTATGATTGAATGTATAGGTATGCATATGAGTAGGCTGAATGCAAAGGGTTCATATGCACGAACTATACTAACTGACTGGATCACATGAACGTGAGAATGTATGCATGAATACATAATAACTGTAATTGAGTTCATGATAGCATGATTACTGAGCTTGAGTACTCATAACATAAGATACTTATAATTGTATAACTAAAATAACTGATACTGAGTGACGGTATCTAGCAGTCTAGGTTCTGATGAAACTAGCTGAGTTTCTTACCATTCTAAGTTAACTGTATCTGACAGTCCTGAATTCTGAAGAACGATCTAAGTTCTATCACTGAGACTGAATGACTGTATCTGATAGTCCTGATTCTTTAACTAAAACTGTGGAAAGTAGTCATGTAACTAGCATGCCCTTAATTTGCAATTATGGCTGAGTTGGGGTCCAATCTGTGACCCTAATTGGGAGTATGTCAATACTGCACCACTGGTAAGGGTAAGCTATGGGTAACCCTCATCTGATAGTGTCCCTAAAATAGAATGGTGGGCCCCTTATTTGGTAGTACTTATCCACCTCATCTGATAGAGTTTATGTCTAGACCTATGTTGGCAACATAGTTATGGAACACAAGGATTGCTTCTAAGAATCACACCCTCATCTGAAAGTATGCGTTCCCATCCTTACGTTCACTCGATGCTAATTCCTACTCCCACCTGAATAGACACAAAACATGAATTACTGAACTGAGCTGGACTGGACTAAATTAACTGGGTTTTATTGACTGACAGAATAGTACTGAGATTACTGTATTACTGAGCTTTCATGAGTCACATGATTGACTGAGTTCTATAGATCATGGCTTGACTGAGGATATCATGGAAACATGATATTGACTCTAGGCATACAACTATATTTTTTAGGTACAAGTACCCCCAGGACTCGATGGAAAGAAACTGACAAAGCATGACTTTCTTGAGTACATGACCAATATCAACAATCGATAATATAATAAGTTGGAGAATTCCTGAAGTACAAGTTCTAAAGCACCACAATGACCACATATATATCCATAATTCATTGATTAAGACATTTCATCAAACACTTGACATGGATAAACTTGTATATGAATGGGAATTTCATATTATTATACTAGTATGAAACTTTTCCTTCACATATGAATTTAACCAAACATATGGGGAGCATACTTTGGTTATACCATCTTCAATGCATCTAATGGTCATGGTTTCATAAATAAATTTACGAATTTGAAGTGTTTATCATGATTATCATGCAAATCATCATATACTAGGGTCATTCATTAAAATATGTAATTAAAAACATGAATCAAAACAACACAACATCATGACATGAATTTCAATTCAATTTGAATCATGAACATTCACAAATACCCAAATCTTAGACTTTGAAAGGAGATTCTTGAGCTTCATGGGTGAAAGAGACCCATGAATCAACACATGACATACCTGGGTTGTGAGTCTCTTAAATTTCTTAGTTTCTTAAAGGAGATTTGGATCTTGTTTCTTGGGGATTGATCTTAGAGATAAAACCCTAATTTGATATTGTAGATAGATAATGAACTTATGGCATTCATCTAATATTATTAGGTATTGGAAAGAATGGTAAAAGGCATAAAATCCCTTTTTAAAATGACTTAAAATAACTGAATGAACTATACGATGATGGGTATGATGGTCCATTGCTGGGTCAATGGTCCGTCGGTCCTGACCATCACACCTGGGTAAAATAGGGGTCCACTACCTCTCCTTCAACAACTTGGGCGATGGTCTATCGCTAGCTCGATGCTCTGTCTGCCTGAGATGTCGCTCTTAAGCAGAAGGTGGCCTCACTGCCCCTGCTGTGATGTTTTGGCCGATGGTCCATTGCTAGCTCAATGGTTTGTTGGCCTTTACCATCGTACCTGAGCAGTTTCGACTGCTTTCTGTATTTTGGCTATAAATTTCTTTTTCAATGTTGAATTTGGAAGAAATGGGTTTCGGTGGATAGCTTATTCAATTTCCCACTCAACAAAAAGTGAAAATCTTAAAAATTCCATATGTATAAAAGTGGATTTATCTTTCAAAGTAAATTTCTAAGATTCTTGGGATGATTTCAAGATAGGTAGAAGTACGGGGTATTATAATATCTCCCTTTTGGAAATATTCATCCTCGAATGAGACTGATTGAGATGAGAGAAAGAATAAACTGAAGTATATACTGAACATAATCAATTGAAACATGACTTCATGAGTGACATGACTAATAACTGAATATGTACATACCGAACATGTATATCTGATGCATGTGTACTAATTCATGAATATATGACTGAGTGTTCTAATGAAACAAGGTTCTCACAATGAGAATGCATGTTTGATGCATGATTCTATAACTAAATTTATATGTAATGCATGATTGAATATGCACTGGTATTTAAACCAAGATTATAATTAAATTCTGAATAAAAAATGGATACCAAGCTTGTCACTGAAATCTGAACATGAAACTAAAAAGCTTAAAGAGAACTGTTACCTTGAGCTAGATCTGAGTTAGCGGAGAAGAGGTGAGGATACTTGGTATGCATGTCTTCTTTTGATTCCCAAGTATCTCCCTCGATGGACTGATTTCACCAAAGAACTTTGACTAAAGGGACTTCTTTGCTTCTCAGTGTATGAGTTTGATCGTCTTGGATTTTGACTTAAATCTCTTCATAAGAGAGGTTGTTCTGAACATATTGCTCTGAATAGGGACTAAAACTACTAGGTCACCTATGCATTTCTTGAGCAGAGAGACATGTAAGACTGGATGAACTGAGGCTAGATCTAAAGGCAATTTGAGATCCTAAGCTACTTTGTTGAATCGACTGAGAATCTTGAAGGGACCAATATATCAAGGACTGAGCTTTCCCTTCTTGCCAAATCTCTTTACTCCCTTTATGGTAGAGATATTTAGGTGGACATAATCACCAATGTCGAACTTAATATCCTTTCTGCGTACATCTGCATAAGACTTCTGTCGGCTATGAATAGCCCAAAATCTTTCTCTGATCAACTAGACTTTCTCTAAGGCATCAAATACTAAGTCAGGGCCTATAACTGAGGCCTCACTAACTTTGAACCAACTGATTGGAGATCTGCATCTCTAACCATAAAGAGCTTCAAATGGAGCCATCTTAATACTAGAATGATAGTTATTATTGTATGCAAACTCAATCAAGGGAAAGTGGTCATCCCAGCTTCCCTTGAAATAAATTACACATGCCCTTTGCATATTTTCTAATATCTGAATGGTCCTTTATGCTTGACTATCTATCTGAGGATGAAAGGAAGTACTGAGATGAGCTCGGGTACCAAGAACCTTTCAGAACACTTTCTAGAAATGAGAGGTGAACTGGGTACCTCTTTCTGAGATAATGGATAATGGAACTCCGTGCAATCTGACCAACTCTTTGATGTAGAGTTTGGCGTAATCCTCAGCTAAATAAAAGGTATGGACTGGAAGAAAATGAGATGACTTGGCCTTTCTATCTACAATGACCCAAACTAAATCATGCCGATGAAGAGTACGAGGCAAACCCATCAAAAAATCCATGTTCACTTATTCTCTCACTTCTAAGTAGGAATACTAAACTCTTACATGGACCCACTAGGCTTCTGATGCTCTATCTTAACCTGCTGATATGTAGACCACTTAGCTACAAACTCTTCAGTATCTCTTTTCATCCCACTCCACCAAGAGATCTCCCGCAAATCGCGATACATCATAGTGGCCCCTGGATGAATAGACTAGCATGCACCATGTGCTACTTCAAGAATTCACTGCCTTAAGTTGTATACACCTGGAACACATAGAAGACCCTGAAAACGCAATACACCATCTCCCCCTTGGGAGAAAACCTCTAGTTTCTGATCCTTGACGGACTCTTTTAACTTGACAAGGCTGGGATCTCTATCTTTCTTTTCTTTCATCTTGAAAACTAGAGATGGTTTTGAACTACTTTGAACCCATATGTCACCCTCCTCTGAATTAACTAAGAAAATGCCTATTCTGGCAAGTTGATGGATTTCCTGAGCTCACTTTTTCTTATTGTCCTCAACAAGAGTAATACTAACCATAGATAGTCTACTGAGAGCGTCGGCCACTACATTGGCCTTGCCCAGATGATAAAGGACACTCATGTCATAATCTTTCAAGAGCTCTAACCATCTTCTCTGGAAAAGATTGAGATCTTTCCAAGAAAAGACATACTAAAGGCTCTTATGATCTGTGAACACATCTATATGAACCTCGTATAGATAATGCCTCCAAATCTTCAAGGAAAATACTACGGCTGCTAACTCAAGATCATGAGTAGGATAATTATTTTCATATAGTTTAAGCTGTCTGGAGGCATAGGCTATGACCTTACCATACTGCTTGAGAACATAACCCAAACCTACTTTAGATACATCACAATACACCGTGAACTCATTTGGACCATCTGGAAGAGCTAAGACTAGAGCTGAGATGAGTTGAGTCTTCAACTCCTAAAAACTCTTCTCACAAGGATCTGGCCACTAAAACTTGACTTTTTTCTGAGTCAATCAGGACATAAGGGATGCAATTGAAGAAAATTCCTTTACAAACCATCTGTAATAGCCAGCCAAACCCAAGAAACTCCTGATGTCTGATGAAGAGGCAGGGTGAGGCCAGTTTCTTATTGCTTCAGTCTTTTGAGGATCTACTCTAACGCCATTACCGAAAATGATATGACCACGAAATGCTATTGACTTAACCAAAACTCGCACTTACTGAATTTAGCGAATAGCTGATGATCTTTGAGAGTCTTAAATATGATTTTGAGACGGTCTGTATGATCATGCTCACTACGAAAATAGACCAGAACATCATCTAAGATGAATATGATGAACATGTCCAAGTACTGCTTGAATACCAGGTTCATCAAGTCTATGAAAGTTGCTAGGGTGTTGGTAAGACCAAAACACATGACTAGGAATTCAAAGTGACCATACCGAGTATGAAAGGCTATTTTTGGAAAGTTAAATTCTCTGACTCTAAGATGATGATAGCTGGATCTAAGGACAATCTTAGAGAAATAACTGGCACCGTAAAGTTGGTTAAACAAATCATCAATTTTGGGAAGGGGATACTTGTTTTGGACTGTAACTTTATTGAGTTGTTAATCAATTCACATTCTAAGAGAACTATCTATCTTGTGCATGAATAAGATTGGTACACCCTACGGGGAAACACGAGGCCTGATGAATCCCTTATCTAAGAGATCCTTCAACTGCTCTTTCAATTCTCTTTGTTCTGCTGGTACCATTCAGTATGGTGGGATAAATATAGGCTGAGTATCTAGGAGAAGATCAAACAGAAGTCTATTTCCCTTTTGGGAGGAATTCCTAGAAGATTTTCAGGAAAGATATCTGAATATTCCCTCATAATAGGAACTGATTCAAGACTATGAGTTTCAGAAATAGAGTCCTTAACATGAACAAGATGATAAACGCATCCTATAGATATCATTTTCCTAGCTTAAAGGTAAGGAAAAAGTTGACCTCTGAAAGCTAGAGTACTAACCCTCCCCTCTAGGATGGGTTTATTTAGAAATTAGAACTGGACTATTTTGTTTCTGCAGCCGAGTGTGGCATAGCAGGAATGAAGCCAATCCATGCCAAGAATGACATCAAAATTAGTCATCTCTAATTCGACTAAGTCTGCTGAAGTGACTTTCTGAAATATCATAATCGAGTAGTTCTTGTATAACCACAGGGCTATAATAGTTTTACCCACTGGGGTAGAGACCGAAAAGAGTTCTGCTAGAATTTTAGGATTGATTCTAAAATTGCATGCTATGTAAGGAGTAACAAAACATAAAGAAGCTCCTGGATCTAGCAACGTATAAACATGCACATGAAAATCTGTAACATACCAATAACTACATCAGGAGAATTTTCCTGATCTTGCTGGGACTGGAGAGCATAAAGTCATTTTGGGCATAGCCCACTAGTAGCACTGGAAATGGCACCCTACTTATTTGGATGACCAAACTGATCAGAGGAACGGTTCTGCTAACCTTGATAACCCAAATGGGGATAATCTCTAACTCTGTGGCCTAGCTTTCCACATCCAAAATAGACATTGCTGCCAGCTCTACAACACCCTTGTGGTTCTTACCATAAGTTTGAAAAAGGGGATTAGTTCGGGTACTGTTAACACTGCTCTGAGACTTAATGGCTGGCACTCTATCTTGGTTACCATATCTGAATCTAGGAGATAGAGCACTATCTGAAGAAGGAACTAGAACTAATGACTTAGGATGGAAATGAGAACGATTCCCTCCTTCTGATTTGTGCTAAGCAAAGTTAAAACTACCTGCCCTTACCCTCCTATTCTATATCTTCCTCATCTTAATATCTTGATCTTCTATCTACTGAGTATGAGTCATAAGCTTGGCTAAAGTCATGTCACTATTCAACATTGCAGATCTGCACTCATTAACCACACTATCATTCACCCTAGAAATAAACTAACTTATCTTAGCCCTGCTATCTACAACCACATGAGGGGCATATCTAGCTTATTGAGTAAACTTAAGAGAATACTCTGTCACCGTAATGTTGCCCTGCCTAAAGTTGTTGAATTCTAACACCTTAGCTTCTCTCAGCTCTAGGGGAAAGAACCTCTCTAAGAATGCGGTGACAAACTCCTCCCACTCTATAGGTCCTGCATCAACCGACCTTTCTGACTTCCACTGCTTGTACCAAGTGTGAGAAAAATCCTACAATTGATATGTAACTAGCTTAGCACTCTCACTAGGATTAACCCCCATGAAGGTAACCTTCTAAACCTGATCGATAAATTCTTGAGGGTCCTCATTCGACTTAAACCAGAGAAAGGATGGAGGATTCATTTGGGTAAGTCTCGAATCCTGGCTACAACTGAATTGGAAACTGGGTTGGGCTGAACGATAGCTGGTCATTTATTTTGAGCAGCAACTGATTAAGTAAGAGCAGTGAATGCATCTCTTAATTCTTCATGAGAAACATGTTCGCCCAAAGGTTCTTTAGGCTGATGAGTTGACTAATTCCCATTTCTTCTTTTAGGAGGCATATTATATAGAAGAAAGGGAGAGACAGATTAGACTGAGATATTAGCTTGAGATTATGCTCACTGGGACAATATGAATACTGAAAGAAGGGAAACTATTCCTAAACATCTCATAGCCTCCTGCACATAAATGTGGTGCGCAACACCCCCATGTACAAGACTCTACTAGATGCGGCTTTCAGACTTCCTAGGACTTTATTGAACCTTAGTCTCTGATACTAAGTTTGTAACACCTCGAATCTGGTACCCAGAATGCAACAGGGTGCTCATGACCCCGAAGGACCAAAAGCTAACCTATGACTAGTATTTATACCTAAACACTTCATAATATACTATATAAATGCGGAAATAAAGGCTGAAAGGCCATAAGATTCAAATTTATAACATAACTAATAAAACATAACACTTAGATGAAATTCCCAAAATAACTGAAATAACTGCTAATCATGCTAGTCTTAAAAGCCTCTAACTGACTGAACTGTCTGAATAAGGAGTTGATGGGACATGTCCCCAACTAACTCCAACTACTGAAATAAATTAATTAATAAGATAATAAAGTAATGTTCATAACCTCAAAGGATAAGGACTCACTGCTAAATCTAACTGCTGAGACTAGAGTGCTACTGATGCTCTGGAGATTATGCTTTTGAGCCTAAGGTATAAGAGACCATTACGCAAATGCATTAGTACGATTGCATATACTGGTATGCATGTGAGGTAGGCCGAATATAAAGGGTTCAAAAGCATGAACTATACTAACTAACTGGATAACATGAATGTGAGAATATATGCTTGAATACACAATAACTGTAATTGAATTCATGATAGCATGATTACTGAGCCTGATTACCGATAGCATGAGATACTGATAACTGTATAACTGAAATAATTGATACTGAGCGACTGTATCTAACAGTCTAGGTTCTGATGAAACTAGCTAAGTTCCATACTATTTTGAGTTGACTATATTTTAGAGTCCTGAATTTTGTAGAACTCTACGAGTTCTATTACTGAGACTAAATAACTGTATCTGACTGTCCTGATTCTGTAATTAATACTATGTAAAGTAGTCATCTAATTGACATGCCCCTAATACGCCATTATGGCTGAGTTGGGGTTTAATCTGTAACCTCAATTGGGAGGGTGTCAATATTGTGCCACTGGTAAGGACAAGCTGTGGGTAACCATCATCTGACAGTGTCCCCAAAAGAAAATGGTGGGGCCCTCATTTGACGGTTCTTATCCACCTCATTAACCCTCATCTTACAGTGTTAATTTCTAAACCTATGCTAGCTACGTAGTTTTGGAATGCAAGGATTGCTTCTAAGAATCACACCCTCATCTAACAGTATGTGTTCCCATCCTTGGGTTCACTCGGTGCTAATTTCTACTCCTATCTGAATAGACACTAAACATGGATTACTGAACTAAGCTGGACTAGACTAAATTAACTGAGTTTTATTGACTGACAGAATAGTACTGAGATTACTGTTTTTCTGAGATTTCCTGAGTCACATGACTGACTGAGTTCTATAGATCATGGCTTGACTGAGGATATCGTGGAAACATGACATTGACTCTAGGCACAAAACTATATTTTTGGGGTACAAGTATCCCTAGGACTCGATGGAAAAAAACTATCAAAGCATGACTTTCTTGAATATATGACCAATATCAATAATCCATAATATAATAAGTTAGAGAATTCATGAAGTACAAGTTCTAAAAAACCACAATGACCACACATATATCCATAATTCATTGACTAAGATATTTCATCAAACACTTGACATGCATAAACTTGTATATGAAAGGGAATTTCATATTATTATACTAGTATGGAACTTTTCCTTCACATAGGCATTTAATCAAACATATGGGGAGGATACTTTGGTTATACCATCATCAATGCATCTAATTGTCATTGTTGCATAAATAAATTTGAAAATTTGAAGGGTTTATCATGATTATCATGCAAATCATCATATACTAGGGTCAATCATTGCAATATGTAATTTAAAACATGAATCAAAACCACAAAACATCATGAACATGAATTTCAATTAAATTTTAATCATGAACATTCATAAATACCCAAATCTTAGACTTTGAAAAGATATTCTTGAGATTTATGGGTGAAAGAGACCCATTAATCAACTCATGACATACCTGGGTTGTGAGTCTCTTGAAGTTCTTGGACTTGAAGAACTTGAATTTCTTATTTTCTCGAAGGAGAGTTAGATCTTGTTTCTTAGGGATTGATCTTAGAGAGAAAATCCTAATTTGATGTTGTAGATGGATAATGAACTTATGAGCCTTGATCTAATATAGGTATTGGAAATAATGGTAAAAGTACAAAAAGCCCTATTTAAAAATGACTTAAAATAACTGAACAAACTATGCAATGGTGGGTGCGATGGTCCATCATTTGGTCGACGGTCCATTAGCCCTGACTGTCGCACTTGGGCAGAATAGTGGTTCACTGCTTCTCCTTTGATAGAATGGGCGATGGTCCATTGCTACCTCGATGGTCCATCGCTACCTCGATGGTCCATTAGCCCTGACTGTCGCACTTGGGCAGAAGGTGGCCTTACTGCCCCTGCTAGGATGGTATGGTCCGTCGCTAGCTCGAGGGTCCGTTGGCCTTCACCATCGCTTCTGGGACATTTTGACTGCTTTCTGTATTTCAGCCATAGCTTTCTCTTCCGATGTAAGATTTGGATGAAGTGGGTATCGATGAAAAGCTTATTTAATTTCCCAATCAGCAAAAAGTGAAAATCTTAAAAATTCCATGTTTATCAAAGTTGATTTATCTTTCAAATTAAGTTTCTAAGATTCTTAGGATGATTTCTAGGTAGGTTGAAGTACGGGGTAATACAATATCTCCCCTTTGGGAATATTCATCCTTGAATGAGACTGATTGAGATGGGAGAAAGAATAAGATGAAGTACATACTAAACATAAACAACTGAAACAAGACTTTATGACTGACATGACTGATAATTGAATATCTATTTATCGAACAAACATATCTGATGCATGTGTAACTAATTCATGAATGAGTGACTAAGTTTTCTGATGAACCAAGGTTCTCACAATGAGAATGCATGTCTGATGCATGATTATAGAACTGAACTAATACATGAATGCATGACTAAATATGCAATTGTATTTAATACCAATATTATAATATAATTTTGAATATGAAATGGATACCAAGTTTGTCACTGAAATCTAAACATGAAACTGAAAAGCTTAAGGAGGACTATTACCTTGAGCTAGATCTAAGTTAACGGAGAAGAGGTGAGGATACTTGGTATGCATGTATGCTTTTGTTTCCTAAGTATCTCCCTCGATGGACTGATTTTTCCAAAGAAATTTGACTAGAGAGACTTTTTTGTTTCTCAGTCTACGAGTCTGATAGTTTAGGATATCGATTGGAATCTCTTCATAAAAGAGACTGTTCTAAACATCTATGCTCTAAATAGGGACTACAACTACTAGGTCACCTATGAATTTCTTGAGCAAAGAGACAAGGAAGACTAGATGAACTAAGGCTAGATCTGAAGGAAATTTGAGCTTATAAGCTACCTGCCGAATCGACTGAGAATCTTGAAGGGACCGACATATTGGGGACTAAGCTTTCACTTCTTGCCGAATCTCTTCACTCCCTTGATGCGAGAGATCTTTACATAAACATAATTACCAATGTTGAACTCGAGATAATTTTTGTGCATATCTGCATAAGAATTTTGTTGGCTCTGAGCAGCCCAATGTCTTTCTCTGATAACTGGACTTTCTCTAAGGCATCGAATACTAAGTTAGGCCCTAAAACTGAGGCCTCACTAACTTCAAATCAACCGATTGGAGATTTGTATCTCCTACCATAAAAGATTCGTATGGAACCATTTTAATACTGGAATGATAGCTATTGTTGTATGCAAACTCAATCAGGGAAAAGTGGTCATCTCATCTACACTTGAAATCAATTGCACAAGCCCTTAACATATCTTCTAACGTCTGAATGGTCCTTTCTATTGACCATCTGTTCATCGATGAAAGGTGGTACTGAGATGAAATTGGGTACCAAGACCCTTTAGGAACGCTTTCCAGAAATAAGAGGTGAACTGGGTACCTCTATCTGAGATAATGGATAACAGAACTCCGTGCAATCTGACCAACTCTCTGATGTAGAGTTTGGCATAATCCTCGACTGAATAAGAGGTATAGATTGGAAGAAAATGAGATGACTCGGTCATTATGTCCACAATGACCCAAACTGAATTATGCTGATGACGAGTATAAGGCAAACCCGTCACAAAATCCATGTTCACTTCTTCCCACTTCCAAGTAGGAATACTGAACTCTAGCATGGACCCACTAGGCTTTTGATACTCTATCTTAACATGCTGACATGTAGAGCACCTAGCCATAAACTCTACAATATCTCTTTTCATCCTACTCCACCAATAGATCTCCCACAAATTGCAGTACATCTTAGTGCCCCCTGGATGAGTAGAGTAGCGTGCACCATGTGCTTCTGCAAGAATTTACTGCCTTAATTTGTCTACACCTGGAACACAAATACGACCCTGACAATGCAGTACACCATCTCCTCCTTGGGAGAAAACCTCTACTTTTATATCCTTGACTGACTCTTTCAAATTGACAAGGCTGGGATCTCTATCTTTCTTTTCTTTAACCACAGAAACTAGAGATGATTTTGAACTACTCTAAACCCATATGTCAGCCTCCTCTGAATAGACTAAGCGAACACCTAGTTTGGCAAATTTATGGATTTCCTAAGCTAAATTCTTCTTACTTTCCTCAACCTGAGTAATACTACCCATAGACAGTCTACTGAGAGCGTCGACCACTACATTGGCCTTGCCTGGATGATAAAGTACACTTATGTCATAATCTTTCAAGAGTTCTAATCATCTTCTCTGACAAAGATTGAGATCTTTCTGAGAAAAGACATATTGAAGGATCTTATGATCTGTGAACACATCTACATGAACCCCATATAGATAATGCCTTCAAATCTTCAAGGCAAATACTATGGCTGCTAACTCAAGATCATGAGTAGGATAATTCTTTTCATGGGGTTTAAGCTATCTGGAGGCGTAGGCTATGACCTTACCATGCTGCATGAGGACACAACCCAAACCTACTCTAGATGTATCACAATACACTGCGAACCCATCTGGACTATCTGGAAGAGCTGAGATTGGAGCTGAGGTGAGTCGAGTCTTCAACTCCTGAAAACTCTTCTCGCAAGGATATAACCACTGAATCTTAAATTTCTTCTGAGTCTATCTGGACATAGGGGATGCAATAGAAGAAAATCCCTGAACAAACTATTTGTAATAGCCAGCCAAACCCAAGAAACTCCTAATTTCTGATAGAGAGACAGGGAGAGGCCAGTTTCTTAATGCTTCATCCTTTTGAGGATCTACTCTAATGCCATCACCGGAAATAATATGACCAAGGAATGCTACTAACCTTAGCCAAAACTTGTACTTATTGATTTTGGTGAACAACTGATGATCTCTAAGAGTCTGAAGTACGATTCTTAGATGGCTTGCATAGTCATGCTCACTGCGAGAATAGACTAGAATATCATCTATGAAGACTATGATAAAGATGTCCAAGTACTTCTTGAACACCCGGTTCATCAAGTCCATGAAAGATGCTGGTGTATTGGTAAGACCAAAGGACATAACTAGGAATTCAAAGTGATCATGCCGAGTATGAAAGGCTATTTTTGGAACGTCAAATACTCTGACTCTGAGCTGATGATAGCTGGATCTGAGGTCTATCTTAGAGAAATAGCTGGCATCCTGAAGTTTGTCAAATAAGTCATCGATTCTGGGAAGGGGATACTTGTTCGCTAACGGTAATCAATGCACATTTTAAGAGAACCATATTTCTTGCGCATTAATAAGACTGGTGCACCCCACGTGGAAACACTGGGCCTAATGAATCCCTTATCTAACAGATCCATCAACTGCTCTTTCAATTCTCTTAGTTTTGATGGTGCCATTCTATATGGAGGGACAGATATAGGCTGAGTATCTGGGAGAAGATCAATGCCAAAGTCTATATTCCTTTTGGGAGGAATTCTTAGAAGATCTTCAAGAAAGACATCTGAATATTCATTCATAACAAGAACTGATTCAAGAATGGAAGTTTCGGAACTAGAGTCCCTAACATGAACAAGATGATAAATGTGTCCCTTAGATATGATTTTCCTAGCTCGAAGGTAGGAAACAAGCTCACCTCTGAAAGCTGGAGTACTACCCCTTCACTCTAGGATAAGTTCATTCAGAAATTGGAACTGGACTAGTCTATTTCTGTAGTCGACTGTGGCATAGCAGGAATAAAGTCAATCCATGCTGAGAATGACATCAAAATTCATCATCACTAATTCGACTAAGTCTGTTGAAGTGACTTTCTGAAATATCATAACTGGACAATTCCTATATACTCGTAGGGCTATGATAGTTTTACCCACTGGGGTAGAAAATGAAAAGGGTTCTGTAAGAATTTTGGGATTGACTCTAAAATCACCTGCTATGTAAGGAGTAACAAAAGACAAAGAAGCTCCTAGATCTTACAAAGCGTAAACATGCATATAAAAGATCTGTAACATACCAATAACTATATCAGGAGAATTTTCCAGATCTTTCCAGGACTGGAGAGCATAAAGTCGATTTGGGCATTGCCCACTAGTAGCACTAGAAATGGCACCCTACTGATTTGGGAGACCACATTGAGTTGAGGAACGGTTCTACTGACCCTGATAACCCGCTTTGGGATAATCTTTGACTCTGTGGCCTGGTTTGCCATATCTGAAATAGACATCATTGTGAGCTCTACAGACATCCTTGTGTTTCTTACCACAAGTTTGACAATAGGGATTAGTTCGGGAACTGCTATCACTACCCTGAGACTTAGTGCCTAGCTCTCTATCTTTATTACCGTCTCTAAATCTAGTAGCTGGAACACTAGCTGAAGAAGGAGATGGAACTGATGACTTAGGATAGAATTAAGAATGATTCTCTCTTTCTGATTTGTTTTAAGCAAAGTTGAAACTAACTATCCTTGCTCTCTTATTTCGCTTCTTCCTCATCTTAATATTTTGATCTTCTATCTGCTGCGCATGAGTCATAAACCTTTCTAAAGTTATATCACTATTCAATATCTTAAATCTGAACTCATTAACCATACTATCATTCACCTCATAAATAAACTTACTCATCTTAGCCTTGCTGTCTGCAACCACATGAGGGCATATCTGGCTATATGGTGGGATAGATATAGGCTGAGTATTTGGGAGAAGATCAATATGGAATTCCATTTCCCTTTTGGGAGGAATTCTTAAAAGATCTTCAGGAAAGACATCTAAATATTCATTCACAACAGAAACTGATTCAAGACTGGGAGTTTTGGAACTAGAGTCCCTAACATGAACAAGATGATAAACGCATCCCTTAGATATCATTTTCCTATCCCGAAGGTAGGAAACAAGCTAACCTTTGAAAGATGGAGTACTACCCCTTCAATCTAGGATGAGTTTATTTAGCAACTGGAACTGGACTATTCTATTTCTGTAGTCGACTGTGGCATAGCAGGAATATAGCCAATCTATGTCGAGAATGACATCAAAATTAGTCATCTCTAATTCGACTAAGTCTATTGAAGTAAATTTCTGAAATATCATAACTGGGCAGTTCCTATATACCCGTTGGGCTATGATAGTTTTACCCACTGGGGCAGAAAATGAAAAGGGTTCTGTAAGAATTTTGGGACTGACTCCAAAATCACCTGCTGTGTAAGGAGTAACAAAAGAAAAAGAAGCTCTTGGATCCTGTAAAACGTAAACATGCACATGAAAGATTTATAACATACCAATAACTACATCAGGAGAATTTTCCAGATCTTGCCGGGACTGGAGAGTATAAAGTTGATTTGGGCATTGTCCACTAGTAGCACTGGAAATGGCACCCTACTGATTTGGGTGACTAGATTGAGCTGAGGAATGGTTTTACTGACCCTGATAACCCACCTAGGGATAATCTTTAACTTTGTGGCCTGGCTTGCCACATCTGAAATAGACATCACTGCTAGCTCTACAGACACCCTTGTGCTTTTTACCACAAGATTGACAATAGGGATTAGTTTGGGAACTGCTATCACTACCCTGAGACTTAGTGCCTGGCTCTCTATCTCTATTATCGTCTCTAAATCTAGTAACTGCAACACTAGCTAAAGAAGGACCTAGAACTGATAACTTAGGATGAAATTGAGAATGATTCCCTCCTTCTAATTTGGGTTGAGCAAAGTTGAAACTACCTGTCCTTGCTTTCTTGTTCCGCTTCTTCCTCATCTTAATCTTTTGATCTTCTATCTACTGAGCATGAGTCATAAGACTGGCTAAAGTTATGTCACTATTCAACATCATAGATCTGCACTCATTAACCACACTATCATTCACCCCAGAAATAAACTTACTCATCTTGACCCTGCTGTCTGCAACCACATGAGCGGCATATCTGGATAATTAAGTAAACTTAAGAGAATACTCTTTCACCATCATGTTGCCCTGCCAGAATTTAATGAATTCTAACACCTTAGCTTCTCTTAGATCTTGGGGAAAGAACCTCTCTAAGAATGCGGTGACAAACTCTTCCCACTCTATAGGTCCTGCATCAACTGACCTTTCTAACTTCCACTACTTGTACCAAGTCTGAGCAATGTCCTGCAATTGATATGCAGCTAGCTTAGCACTCTCATTAGAAGTAACCCCCATGATTTTAGTAACCTAATAAACATGATCAATGAATTCCTAAGGGTCCTCATCTAAATTAGACCTGAGAAAGGATAGATAATTCATTCGGGTGAAGTCCCAAATCCTGGATGCAGCAGAATTGGCCACTAGTTGGCTGGAATGACAAGAGGTCATTCATTCTGAGCAGCAACTGACTGAGCAAGAGTAGTGAATGATACTCTAAACTCTGCATGAGAAATACGTTCACCCAAAGGTTATTTGGGCTGAGGAGCTGACAGATTCCCGTTTCTTCTTTTACTAGGCATATTCTATAGAAAAAAGGGAGAATTGGATTAGACTGAGAGATTAGATTGAGATTATGCTCACAGGCATGACATGAATACTGAAAAAGGGAAACTGTTCCTAAATATCTCATAGCCTCCTGGACATAAATGTGGCACACAATACACCCATGTACAAGACTCTACTAGATGTGGCTTTCAGATTTCCTATGACTCAATTGAACCTTAATTTCTGATACCAAGTTTGTAACGCCTCGAATCTGGTACTCAGAATGCTACACGATGCTCATGACCCGGAAGGACCACAGGCTAACCCATAAATGATATCTATACCTGAATACTGCATAATATACAGTATAAATGTGGAAATAAAGGCTGAATGACCATAAGGTTCAAAACTATAACATAACTGATAAAATATAAGATCCGGATGGGGTATGAAATACTCAAAACAACTTAAATAACTATTTGATAATGCTAGTCTGAAAAACCTTAACTGACTAAACTTTTTAAATAAGGAGTTGATGGGACATGTCCCCAACTAAGTCCAACTACTAAAATAAATTAATTAATGAGATAATAAAGTAATGGTCATGTCCTCGAAGGATAAGGAATCACTGCTAACTCTGACTGCTGAGACTGGAATGCTTCTGATGCTCGTGCTTCTGAACCTATGGTATAAGACTCCATATATTGGTATGCATGTAAGGTAGGATGAATGCAAAGGGTTCACATGCATAAACTATACTAACTAACTGGATAACATAAATGTGAGAATGCATGCATGAATACATAATAACTATAATTGAGTTCGTGATAACATGATTATGGAGCCTGAGTGCTGATAACTGTATAATTGAGATAACTGATACTGAGAAACTATATCTGACAGTCTAGGTTCTGATGGAACTAGCTGAGTTCCGTACTATTTTGAGTTGACTGTATTTGATAGTCCTGAATTCTGTAAAACTATCTGAGTTCTATTACTGAAACTGAATGAATGTATTTGACCGTCCTGATTCTATAACAAAAACTGTGAGAAGTATTCATCTAACCTACATGCCCCTAATACGCCATTATAGCTGATTTGGGGTCCAATCTATAACCCCAATTAGAAGGGTGTTAATACCGCTCCACTGGTAAGGACAAAAGTGTTCCCAAAAGAGAATGATGGGGCCCTCATCTGACAGTGCTTATCCACCTCATCAACCTTTATCTAACAATGTTGATATCTAAACCTATACTGGCTACGTAGTTCTGGAATGCAAGGATTGTTTCTAAGAATCACACCCTCATCCGACAGTTTATGTTCCCATTCTTGGGTTCACTCGCTGCTAATTCCTACTCTCATCTGAATAGACACTGAACATGGATTACTGAACTGAACTGGACTGAATTAACTAAGTTCCATTGACTGACAAAATAGTATTGAGATTACTATATTCCTGAGCTTTCCGGAGTCATATGACTGACTGAGTTCTATGGATCATGGCTTGACTGAGGATATCGTGGAAACATAACATTGACTCTAGGCACATAACTATATTTTTTGGGTACAAGTACCCCCAGGACTCGATGGAAAGAAACTAACAAAGCATGACTTTCTTAGATACATGACCAACATCAACAATCCATAATATAATAAGTTGGAGAATTCATGAAGTACAAGTTCTAAAGAAGACAACACATATATCCATAATTCATTGACTAAGACATTTCATCAAACACTTGACATGCATAAACTTGTATATGAATGGGAATTTCATAGTATTCTACTAGTATGGCACTTTTTTTTTCACATAGTCATTTAATCAAAGATATGGGTAACATACTTTGGTTATACCATCATCAATGCATCTAATTGTCATGGTTGCATAAATAAATTTGTAAATTAGAAGGTTTTATCATGATTATCATGCAAATCATCATATATAGGGTCAATCATTGGAATATGTAATTTAAAACATGAATCAAAACCACACAACATCATGAACATGAATTTCAATTCAATTTGAATCATGAACATTCACAAATACCCAAATCTTAGATTTTGAAAAGAGATTCATGAGCTTCATGGGTGAAAGAGACTCATGAATCAACACATGACATACTTGGGTTGTGAGTCTCTTGAAGTTCTTGAACTTGAAGAACTTGAATTTCTTAGTTTCTTGAAGGAGATTTGGATCTTGTTTCTTGGGGATTGATCTTAGAGAGAAAATCCTAATTTGATGTTGTAGATGGATAATGAATTTATGAGCCTTGATATGATATTATAAGGTATTGGAAAGAGTGGTAAAAGAACAAAAATTCATTTTTAAAAATGACTTAAAATAATTGAACGAACTATACAATGGTCCATCGCTGGGTCGATGGTCCGTCGGTCCTGACCGTTATACTTGGGCAGAATAGGGGTTCACTGCCTCTCCTACGACGGCTTAGGAAATGGTCTATCGCTTGCTCGACGATCCGTCAGCCTGAGCCATCGCTCTTAGGCAGAAGGTGGCCTCACTTTCCCTACTGCGATGGTTTGGCGATGGTTCATCGCTTACTCAACAGTCCATCGACCTTCACCGTTGCAGCTGGGCAGTTTTTACTTCTTTCTGTATTTCGGCCATAACTTTCTCTTTCGATATCAGATTTGGACGAAATGGGAATCAATGGAAAGCTTATTCAATTTCCCACTCAACAAAAGTGAAAATCTTAAAAATTCCACGTGTATAAAAGTGGATTTATCTTTCAAAGTAAGTTTCTAAGATTCTTGGGATGATTTCACGCTAGGTAGAAGTATGGTGTATTACAGTAACATACCTGGAAGTATCACAATTATGGAGAGAAACCACCCTTGAGAGCTCTAATTGATCAACTTCTTGTAAACCCTAACTATCTTGACCTTGGAGAATTTAGAGACTTTCAGAGAGTGTTTATGATTGATGAAAGATTGGAAATAATGGGACCAAGGTGTTATATATACGTGTGGTCTAACTGTATAAGGAGGGAAATGTTCGAAGTGCCCTTAATTAAAAGTAGAAAAATTATTGGCAGTGACTTCGGGTCACTATATGACTCGTAAGGAGACATTATGACTCGTTACCACGAGTCGTAGTTAAGACAGTAGCTGAAAGACTCTTCTCTGGTGACCCTATGATTCACTCCATATGACTCTTTAGGTGACCTTACTACTCATAGGGTTAAAGTCGTAATCAAGACAGAATATTTGGGCATCACACTGGTTTGACTACGAATAGTACTATACGACTCGTATAGAGTCTTTATGACTTATTAGAAACCACTCATAATCAGGACATTAACTCAGGAAACCTTTTACTGGGTACCTTACGATTGGGGTCCTATGACTTGTAATGACACCCTATGAAGTGTAAAGAGAGTCATAGTTTGGGCAGTAAGTTTAAAAACTCAAGAATTTTTCAGGGACCAAAAATCTGGGGTGTTTCATTCTCCCTCCTTAGGATCATTCATCCCCACATGATGGGACAAGGAATTCATTAGCATGATTTAACATTGAAAACATCCACACTTACCTTTAACAATGATAGAAAACAAAGATATCAAGGAAATCACAATTTCCTTAATAAAGTAAGAAAATAAAGATGTCAAGGAATACACATACCTCAAACACAATTATCTGAAGCGGGAAACAAGAACGGATGTCTGTAATTCATGTCCTCTTTGGATTCCTAAGTAGCTTCTTCACACTCTTGGTTCCTCCATAGAACCTTCATCGAAGACACATCCTTAGTTCTCAAATAATTGATATACCTATCCAAAATCTCAATTGGGACTTCCTAATAAGATAAGGAATCTGAGACACCAACACTTTTAAAAGAAACAGCCAAGGAAGGATCTATACACTTTTTCAACATCGACATTTAGAAGACCCGATGCACAGAGCCCATACTCAAAGGAAATTCCAACTCATAAGCCATATTGTCCACTTACCTCAAATAATGATATGGACCAACATAACAATGACTGAGTTTCCCTTTCTTTCCAAATTGCATCACTCCCTTATGGGAGATACCTTCAAGAATACCAAATCATCCATATCAAACTCCAAGTACCTTAACCTTACATCCGTATAGGACTTTTGGCACCTTTGGATGGCCTTAAGCTTATCAAGAATCACGTTCACCTTTTCTATAGCTTGGTAAACCATGGTGGGACCATACAACCTATTCCTACCATCCTCAACCACCCAATGGGAGACCTACGCCTCCTACCATACAAAGCCTCGAAAAAAGCCATACTAATACTAGAGTGATAACTATTATTATAAGTAAATTTCATGAGAGACAAATGATCAATCAAACCATCACCAAAATTGATCACACAAGGCCTTAGCATCTCTTCCAAAGTATGTATTGTCCTTTTTGTTCATCCATCCGTCTGAGGGTGGAAAGTGGTGCTAAGGTTCACCTTAGTTCCTTAACCTTTTTAAAATGAACACCAAAAGTGAGTTGAGAATGAGTACCTTGATCAGATAAGGTGGAAATTAGAGCACCGTACAACGTCATAATCTACTGAATGAAGAGTTTAGCATAATCCTCTGTCGAACAACTAATATTCACTAGTAAGAAATGAGCGGACTTGGTCATACTATACGCAATAACCCAAATTGAGTCAAACTAAAGGCAAGACCGCAGAGGACCAGTAACAAAATCCATATTAAACACTTCCCATTTCAACATAGGTAACTCAATATCTTGAGACAAACCACCATGCCTCAAGTGTTCCAGCCTCACTTGCTGACAAACCATATGCTTGCACAAAATTGGCCACATCCTTCTCCATGTTATTCCATTAATAGATCTTTTTCAAGTTATGGTACATATTCATCGAACCAGGGTGAAGAGTGTACCTCAAATCATGAGCTTCAGCTGAGATCCTCTCTCATAACCCATAAATATCGGGAACACATAATATACCTTGGTACCTCAAAATACCATCACCACTAATCTCAAAAGCAATCACCCTCTGGTGACTCACATCGCCCTTGATCTGTATCAAGATAGGACCTAAGACCTATTTCTACTTCACCTCAGCACCCAGAGATGACTTTACCACCTCATGCACAATCACACCTTCATTGATACGACCTTAACTTTGGACCATTTCGTATGGGTACCTAAAGCTCACATGAACCAGAGGTCCCCCCAATAACCCAACCTAAGTATCTCAACATACCATTGGAGTCGAAGGAACTCTAACTCAAAAATCATAGATGAAATAAATCATAAGTTAATATTAATATCATTATAATAACTATGCCTAAGTTCATAGTTATTTAAACAACACTATACAATACCGAAGTTAATAAGTCTATAGGTCGGGACAAGCCCCCGACTATAGCCAAACTAAGTCTTAAAGAGACTAAGTCTAATGATAGAGACCAAGAGATGACGTCTTCAAATGTAAGGAAGCTCACCGCTTTAAGTCAAGCAAGAACTGCCGTGATCTACTAATCACTGCACAGGTAAAGAAAAAGATTCTTTGAGACCTACATCGCATGGGGACGTAGAATTTGGAAACAATTAGCGGTTGTAACGCTAACATGTAACTCAAGGATAAGTGATAAAGTAACATCATCCTTCAACAACAATACAATATATCATATTTCATCTCATTCACCCACTTATGCATATGTATGGATCATCATTCTTAAGCATTCATTCATTAGACATGAAGTAGTGGACTACCACCTCCCACACTTATAGATTCATAATTCTTGACATGCTAAGAACTTCAACCATAATCGTATTATCATTAGATAAGGGACTTCATCCATACAAAAACACTCATTATCCAAGGACTTCAACCACATTCACAATCATTAAAACAAGAGACTTTACCCACACACATTCATCATACAACAAGTGACTTCACCCATACACATTCATCTAAGTAAGGGACTTTAACCTCATGCCCATTTGTTAGACAAAGGACTGTAACCGCATGTCATATATGGACTTTACCATAAGCCTCTTCATGAGGTGAGCTACTTTGACCTCAAGAGCTCTTCTTATGTAATGGACTTTACCTTGCATTTTGATTAAGCGAGGCACTTTAACTCCAATCCATATCATGGGAAAGGGACTTTAACCTCAATCCATCACATAAGACAAGGGACGTTAACCTCAAGCCATCACCGCCATCATTAGTTGACATTTGGGACTTTACCCTCTAGTTTATGCATCAATGCATATTCAACATAAAATTTAGGGGCTTTTACCATTTAGCTAATTGAATCAATATACAAGACCCCATGGTCCTTATGGGATCCTTCATTGCTCAACTATTTCAATAAGCCAATGCCTTCATTCAATTCATCACACAATTCATTTTATGGTCCTCACTTTCACAAGACATTCACATTTCAATAGCATTCTCATGCCACACTTTAGTTCAATACACCATTCAAGTTTTTTTTCATATTAAGGGACTTCACCCACTCATTAGCCATTAGCTCAATAAGATAATCACTTACACATTACATGGCTTACAATACTCTCATTAAAACATTTATCAAGAATTCATACTCATTGGGTCATTGCCCTAGTTCAAGACATCATCAACAATTGACTGAACAATTCACTTAGACATTTTTACAAATACCTTTTGTGCATACCTATGACAAGGTCATTTTCATGGTAGATATCATCAGGACTAGGGTTACTCAAGACCCTCATGTTAAAAAACATATAACAATCATCTATATATGCAATATACCATCAATACATGTATCAATAGAAGTATAAACAAGAATTATCATTATTCATTGTTAGGTAGCAAAACCCTTTTCATTTGATTCAAAACAACCATGTAAACTTACTAATACATGGGTCAAATACATGGTTTTAGAGTTATTTAAAGAGGTAAGAGATACATTTATTAAAAAAGATGATACACCAATAACCTTGACTCTCTTTCTTGCCACAAGATGAACACCTCAAAACCATAGCCTCCAATCTTGCTTCCAAGAGCCTTTAAAGTGTTTTGAGTCTTTTAAAATGAAGAAGTAGGAGGTTATAATACCTTATATAGTGAGAGAGATTAGGTTTTTAGGCTAGGAAAATGACCAAAATATCCTTGGCTAAAAGCTGGAAAACACACACGTGCAGGGGTACAATTCCCCTTCACGGTTCCTATGGCAATCGTCACCTAGGGTATGAGTGGTACCTTAACTCGTACCCTAGACTTCTCTTAGGTCAACCACATTGTTGTGGGTATGAAAAGAGACCTTTTGTTGTAACCAATGGTAAAACTCTCACTCCAATCGTTAGATCAACTCGTGACCTAAACAATCCACTTCTAGGTTAGGTTTCCCTCTATATGGTTGAGTAGTTTACGACCCGTAAGCATGGTTACCACCAGGGGATGACCTTGTCATATGAAGGACTGTGTATTAACCTAATTTACTATCTTGGATATGAAGGGGGGTCATGATAGGTACGAGTCATGACCTAGGGTACGACCCAAACACCCCCAACCGTATCCACTACAGATACATCAAAGGTTGATGTTTTTCAATGGTTCCAAAGTCTTAGTGCTTAAAATCTCTTCCACTTTTATAGGTAAGAATATATATACAAGTTTACACCTTAATATACGCCAAGAAACCTTTACAGAAGTTAGAAATTACATATTACAAGGATGCAACAAAACACACCTATCATTATCACTACCAATCAACCAAAATTTTGCGAGGCCACATTCTCGGGTGTTTCATTCTCCGTCACATAGAATCATTCGTCCACGAATGATGGGAAAGGGAAGCATGAACACTAGTTAACATATCAACATGTATCAAACCAGTTCTTACAAAAACTAGAAATAAGCACACAACAATGATGCAATACAACACATATTATTATCATCATCAATCAACCTTTTCATTTCATTTTTCTAGAGAATCCAACTCATTATTTATCCAACACTTACTCATTTCATAATTTTGGGACTCCAACCGATCAACTCATCAAGGATATCAAGCAACTCAAGTTGGAGACTTTACTACATTTATCAAGAATATGAATCAATTCAAAGTATTAGAGACTTAAACCCACCACAACAAGTCATGCATCATTTATAGTATTAGGAACTTTAATCCATGGTCTAACAATACACCAATCATTTCACACATTGGGAACTTTAATCCATTGTCTAACAAAGACATAAACCAATCTGTATCATTGGAGACTTTACTCCATTGTCTATCAAAAACATACATCAAAGTAAGAAGATCAACACATACCTCCATCACAAGCATGCAGAATGGAAAAATAAATACGGGTACTTGGACTTAATGTCCTTTTCTGCTTCCAAAGTAGTTTCCTCGGACTTTTGGTGCCTCAATAGAACCATCACTAAAGCCACTTCATTCGTTCACAACTGGCAAACTTACCGATCCAAGATCCTCACTGGGATTTCCTCTAGGACAAAGAGTTCGAGATACCAACATCTTTAGAGGGAACAACCATCTAAGGATTACCCACATATTTTCACAACATAAACACATGGAAAATTGGGTGAATGGAGTTCATACTATGAGGAAACTCCAACTCAGAGGTGACATTGCTAACTTCCTTCACAATCAACTAAGGTCCAATATATCGAGGAATAAGCTTCCCCTTTTTACCAAACTGCATCACTTCCTTCATAGGAGATACTTTCAAGAATACCCAATCGCCAACATTAAACTATAAGTCCCTACACCTCACATCTGCATAGGACTTTTGGTGACTTCGAGCAGTTTTCAATCTATCATAAATTACCTTCACCTTCTCTAAGGATAGGTGAACTAAATCAGGCCCAAGCAACTTACCTTCACTAACTTCATACCACCCAATAGGAGATCAACATCTCCCACCATACAATGCTTTGAAAGGTGCCATGCCAATATTAGAATGGTAACTATTATTACAAGTGAACTCAATCAAAGGAAAGTGATCATACAATTACCACAATAATCAATTATATAAGCCTGCCACATATCCTCCAATGTTTGGAAAGTTCTTTGCGCTTGGCCATCCATTTGCGGGTGGAATGCGGTGCTAAAGAACACCTTAGTTCCCAAACCTCTTTGGAACAACTTCAATAAATGGGATGAAAATGGAGGACCACAATCCGAGATAAAAGATACTGGAGCACCATGAAACTTCATGATCTCCATAAGAAATAACTTAGAATAGTCTTATACCAAGAAATTAGTTCTCATGGGCAAGAAATGGGTGGACTTGGTCATTCTATCTACAATTACCCAAATAAAATCACATTGGTTCTGAGACCTAGGAAGACCGGTAATGAAATCCATATTAATAGACTCCACTACCACTCGAGAAACACAATCTCTTGGTATAGGCCACCGGGCCATAAGTGCTCAACCTTTACTTGTTGGAACACCTTACACTTACCCACATAGATAGAAACATCATGCTTCATATTATTCCACCAATAGAACTCTCTAAGTTCATGATACATCTTGGTGGAATTGGGATGAATAGCATAACAGGCTCCATGAGCCTCGTACATTACCCTTTCCCTCAATCCATCGATGTTGGGAATGTATAACCTACCTTGATACCTTAAGATACCATCTCCACCAATCACAAAGTCTGCAACCTTGTGTTGAACCATATTACTCATAATCTTCATCAATTTGGGGTCCAAGACTTTCTTTTCCTTTATCTCAACAACAAGAGACTATTGAGATATTGGTTGCACAAAAATACCACCATCCTCAGAGTCCGCAAGTCAAACTCCAAGATTTGCCAAATGGTGAATATCCCTTACTAATTCCCACTTATCCCCATTGACATGGGCCAAAATTTCCATGAAAAATCTACTAAGAGCATCGTCGACTACATTTGTCTTACCGGGATGGTAATGAAGACACATTGTCATAGTCTTTCAGTATCTGAAGCCACCTTTTTTGTCGAAGATTCAACTCCTTTTAGGTAAACACATTTGAAGGCTATTATGATTGGAAAAGATATCAACTTGAACATAATAGATCTAATACTGCCAAATTTTCAAAGCAAACACCATAGCTAGCAAACACCACGGCTAACAATTCTAAGTCAAGGGTGGGGTGGTTCTTTTCATGAACTTTCAATTGCCTAGAAGCATAGGACACCACCCTACCATGTTGCATCAACACAAAACCAAGACCCATACGAGAAGAATCACAACAGACCATAAAACCATCTCTACCTGTGGGCAAAGTTAAAATTAGAGCCAAAGTCAATTTGTCTTTTAACTTCTCAAAGCTACCCTCAGACGCATTGGACCGCATGAACTTGACCTTCTTTTGGGTCAATTGGGTCAATGGGGCAGCTATAGTGGAAAAACTCTCCACAAACCTCCTATCAGTTGGAGTCATAGGTCTAGGACACTTCTTAACTGCCACAATCTTTTGAAGATCAGCCATGATCCCTTCACTAGAGATGACATGACCAAGAAAAGCTATGTCTTTTAAGTAAAACTCACACTTGGTGAACTTGGCATAAAAATAATGATCCTTCAATGTTTATAACACGGCCCAGAGGTGATTCACATAATCGGCCTCACTCTTTGAATACAATAAGATATCATTAACAAAGACAATGACAAATATGTCCAAGAACATACGAAACACCCTATTCATCAAATCCATGAATGTCGTCGGAGCATTGGTCAACCTAAAGGGCAAGAAAATAAAATCATAGTGACTATATTGGGTTCTAAAGGTAGTCTTAGGGATATCTACATCCCTAATTTTAAGCTAATGATAACCTGATCTAAGATCAATCTTAGAAAAAAACTTCGCACCCTAAATTGATCCAACAAATCATCTATCTTAGGAAGAGGATATTTGTTCTTTATGGTCACTTTGTTCAACTGACAATAATCAATGCACATACAAAGAAAATCATCCTTCTTGCACACAAACAATACGGGGGCACCCCAAGGAGACACACAAGGTTAGATAAAACCCTTATCTAAGAGGTCTTTCAATTTCTCCTTAAGTTTTTCAACTCCACCAGAGCCATTCTATAAGGAGGAATAGAGATCGGATGAGTGTCCAAAACAAGATCAATCCCAAAATCAATTTCCCTATAGTGAGGAACACCGAGAAGATCATCGAGAAACACTTCGGGAAACTCATTTACCATGGGAACGAATTCTAGAGAAGTCTTTTACAAGTTAGAATCCTTAAATCAAACCAAATGATACAAACACCCTTTTGAAATCAACCTTAAGGCTTTGAGATAAGAAATAAACCTTCACCTAGGAACTAAAGGACCACCTTCCCATACAATGATCGGCTGATTAGGGAATTTGAATATGACCCTATGGGTCCAACAATCTAAGAAGTCATAGAAAAAGTGCAACCAATCCATTCCTAAGATGACATCAAAATCAATTATATCCAAATCTACCAAATCAACATGTGTATCTCTACCATAAAATGATATCAAACATCCTCTGTAGATTGTTGTAACAACCACAGAGTCTTCAATCGGGGTAAAGATAGAAAAAAGAGTTGACAGACTCTCAGGACCACAATCAAGATGCACAGCCACATACGAGGCCACATAAGAAAGAGTATACCCTAGATCAAGTAAATAATACACATCATGGGAGAAAAGTCTCAACATACTCGTGACAACATCGGGAGATACCTTAGAATCCTGGTGAGTAGTAAGTGCATATAAGTGGTTCCAGTCAACATCGGTGCCATAAAAAGAAGCAAAAATAGATATAGCACCCTTTGGTATGGGAAGAGAAGCACTAGAAGCCTATTGGCCCAAGAAAATACAAGAGAGAGGCACTCACGCTGATATACCCAATGCGACCACAATGAAAACACATACTTCTCCCTTGCTCACACTGAATATGGTGAATCTGACCATAGAATCTGCAAGGAGGATGGGGTGGAGCCGACTGAGCACTCTTAGTCAGAAATTGGGCACCTTATGCCCGAGACCTACCACTAAACTAAGAGTGATGGCCACCCAAGAATTTTGAGTAAGGAGACAAACACTAGTCTAGGAGAACAAACCCAAACTCCCCCACTTTTTTCATGGCCACTTGCAACTACTTCCACTACTACTCTCGGAAGGCTTAAAATTCTTTTCTTTCTTCTCACTAAGATCAACTTGCTTTTACTTCTAATCCTCTTCTTCTTTCATATACACAATCAACCTAGAGATATCCATACTATCAATCAACAAGGTTTCCTTACTCTCAAGGACTAACTCACGGGACAATCCTGAGATAAACTTGTATATTTTAGCCCTCATACTAGAAGCCATCTTTAGAGAATACCTTTACAATTGATGGAACTTCAATACATACTCTTGAATGGACATTCTCCCTTTCTTTAAGTTCATGAACTCTTCTGCCTTTTCCTCCCTCAACTCTTAAGAAAAGAAGCAATCAAGGAAAGCCTCGGAGAAATCTACCCAAGAAGTTGGGATAACATCAATACCCCTAGACAACTGCCACCCTTTGTACCAATGGTTCGCGACATCTTTCAATTAGTATGAAGCAATATCTACACCCTTAATTTATAAAGCATGCATGATACGAAAGATCTTCTCTATTTCATTAATGAAGCTTTGAGGATCTTCCTCAACCTTTGTACTAGAGAACATAGGAGGGCTCAACCTCATAAATTGGTCAATTCTTGTGGCCTCATAGGAAATGGTAGATGGAGCACCATACTCTGCTTGAGATGCTACTAATTTAGTCAAGAGATGGATAGACCAGTAAAATTCAGCATTAGTAGCATATCTTTGAGGAGACTGAGGAGGAATTCCACTCTCATAAGTAGGGTTGGAGGGTATAACCCCACGAAGATGGCCAAATACCACAGCCCTAGATCGGGTATGAACTCTAGAAGTTGGACGTGCTTCGTCCATAGGACCCTTAGTAGTGTCTGTCTGAGTCTCAGATCTCCTTCGAGGCATGATCTAAAAGATATAAAATGGAATCAAAGGAAATCCAAGACCTTAGACTTAATAGATTGAGATTGAATCACAAGAAAGGGAAACATTCCTAACATGTCTCATAGCCTCTCTTTTATAAGTGTGGCATGCTTCACACCCATAAAAGAGACTCTACTTGACACGGTATTGTGAACACCCAACTAACCATGAACCTAGTCTCTGATACCAACTTGACATGACCCAAACTTCGAACCATGTCGCATGGGCACCTCAAGCTCACATGAACCAGAGGTTGCCCTGATAACCTAACCTAAGAGTTTCAACATACCATAAGAGTCGAAAAAAACTCCAACTCATAAATCATAGAGGAAATATATCATAAGTCAATATTATAATTGTTATAATAACTATGTCCAAGTACACATTTGTTCACAACACCTCTATACAATACCAAAGTCAATAAGTGTATAGGTCGAGACAAGCCCCCAACTATAGCCAAACCAAGAATTAAAGAGACTAAGTCTAATGATAGAGACTAAGAGATGGCATCTTCATAATTAAGGAAGCTCACCACTTCAAGTCAAGCACGAACTGCCTCTATCTACTAATCACTGCATATGTAAAAAAAAAAAAGCTCCGGGCCTTATGTCGTTGGGATGTAGCATTTTGAAATATTTAGCAGTTGGAACGCTAGCATGTAGCTCAAGGATAACTGATAAAGTAACATCATCGTTCAACAACAAGATAATTTATCATATTTCATATCATTCAAACACTTATCCATACATATAAATATTTCACATGTTAATCGAGATATCATATCGAGGCTCATCATAATTCTCAAGCATTTATTAATTAGATATGAAGTGGAGGACTACCCCCTCCCACACTCATAGATTCATCATTCTTGACATGCTAAGAACTTCAACCACGATCGCATTATCATTAGATAAGGTACTTCACCCGTACACACACACTCATTAGCCAAGGACTTCAACCGTATTCACAATCATTCAAAGAAAGGACTTTACCCACAAACATTCATGATTCAACAAGGGACTTTACACACACACATTCACCTAGGCAAGGGAGTTTAACTTCATGCCCATTTGTTAGACAAAAGAATCTAACCATATGCCATATGTGGACTTTACCATAAGTCTCTTCATAAGGTGAAGTACATTGACCTCAAGAGCTCTTTTTATGCAATGGACTTTACCTTGAATTTTCATTAGGTGAGGGACTTTGACTCTAAGCCATATCATGGGCAAAGGACTTTAGCCTCAATCCATAATATAAGGAAAAGGACTTTACCCTCAATACATCACCACAATCATTAGTTGATATTTTAGACTTTACCCTCGTGTATATGCATCAATGCATATTCAAGATAACACTTACGGACTTTAACCATTTAACCAATTGAATCACTATACAAGACCTTATGGTACTTATGCGAGCCTTCATTTCTCAAACATTTCTATAAGCTAATGCCTTCATTCAATTCATGACACTATTCATTTTATGGTCCTCAAGACCTTCATAAGACATTCACATTTCAATAGCATTTTCATGTCACACTTTAGTTTAATACACTATTCAAGTTCATCTTCATATTAAGGGACTTCACCCTCTCATAAGCCATTAGCTAAACAAGATCATAAATTACACATTACATAGATCACAATTCTCTCATTACAACATTTATCAAAAATTTATACTCATTAGGCCATTGCCCTAGTTTAACACATCATCAACAATTGACTAGACAATTCACTTAGATATTTTTACAAATACCTTTTGTACATACTTATGACAAGGTCATTTTTATGGTAGATATCATCAAGACTAGGGTTACTCAAGACCCTTTTGTTAAACAAGATAAAACAAGCATCTACATATGCAATCTACCATCAATACAAGTATCAACACAACTATAAACAAGAATCATCATTATTGATTGTTAGGTAGCAAAAATCTTTTCATTTGATTCAAAACCACCATGTACACTTACTAATCCAAGTGTGAAATACATAGGTTTAGAGTTATTTAAAGAGGGAAGAGATACATCCCTTAAACAAGATGATTCACCAACAATCTTGACTCTCTTTCTTGCTACAAAATGAACAACTCCAAACCATAGCCTCTAATCTTGCTTCCAAGAGCCTTTAGAGTGTTTGAGTTTCGTAAATCGAACACTTAGGAGGATACAATACCTTATATAGTGAGAGTGTTTAGGGCTTTATTCAAGGTAAATGACCAAAAAGTCCTTGGTGAAAAGCTGGAAAACACATACGTGCAGGGGTACGACTCCCCTTTATGGTTCGTATGGCAATCGTGACCTTGGGTATGAATGGTACCCTAACTCATACCCTATCCTTCTCCTAGTTTAACGACATTGTTGTGGGTATAAAAAGGGACCTTTTTATTGTAGCCAAGGGTACCGACGGTTTTGTTGTTACCCTCGGATAGAGTCAAAACCAAACTTGAAGTCAATTTATCCTTCAACTTCTCAACTATCCTCATAAACATCAGACCATAGAAACTTGGCCTTTTTCTGAGTCAACTTAGTCAATGGGGCATCAATAGAAGAAAAAATTTCCAAGAACCTCCTATAATAATCGACTAAACCCAAGAAGCTCCAAATATCAGTGGGAGTCGTGGGTCTAGGCCACTTCTTAACTACTGTAACTTTCTGTGTATCCACTATGATCCCCTCACTAGACACAACATGACCAAGATAGGTCACAATATTAAACCAAAAATCACACTTTGAGAACTTTACATACAACTACTAATCCTTAAGGGTCTATAATACTATATGAAGGTTATTAACATAATTCGCCTAACTATTCGAATACACCAAAATATCATCAATAAATACAATTACCAAAAAGCTAAGAACTGATAGAAGACCCTATTCATAAGATCCATGGTTGCCATTGAGGAATTGGTCAATTCTAAAGACATGACCAAGAACTCATAATGGTAAATTGAGTTTAGAAGGTAGTCTTAGGGATATCCACCTCTCTAATCTTCAACTGATGGTACCTAGACTGAAGATCAATCTTAGAAAAGTACTTAGCACCATGAAGATAGTCAAATAGGTCATTAATCCTTGGAAGAGGGTACTTATTCTTCACAGTCACCTTATTCAATTAACAATAATCTATACACATCCAAAAGGTCCCATCCTTCTTACACATGAAGAGAACAAGAGCACCCCATAGAGAAAAACTAGGACGAATAGAACCCTTATCAAAGAGATCTTTCAACTACTCCATAAGTTCTTTTAACTCAGCCCAAGCCATTCAATAGGGAGGGACAAAGATAGTCCAATTGTCTGAAAGAAGATTAATCATAAAACTAATTTTCGTATCGGGAGGAACACAAGGAAGATCATCATGAAATACTTTAAAAAATTGATAGACTATAGAAACATATTGTAATGAAGGTCCTTCGGAACTAGAATCCTTAAAATGCACTAAATAGTAGAGATACCCCTTGGATATCAACCTTCGGTCTCTAAGATAGGAAATGAACCTCCTCTTAGGCACTAAGGAACTACCTTTCCACTTAATCACCAACTCATTTGGGAATTAGAAACTGACCTTTTGGATCTGGTAATCAAAAGGGTATAGCATGAGTGTAACCAATCCATTCCCAATATCACATCAAAGTCTAACTATCCAACTCAATCAGATCCATACAACCCTTATAAACCCTACTAGCAATAATGCAATCACCCATCGGGGTAGACATAAGAAAAGGATTAGGAATACACCCAGGACAAAAGAAATTAATAGCCACATAAGGGGTCACAAAAGAAAGGGTAGACCCAGGATCAAGTAGACAATATATATTATAAAAGAAAAGTTTTGGAATACAAGTAACAATATCAGGAGATTCCTTAGAATCTTGACGAGTGGCAAGAGCATAAGACGAATCCAACTAGTGCCAGAGCAAAAAGTATCACCTTTTGGTGCAAGAGTTGAAGAAGCAACAATCGGGACCCTATTAGCCCCAATAGAAACATTGCCTGTAGTACAATTCCTATGAAATTGGTTAGTCTAACCATATTTGAAACACTTAGTCATCCCCTCAACACAAAACCCATGGTGCAACTGTCCACAAAGTCTATAAGGAGGATAAGATGGAGCTGACTGAGCCCCACTGGCCTGAGATTGGGAACCTTGTACCTTAAACCCACTATTGCTCTAAAAATGGCAATTATTGGACAATTTAGGATGTGGAGCACTAGCCGTAGAATAAGAACCAAAATTCCCCCACTTTATTTTAGACCACTGCATGTCATCTTTACCACTATTTAGCTGGCCTCCACCAGACTTATAATACCAAGATCTCATACTTTGCCTCTCCCTTATTTTGTCTTATTTCTTCTTTTTATCTTCTGCCCGGTGTATGTACACCACAATCCTAGATATATCTATGTCACTATTCAACAAGGCTACCTTGCACTCCAACACCAAGTCTCAAGATAGGCTTGAATCAAACTTCCTTATCTTAGCTCTCAAGATATACACTAGTTCAGGGGCATAACGGGATAGCTGATGAAACTTCAAAGCATACTCCTTCATAGTCATCTTTGTTGTCTTCAAATCATGAGCTCCTCATCCTTTGCCTCTCTCAACTTCTGAGGAAAGAATCGATCAAGAAAAATATTAGAGAAATTCTCCCATAATGCTAATTCTGCATCATTACCCATAGACTGGTCCCACTTATGATACCATTGATACACCATATCTTTCAGCTCATATGTAGCGAAATCCATACCCTTATAGTCAGGAGCATGCATCACACATAAAATCTTCTCTATCTCATCTATGAACGATTAAGAATCCTCTTCAACTTTAAGACCAGTAAAGGCTAGATGATTTAGCCTCATAAACTAGACAACTCGAGTAGCCTCAGAAAAACTCACAACAACACCTAACTAACATGATTGAGATGTCACCAACTGGGTTAATAGATGAATAAAATAGTGGAACTCAGCATTAGAAGTATCTCCTAGATGTTACTAAGCAGGAGTGTCACCCACAAGAGAAGGATCAGTGGGGACCACTGAAACTCTACTAGGGCAACTAGAAGAAGCGACCCTAGATCGGGTCTAACTTTATAAGTAGGATAAGCTTTGTCCATATTGTCCTTAAGTGAGGTGGAGAAGTTTCCATGAGCATTATATCTTATGGGAGGCATGATATGAAAAGGAAACAAATGAGAATTAGAGGATATTTCAACACCCTAGACTCTACAGCCTATAAATAGATCACAAGAAAGAGAAATATTCCAAAATTCCTTGTAGCCTCTCTCTTATAAATATGGTACGTTACACACCCATAAAGGAAACTCTACTTAACACGACTTTGTGGATACCTAATGATACTAAACCTAGGATAAGATACCAACTTTGTCACGACCTAAAATAGGGCCTGACCATAATAGGTATCCCAAATCTATCGAGTACCAGAGACCACCCCCCTACCTAGATAACACAGAACATAACGCCTAGCAGCGGTTGAATTCCAAACATATAAGAAGATAGGAAAGTAGTAAACTCAAAGACACCTAAGAATGTCAACATAAATACCTAATCCACAGTAATATATACAAATTCTCTAATAATCCAAAAACAACCAATGCGGGACATACCCCCAACCCTGATAATGACAAAGATAATGTTAATGTAAAGTCTTTAATTCTAATTTATGGGAGAACATTTATAAAATTGCCAAGTCCTTTAGAGAATGGAAGCTCACCATTTCACCATAAGTTACTGATAAATCGAGCCTATCCACCTAACAATGCACAAGAAAAGTAGAATTACCTTTGAACCCTGCATTGCATGGGGATAAAACACTCAGAGATGGTTAGTAGGTTGAGCAATAACATTTAACTCAGAGATAAGGGAAATAATGCCAAGTCAAGTCTAATTCAAAACCATGTGAACATCATCATATACATACATAAATAATATGTCGGGATAGGGAACAAGGCTTAGCATAAATTAAGATGTTATCTTAGACTATGTAGCTTAACCATCATAATAGGCACCCATGGGTTATGTGGGTTAGCTCCCACTACTGAAAGGGACCCGATACGTGTTAGCCGCACAAACTAGAGCAAAAATAGAGGGAAAGATAAATCCATCAAGGCCTATACCTTTACAGCTGAGCTACATAACCCATATTAAGTCCAATTTATTTCAAGTTTCACCTTACCTATTTACTAACCAATGAATCAACTATTAAGGCACACCATATGTATCATCATACCCTTACACTTGCTAACTTATCTCTATGCCATAACAATTATATTAACCTGGGGTAGTGCATCGACCCCTTTTGTTCATTAAGTCAAAGCATAGCCAACAAGTCCTTCAAAATCTATGTTCATTATTTAACATTTATGCAATGCAATAATATAGGTGAGTAAGTCAAACCAAGTGACAATTTCATAATTCTAAAGCCATTTATACAAGTGGGCTGAGGAAACACAATTATTCAAAACCAATTCTAAGTTTAAAACATCTATTTAGGGGAATACCTTAACCTCCACTCCAATTCCCACACCCATGCACCCATTAATTTAAAAGAATGCGCAACTCATAAAAACCATGGTAAAATAATTCAAGGATCAATCATTCCAAAAACCCTTAACCACATCAAACCTCACATTTAAATCCATACAACTAAAGTATTTAAAATACATTATTTTCAAAAATAAGATTTTGGAAAGAGTAACAATCTCAAAATTATCACAATTATGGAGAGAAATCACCCTTGAGAGCTCTAATTAATCAACTTCTTGGATACCCTAAGTATCTTGAGTTTGGAGAATTTAAAGAGTTTGAGAGAGAGTTTCTGATTGATAAAAATTTGGAAATAATGTTCCCAAGGTGTTATATGTATGTGGGATCTAAGTGGATAAAGAGGAAAATGTCCAAAGTGCCCTTAATTAAAAGTTGAAAAATTATCACCAATGACTACGGGTTGCTATATGACTCATAAGGAACCATTACAAATCATCACCATGAGTCGTAGTCAAGATAGTAGATGAAGGAACCTTCTTCGGTTACCTCACAATTCACTCTATATGACTCTTTAGGTGACCCTATGACTCATAGGTTCTAAGTCATAATCAAGACTAATATTTTAGGCATCGCACTGGTTTGACTATGAATAAGACTATATGACTCGTATAGAGTCTTTACGACTCATTAGGAACCACTAATAATCAGGATAGTAACTTAGGCAATCTTTTACTGGATACCTTACAACTGGGGTCCTATGACTCGTAATGACACCCTATGACTCGTAAGGAGAGTTGTTGTCTGGGCAGTAAGTTTAAGAACTCAAGAATTTTTCAGCGACCAAAAATTTGGGGTGTTTCACATACGCATAGACCCATCTTTCTTCTTTATAAAATAAATAGGCACACTTTAAGGTGATATACTAGGTTGGATAAATCCCTTATCCAATAACTCCTACAACTAATCCTTTAATTTCTTCAACTCTGTTGGGGACATCATTTAAGGAGGAATAGAAATGTACTTGGTACCTAACTCAACATCAATAGTGAAGTCAATATCATAATGCCGAGGAATACCAGGTAAATTCATCGAGAAAATATCCACGAACTCATGAACAACATGAACAAAATCCAAAGAAGGAGGTGAAGTAACACTAGTATCATGAATATAAGTCAAATATGACAAACATCCCCTCTCAACTAAATGATGAGACTAAAAGAAAGATATAACTCTCTTGGGTCCCGAATGAAGTAGAACCGTCTAGTTTATCCTTGTCATACCCAGTAGAGGTAAGGTCATGGTCTTAGCATAACAATCTAGGACTCCATGATAAAGAGATAACTAGTCCCTACCCAAAATGACATCAAAATATACCATATCTAATACAATCATATCTACCCAGGTCTCATTCCCAGCAAAATGTGAGACCCTATACAAATTTCAATCATTTTACTTTTTGGCTTGAATTATGTTAAGGGATGTTAAAAAGGTATTTTGAAATTTTTTAAAAATTTTTAGAAGGGGTTCGGGGATATTTTGGGACCACAAGGTAGTAAGTCTCCGTGATAGTGGCATGAGACGGAGATTAGCCTGTACTATAAAGGTGTGGCATGGAGGCTACCCTCCATGATAAGGGTGTGCTACACTCTTATACATATTTTGTGAATTTTTTGTTTTTGCACTTGAGTTGAGGGACTTTTGATCATTTTATCCCTTGTACAACTTCTAAGCACTTGGATTAACCTTTTCTTTCAATTTTAAAGATCAAAAACATTATTTTTCTCTTCTTTACTCCGAAGTTAAGAACATTTAAGGGTTTTACAAGAATTTTATCCTCCAAGCTCCAAACTTCAAATTCTCTAATATTTTAGGCATGTTTCTCATCGCTAACTTGTATTTTTACATTGTGGCATTAATTGAGTGGATTTTCATGTGATTTAAATTATTGGGTTTGAAATTAGGTTGAGGGGTTTTGGTTGTTATTACTTGATTTACTTGTCCCATGTTTTAAATTGATTATCCATGCATTAAATTAATAATTTTAGGACTGAATTGGAGCATTGTTTTAATGGTTAGAATGGGGGACTTGGGTTTCACCCAAATTGATGGAATTTTGGATTGATAAAGACATTAAGCTCAACTCACTTAGTAGACTTGATTTTAAATTTTGATAATTACATGATTTAACTTATCTTTTTAACCCATTGCATTACATTAAAGGATAAATAGATATAAATGGATTTTGGATGGCCTTGGCTTCCATGGCTTAGATTTTAAATGGTACTTGGGAGTCAATTTGGTTATGTGGATTGGTTTGGCATAAACATATTAGCCTGCAAGCATATCAGTATGATAATACCAAGCTAGTAAATGCCTTAATGAATGACTCTTATGTTAATGATTATTTATGTGTAAATTGTTTTAATTTGGGCTTAAAGAAAATTATGAAGCTCAATGTGAAGGTATATGTCCTGGGGGTATCAACAATGGAAACAACGTTTTCCATCATTGGGGATCCATGTGATCGTGTGCTTGGTGCACACATTATATATATATATATATACACATATATATAATACATATATATATATACATATATATATATATATTAGGAGAGATTTACCCTTGGTGACTTTATCCTTTCCTTGAATTTTCCTCAGTTCGTGCAGCTAACACACATTGGGGCCCTTCCAACAGGGGAAGTTGGACCCATATAGCCCATGGGTGCCTTTAGGATAGAGCGAGCTACACAGTTCAGGTTAGTACTTCAAACTCTCATGTTCAAGATACTTGTCCCTATCCCGACATCCTATATATGTATATGTAAATATTGTGCATGTGGTTTTGACTAATTTCAACAATGACATTATTTTATCCCATTTCCCTGAGTTATATATCAATGTTCACCCCATTGACTGTCCCTGGATGCTGCATTGTTTCATGATAAAAGGTTCGAGGGTTTTTTTTCTCCTATATAATGTTAGGTTGTTGAGTACTTTTGTTGATCAGTTGTGAAGTGTTGAACCTCTATCTTGAGGAAGGCCCTGTCATTTCACTGGTTTCTTTAATATCTTAGTACATTTGTATTTTCTTTTATCATATTCGGGGGCATGTCCCGACTTAGTTGATATTTTGGTTTAGAGGTTTTTGTGGACAATGGTGGGATTGGTTGTTAGTTTTTGATTCTTAGAATTCCCATTTGACTTATCTATCCTTTTCATTTGTTTGGTTGGCTTCCATTATTTACTTTTGACGTGCTCTTGAGGTAAGGCTAAAGGGGTGGTCTCTGGTCCATAGTGGGATTAAGGTTACCCATCACGGTCAGGCTTGGATTTGGGTCGTGAAAAAGTCATAACACAAGATTGATACACTTGATTTACTACTAAAGAGTCCCCTGCTGGGGTAGATATACAAATAGGCACATTAAAAGGCTCACAAGAATAATCAAAACCTAAAGAAAAGTATGCAGACACATAGGATAAAGTCGACCCCCAATCAAATAAAATAGATTCAAATTTGAAATGAATTAGGATGATACCTATGATGACGGTGTTAGAGGCCTCTACCTCTAGCCTGGTAGGTTTAGCATAGCACTGACCGTATCCACTACCTAGATAAGTAGCCTCACGACCACCATCACTTTCACTACTACCTATACCCCTCGCACCTCTAGTAGAACCTCTACCTCTAATATCTTATATAAGAGTAGCACTAAAAACATAGTGGGGATAGTCCTTGGCCATATGGACAATCTCATCACACAAATTGAAAACTCTATGCCCCAGCTCAAAGGAAGAAGGTATGGATGAAATAGGATGAACACCTGAAGAGGTTGTACCAGAAGACTTACTACCTAAACAATGTAAGGCTGCCTACATTGTTCTACCATGATACCTGTGGAAGTCTCTAGAAACTCTACCTCAAGAGATATGACCTCTAAACTTACCCAAATAGTGCACCTTCTTAGCACCTCTTTAAGATTCTTGAAGAATAGACACAATCATCTTAGCATAATCCACTATACTTTGAAATAATGCTCCAAACACTACCATCTGAATCATAGCAAGTTGGAGGGAAACATCCAACCCTTTTATGAACTTCTAAATCTTCTCATGCTCGGTGTCAATACTAGAATAATAATATCTATACAAGGTATGGAATCATTCCTCATACTCTAAAATAATCATAGAGCCCTACTACAAATGATCAAACTCATCTTCCATCTGATCTCTCAAACTGAAAGGCACAAATCAGTCAAAAAAAGCCTCTATAAGTTGATCCCAAGTCATATTTGGCAAAGTAGGAGGTAAGCAACCAATGAGTGACCTCCACGAATCACTGGATGCATCTCTCAATTGGTAAGTAGTATAAGTGACCCCATGTAACTCAATCAAACTAAGGTATAAAACCCTTAAAATTTTAGTGCTTTTATTTTATTTTTGACCCTCTCGTGTTTGCAATATCGATTTTAACTTGAATTGTGTTTAGGGATGTTAAAAGCATGTTTGAGAAAAGTTTTGAGATTATCAAAAGGGTTTTTGGGTCATTTTGGGACCCCAGGGAAGTAAGGGTATGCGATATCACCGTGTCATGGAGGTTACCCTCTGTAATATTAGCGTGGGATGGAGGATAATCCCCTAATATTGGCGTACCATGCCAAGGTTTATTTTTCATATAGTTTTATTTTTATTAACTTAGGGTGAGGGGATTTTGGTCTTTTTACCCCTTGTACGATTATTAAATATAAAATAGGCCCATTCCCATCAATTTTCAATGATTAAATCCCCCTATTTCACTCTCAAACATAAAACCCAAGAATATTCAAGGGTTTCACTATGCATTCATCATTAGGGATCCAAACTTCAAATTGATTACAAACTCTTATGTGTTTCAGGTATGTATCTCTTCCCTAAATCAATTTGATACAAAAGCATATATTTAATTGTTGTCCATGTGATTTAATTATTAGATTTTTAATATGGATTGAGGGTTTTGGAATGGTTATTACATGAATTGAATTCCTATGGTTTTGAATTAATTGTTTATGCTTTATTTTCATGATTTTGCACTAAATAAATGGATGAGTATGGGAATTGGAATGGGGAACTTGGATTTCCCCAAATTTTATGGCTTAATGGTTTGGAATTGGATTTAACCTCAACCCAACTTATGAAATTTATTTTGAAACATGGATATTCACATAAATTATTTCACTTTTAAAAACTTGCATTGCATAAAAGGTTAATGGTACATAAATTGGTTTTGAAAGGGCTCGGTGTCCATGGATTGGTTTTAAATTGGAAACTTTGGAGTTAATTTGGCAAATTGATTTTGATATGGCATAATGGGATTATATTGGAAACTTAACTATATTTGGTATGACAATACCAATGATAAATGGCTAATTAAAAGACTCATTACTTAATGGTTAATGGATGGGAATGTGTGCAAATGGTCTTTATTTGGGCTTAAAGAGGGTTTTGTAGCTCACCGTGGAAGGTGGAGATCCTGAGGGACTGATACTAGAAGCAACATATGTCGGCGTAGGGGTATTTATGACCGTGTATACGAGTAACACATTATATATATATATATATATATATATTTTGAATGGTTTGAGCCTCAGTAGCTTTGGACCTTTCTTGGATTTCCTTAGTTTATGCGACTAACACGCACTAAGGCCCTTTCAGTAGGGGGAACTGAACCCATATAATCCGTCGGTTCCCTTAGTATAGTTAGATTTACATAGTCTAGGATAATGATTTTAAATCTTATGCTTAAACTTTGTTACCTATGCTAGTGATGTTTTGGCTTTTGACAGAACATTTAGCATTATCTTCTTGGAAAAATTGTATGTTTCGAAGCAACCAAAGTGGTATTTAATGAGTCTTTTTAGTGTTTCAAGGAAAGGAGTAATCCACAGAAGAAACTTGAAAAAATTAGCAAAAAAGGGAATTTAACGGTCAAAATGGTGGACTGTCAGTCTTGCGATGGACCACCAGGTGGATTATCAGGCTTAATCAGAACATGGCCTCCCGAATGACTTAGTGATGGACCAAATGGTGGACCATCAGTATTACGACGGACCACCAGTTGGACCGTCAGGCCTTATCTAGAAACCATTCTTCTGAAGGACTCAGTGACGGACCAAATGGTGGACCGTCAGTCTTGCGATGGACCACCAGTTGGACCGTCAGGCCTTATCCATAAATCACTTTTCTAAAGGACTCCATGACTGACCAAATGGTGGACCGTCAGACTTTCTACGAACCACCACTTTGACCATCGACTTGGACGCATCTTTTTTGATTTTAAATTTTAAATTTCTTTTTACCTGGGAACATATAAATACTAAATTTTAGGGTTAGCAGAGTAGCTTTACTATATTTTACAAGTTTTACATCTATAGAAATTTTTTGGAACCGAGTACTTTGGGGATTGAAGCATATCTTTGGGGAAGTTAATCATTCATATTTTAATTGAAGATTCAAGAACTGATTCTTGAGATTTTTGTAAGTGAATTCTAAATCTATTTATGAATAATACAAGAATTATTTCTTCTTCATTTATGCAATTTTGTGGCTAAGTTCCCATAACTAGTGTTATGGGATCCTTAATGTGAAAAGCATCTATGGGTTGTGAATCAAATTGAGTTCCATGAATAACTGATATTGTATAAACCACTCTTCAAGTTAATGACTTTTCTTGGTTCCAAACTTCAGAAGTGAGCCCAAGAATATCACTTGTCTGAAAGGAAAGTGTTTGTTGGGAAAAAGGAAGTGTTTACATGAATTCTAAGGGCTTTAACCTTTGGATTAATGGAAAATTCCTTAACAGGATTAGCTTACATGAGAAAATGGTTGAAAGAATAGTGTATCCTTTGAGTTTGAGAGAATTAGAGAATAATCTATCCATTTAGGTTGAGAAACTAAGGGATAAAGAATAGGATTCAACCCTTCTTGCAATTGAATTTGTTAATTAGAAATCTTAAGTGATTCACAACCCTAGTTGTACTAGCATTTTGGTAACCATAGCCCTGGTTTGTTTAATCTCATTAAATTACTAATTTCAAAGAGAATCATTCGTTGGAATACTCTTGGTATAATTAATTACTTTATAAGTTACAAATACCCCCCCCCCCCCCCCATATTCAGGAACCTCTGATCAATAGTCCAGTAACGATTGCAAAACTTAGTGAGCACAGTATTCCCTGTGGGATTTGACACCTAACCTAGTTGGTTCTATATTTGACAGCAACCCCTTACACTTTCTTACGAGAGTTGTAATTTGGTCATATCACCTAGTATCTTATATATGTGTATATTTGAATGTGTGCATGTGGTTTTGACAAACTTTGGACATGTCATTATTCTATCACTTTCTTCGAGTTATATGCTAGTGCTTATCCCACCGATCATCTTAGGATGCTACATTATTTCATAATATAGGGTCCGAAGACACTTTTTATACCCCTATGCAGCATTAGTTGGATTAGTACATCTGTCGAGTTTCTTAAAGTGGTGAGCTTCCATTTTTTGGAAGGCCCATTATTTCATAGTTTGTTTTTAATATGTTTTAAACTATCCCTTTGGGTTTCTTTTTTGTTATAGTCGGGGCATGTACTGACTTAGGTTGATGTTTGGTTGTTAGTTCTTTTGTGGACAGATATGGGTTGTTTGGATAATGATTGACACTTAGTTTTCATAGAGTTATATATTCATCTCTTTATTTCTATCTTGAGTTGGCTTCTACATTGTTATTATCTTTACGGTTATTTTTATGATCATGAAGTTTGGCAATACGGGTGGTCTTTGGTCCATGGTGAGATTGAGATACCTATCACAACCAGGACCTAGTTTGGGTCATGGCACAAAGTTATACAACTTCTCTCGACAATCCATTAAGAACTCGTAGGCATTCTCGCCTACAACACTACTGAATCTTGGAGGACCCAAATGAGTGAATCTTTCAAAACTCTTATGATCCTCAAATGACATAGTTGTACTCACAATAATAGGAGGCATAGTAAATTTGGTTGGCTGAGAACCCATTTGAGGAGGCATAATAGAAGAAGGTTAAACTCCAGACCTTAAAACACCATACTCAGATACATGCATTGAAGGAAGAACCACACTCAGAGTCTATGGAGTACCATAAGAAGATGTCGATACAATAGGAGGATCCATACTTAGGATTAGTAGAACACCATAAGCATATTCTAGCATAGGTGGGGTTACAACACTCTAAGATGGAGGAACACTAGGTGCACTCAAAGGATCCCCCTCCAATCGAGTCTGCAAGCAAAACAGTAACCCCTCTAAGACTAGGGTAGAAAACTCAGTAGAATTGGAGAAGGACCCATATCTCCAAAATACTCATCATGAGGCTCAAGAGAGAGTCTCCTTATGCTATCTCTAGATGGGGTAGATCCTCATGCCCGATCCTCTATGTCAAGCCCAACCATGACTGGCAACTCGCCCTCTAGACTAGGATCTCTTCTCAGATAAAGGATCTAAATCTCTAGACTCACTGGATAGTCCGCACCATCTATGTAGAAAGAGAAAAATATGACATAGAACATAGGGTATAAGAGATTCACATAATATATAATGAAATAAGGGAAGTTTCCTAAAGACATATTATATCCTCTAAAAGATTGATACAAAGGTCTATGTATGGATCTGTGAGAATCTATGAGATACCTCATTCTTACACTATTGAAACTAATGAAACCTGGCTACTCTGATACTAATTTATCATGACCCAAAAACCAACGGTCACGATGGTACTTGTCACAATAAGACTTGATAAGTAAGCCTATCACCCAAATTGATATAAAATGAGAAAATCAATACGAAACCAAGGCAATACCCCTAGAACGGAGTTGAACCACATATATATAGTAAAAGAGTACATCTAATCAAGATACCAACTAAATCCCAAAACATGGTGTCACAGTATAAGAACAAACTAGTATAACTCAAGGTAAGAAATACATAAGATATCCAAAAAGGAATAGAACTCTACCTCTAAATACAAGTAAGACATAGTTTAGACAAGAAAAGGTAGAAATAAACTTTAGATGCATAGATCAACTGCTACGTCGAATGGGCTCCAAATATTGCCTGAATTAACTATATATACGGTGTACTCTTACCTGAATCTACACCAAAAGACCTTAGTGGGGATGAGTATGCTCTGATTGTACTCAATCGGTATCATAGGTTGATTGAGTAAAGTAAAAAATAAAGTATATAAATACAAACTATAGGCATGTCACTTGCAATCAAAAAATGCCCCAAACAGTAGCCCACACTATCTCCACTAATAGTTCTACTATAAACACATAAGACAAATACAGGTAGAGAAAGAAGGAAATGTATACACATATATCAAATATAAGTATAGTAAGATAGAATAAATAGGCGGGTATCAAGTCAATGATAGAAAATACTATTACATTATAAGCATAATATATAAAGTGAAATAAAGATGATGATAATAATAATAATGATGATGATGTGATGCACGAGGTTGTCACACAACTTCTGTTTACATCTACAAATCTAAAGCTTATCGACGTAGGACCTATGGGAGGTTCGTCAACCCATATATAACTAATATCTATATCTCCTCTCCAACATATACATTGATAGAGGGTTTACTAGATGTCATATTTTTTTATAAAAAAACCAGTATTTCCAGTATTTCCATAGTGGTACAAATGTCTCATGAATGAATATGATATGATGATATAATGCTCACAACCAATTAAAATATGAATATCTAATATCCAACTAATATTTCAACTACATGAGCCAAAAATTCACTCAAATCAACCAGCCATCCCTGATCCAATATAATCCAAAACCTTCAAGTGAAACATGTAAGAAAAAGGTCATTTATACCACATAAATCCTAATTCATAGGATTTTTCCAACAAAGAGTGTAACCTAATATACATATATCATTACTAGGCCAACAATATCATATAAGACCCCACAAGGTCACATGTAACAAAACCATAAAATATTATCCACATAGGCCCCCACATGGGCATATACATCTTCTAAACACATTTTCCATCATATAACCCCATACCCATGGTATGTTTTTACATTATTATTAACTACTCAACCCAGTCTGAAGAAAGTTAAGTCATAACCTACCTCGAATGCAAAAATCAAAATGATTAATACTTAAATCTTTTGTTATCCCCTTACGAATGGACCTAAAATCAACTAAAATACACAAATATAGTAACTACACATCAAAAAAAATCATTGATACGCATATTATCCACTTTCAAATTAGGCTTAAAATGGATCTCCAAAATGGGTTTTCAAAACAAAAGGTAAAATTAAAATTTTTGTTTAAAAGTATATTTTCCATGATTAAAGAAACTCATAGAAAAAAATTTAAGTGAAAACATATTGAAATTGGGGCTTAAATCAAAGAAATACAATTTCTCAAGAATTTCGACCCAAAATCCCCAAATTCCACTTTTATATCCAAGTTTTAACAAAGTTTAGATGATAAAAATCAAAAAAAGTATTTGAAATAGGGATTGGAGCTTACCCAAGCTTATAAATAGCAAAATTGCTCAAAAACTAAAAACCCCAAGCTCAAAGTTTCTAAAAAGGTGAACAAAATGAGAAAGAATTATATGTACTCAGGGCCACGGGTTTTACTAAAGAAGGCAAATGGTCATTTTAGTAGTCACCACTAAAGTGGTCAAGTGTTGCTTTAGCAGTACCTGCCAAGGCAGCCAGACTGCTAAAGAGGGCAAGGTTGCTTTAGCACCCTTTGCTAAAGTAGACAGGGGTCATTAAAGAACCATTAACCATTTGGTAGTTGGCTACTAAAGCGACCAATTGGTGCTTTACCACCTGTTGCTAAAGAGGACAAATGGTATTTTAGCAGTTGCACCAGCTAGATACTTGGAGAATTTTAAGTCTCCTTGGGCCCCTCGATATTCGTCTGAAATCCTAAGAATGTAAATGAACTATGCTTCCCTCTCAAATTTGACACTCCAGACTTAATAGTGATATCGAATTTTTGAAAAGGCATTATTTTACAGAGATAACCCCCGAAGCCCAATTTTACTATTTTTCAAACCAAGAGTCAAAATGAGATTAAAAGCCATAGAACCAAATCAACCATATTGCCAATCAAAAATTAATGTTTCAAACCTACTGGTGCTGTCTATTTTTCCATCTAACACACTTATCAATAAATATTGACCGAAGTCAACTATAAGGCTTTTCAAGCCATCAAAAATCACAATTTCACATATGTCGCATCAGAATATATTGGGATATCCCCACACCCTAAAAATATCATAATACAACTATGGAAAGGGTAAGATAGTCAAATCATACAGAACACATACTTCACACAAAATACCTAGAATCAGGTTATTACGTTTATCTTTATTGTATTTTCATACTTTGTGTACATTTTATGTTGTATTTTCATTCTTGATTTGATATCTATCAATTTATTCTTCTTTCTCATACTCATATTTGGTATATACGTATGTTTTAGAAATATTAGTAGAGATGGTATGGGCTACTATTTAGGATTTTTTTTACTGCAGGTGACGTGCCTGCAGCATGTATTTTGTATACTTTATTTTCTACTTTTCTCAGTCAACCTATGATAGTTACTGAGTATAAGTGGTGATAATCATTCCTACTATGCCCTTTTGATGCAGATCTAGTTACGAGTGTGCCATATGGTAGCTGATTTGGGCGGTGTTTAGGGTATTTTTGAGGTAGTGATGGACCTATGCTTCCAGAGTTTATTTAATACCTCTTCTTGTATAGTTTATGTATTTTTTTATATTCAAAGACAGATTATATTCCTTTTGGATTATTAGTTGTATATCTTGACTTTGGGATGTATTTAGTTGGTTATTATACTGTGACGTCAAATTTTAAGAGATTTATGGTATCTTTGTTATGTATTTTTCTTCTATTATTGTATATGTGTGGATAAAATTTGTTCTAGAAGCCTTATCATGGATTTTCGTATTGTTTTTCCCATTTTATATAAGTTTGGGTAATAGGCTTAATTGTGAGTCTTACCGTAATAAGTGTCATCATGACCATACGTTTTTGGATTGTGACACCTAGTTACCTTTGGTGCTCAAGTGTAATTGTTTCAATTATTATTCCTATATTTTGGGTATACATTGTGAAGGTTATTTCATAGTATTAGGTTGTGGGTATAAGATTTTGATACCTGTAGTAGTGTCAGTAAAAGCAATGTTAATTGAAGCATCAATCTTAAAAGTCAATGATCTCAAAGTGCATTTTGACCTAGTATTCCTAGCTTATTGTGGTCATTTGGGGTTGAAAAATGGATAAATTAATATCTATTGTATTGATCCATTCCATCATTACTATACTTGATGCGTCCAATAAATGCATGGGGTGGGAAATTTTTATAAAAGTGTCATTTAGAAATTATAAGTAGATAAACATAGGAATAAAATATTTGAAGAAAATTTTTATGGGAGTTTAACTACCTTTACTCCACTAAAATAGGATGCTTCCCTATGCAGCAACACAGTTATAGCGATAATTGGGCAAGTGCAGCAAAAAATAGGCAGTCAACTCGGCATTTTAAAAATATTTTTTCATTCTAAATTTTAGGATATGAAATTTACTTCTCCTAAAAATACCTTAGGATTGTCCCTAGATATGGGAATGATGTGAATGAAGTGGTAGATTTAGGAGACCATTTTTCAATGGTAAATTCATGAATCCCCCTTAAGATTAATAGTGCTCATCCAAGGAATGATGACTCATGTATTTTATTACACCTGCTTGGTATTTATTAGGCTAGGTATAATTGAGTAGTGGGCTATGGTTAGAAAGTATAATTATGATATAGATTGATGGAAGGTTTCATCTCTAGGTCTGCTGATATGGTATTTGGCTTGATAAAATATGTATATATAAGTAATGTTAACATGATATTAATTTAATGTAATTATTATTATTGAGCAAATGTGTTATTAAGGCTTATGTGTTGATATGTAGTTTATTCTAATAGAGTAATGATGTATCACAGATTAGTAAGGGATAAAGGGTGATAAACTTGTATTTATTTCAGTGTTGATGTCATGGAAATATACCCTATAATTGATGATTTTTATTCTTAGTATAATATCTGGTGTTAAAATGTTCAATTATGTTTGTTAAAATTTAGGGTGAGGGAACTATGAGTAATTATGGGATAGACCAATTGATGATAACCTCAAAATAAGTTAGAAGGTGGGAAGTAGAACAGATGCAGCCTTTGATGATTGGATGTAGTAGATATATAGGTATGGGTTGAGAAATAATGGTGTAGGTTGAGAATTAAATTATAAAATAAGTTAAATATCTTATGTTAATTTACGCAACCCTAAGTGTACCATATAGTAGGAGTTTAGAATCGACATATTTTATGTATGCTCATTTAATGATCTGTTGCTTGGTCTCCGAACACTACTGTGGTTGAATGGTTTTTTGTTGATAAGAGTTGTTTAATAAGTTGTCAATTACTTTTTAAACATATTGTATATTATGGATGAATTAGTGTTAAGACTCAATTTGATTGTACGTGTGCATGTTTATGAATGCTTGTTTGTTTAGTTGTAATTCATGCTAGTAAGTATTGACTTATGAAATGTTGAGTATAAGTGTTTTGAATTGATAACTTTAATACAATTGATATGGACCTTGTTGATATGGAAGTGTTGTTGTTTATGATTTTACTGCATAACTGTGCTTGTAAATAGTAGGCGATTGTTGTTGTGAGTTAATGATGCTAAATGTATGGTTTGATTGAATTGGTTGAATTAAGGAAGTATAATGTAAGGACATAAAGATAAGGGTGGTATAACATTTTATTTTGGATAAGGGTCGCAAGACACTGGTTATCTAGTATATTTGGTGAATAAGCTAAGCTCATCCCCTATAGGTCATGGCTAGTAGGAAATTACAAATTCCATAGAATATGTGTACACGGTAATTTCAAGAGTTTGACAATTCTTTGAGTGGATCAGATTGTGTTTATTTATGTTTCGGTTTCTTGGGTAGACCATTAGTTGTTAATATTACTGTGGCTTCCTTTTATGAAATATTTTCTTGTCTTATTATTATTTATTTGTTCTTGGTGTGACTTGTTCCTTGAGGTTGACTAGATATTGAGATTTTTGTGATATAAATAGTAATCTGATTTGGTTACAAGTTGTTGATGTTGTTTACGCTGAATTGAGCATTAATATGCATAATTAGAATCTTGTTTACTTTCTTGGCTTGGTTTATTTTTAAGAGAGTTTATTATATTAAACTAGTCTGACTATATAAATTAATTGACATACTTGCTACTTTCTAATACATATTTGATTAAGTACTATCGAGATAATAATTGGCCTAACTCATGGTGAGTACTGAATGACGTGGCAGAGGAAAATTAATATTTAATGGTTTATGGTTGAAAGGTAATCAATTACCAATTAGTGTTGAGTCATGAACCAAGTGGTCGATAGTAAGATATCAAAGATTTGGATAAGGCATTCTAGCAGAAATATAATAAATAAGTGGTAGCCTGGAATATCAGAATGTGGAAATTAAATATGGTTACTGGATATACATGTTTGATCATTAATTTCTATATTTTTCTATGTAATTAAACCTTGGTCGGTCAATGATGCATACTTGTATATGTTTTTATGCTGATACTACTCTTTCTATACCGTTTTAAGGTATAGTCTAATTGCAGGATCAGTTAAGGTTTCTTACAAGATTCGGTTAGTAATTATCAATGGCTTTTTCTCATTCCTTTCTTATAGTGGGAGATTCATCTTGGTTGTCCTTCCCTTTTCATTAGAAGATCGTGTACATGTTTAGATTAGTTTTTGAAGAAAATGTCTATTTTATTAGATTCTTATTGTTGCACCCAGGTGCACAAACAAGTGTACGTGGTCTCACCAAGTAGTAAAGTAGCCTTATAGAAAGCCGAATGTCGATCCCTCAGAGACTTGTATTGACAACTATCCAATTCTAGTTTAACTATTGAGATTAAACTGTGGTGTAAAACTAACCAAAAGAGTATTAGAGTTGTAAACTAAAGGTAAAATAAAAAATGCAGAAAAGTAAAAGTCTTGGACAATCAATGAGGAGAAACCCGAGGTTAAAATATTGCGAACAATCATACTAAGCTATTAAACTTCATTGGTTAGATTACTTATCTTGTTTGTTGATTCCCGAGGTTTATTGTATGATCATAGTCTCCTGATCCTCTAATCTCCTACTTAATTAGACATTACAACTACATCATTGAGTGGAGATGCAATAATCTATTTAGATGCATTAAGATGTTATCCTGCAAGTGAACCAAATAAGGCTTTTAGGTGTATCCCTATCCTATACTCTAATTCAAATCCCTTATTTTATAAAGGAATAGGAACCTTACTCTATTTATCCCCATGTTCTATCTTCTTATTCCCCATCCCAAGTTTACAAAGACGATAATGGATGTATTTCAATGGTCTTGAATCCTTAAAATAGTTCTAAAAAGGATAAATAAATAATCAACTATGACAAACAACCAAATTCAAATCAATTCAAAGCAATAGTAATTATGTTCTTGGACTTAACCGCGGGAAGGGGGCTTTTTGCCACTCATGGATATAACCGTAATCACCCCGGATGAATACAAGATAAATCCATAAATTATCTAAAGTAAAATAAGAAAAATCCTAATTAAAGTGCTTTTCATCCCCTCTCCAAGTTTCAAAGCCGTCCAAAGTCTCTAACATCAAGTTCAAGTATCCTATTTATTAAAGGACAATTTGGACATCGGTGGAATAGGGTCTGCGTCACCCCTCTCATTCCCATGGAATAGGGTGTGTGATGTGATTCTAATTCTAGTGTAATGGGTGTGCGACGCCCCTCTATCGCGGTGACACACTGGAAAGTCATCTTATAAGCCATTTTTTTGTCCTTCCAACCCAAGCTTTGTTGTATTGTTTCCACTTGATGTCCAGCTTTTTTATCATCCATATATCATCACAATAAACTAATAAAGCATCCTATTGCATCAAACGCCACAAATTAGAGCTCAAAACAACACAACGTTCAAAGAAATGAACTAGAAACTTCAGCTAAGAACTAGTTTTGCCCATTTTAATCTTTAACTTGTTGTTTGACTCTTGGCTTGATTCAATTGAACCTTGAAAACTATAAACAAGTTTTTACACACATAATTACACAGTAAAAACCTTTGGAACTCATCACACTTACTAGAAGCCATTGAAATCAACTAGACATAGCTCAAGTTAGTAACACTAGTTTTCTTATTTTCACTCTTAGTGACCAATTTAAGTACAGACTTGTTTGAAAAATACCTTAAACATTTTGATTATTCTAAATTATATCATTATTGACTCGTTAAGAACATAAATAGTCCTCAAAGTAAGACTAAATAAGTTTGGAAAACAACACTGAAGTGCATAAATCAACCTCAAATCACTTATAAATATTTTAACATCTTTTAAAAATCTCTTAATTTAATAAAATTGTCCCAATGACTTCCATATAATAATTTAATAGGTGTAGAATTCTCTTATCTAGTTGGAATGGAGTAGGTGTCTGTATGATCCTCTTTGTTGGATCATGTGATTTTTTCCAGTCAAAATCAATTTATTGGAAATGGAAATTTCCTAAGCTACTAAAACATGTATTTTTTCTAGTTTTATTTTGATACCAACTCTAACAAACTCCTCAAGAAGTAGATTATCTTTGACATAATCGTTGTTGCAGACTTGTTTCCTTTTCTTACTCATTTGGTACATTATATTTTATTATGTCATGTATTCCTCATTGAGTGTGTTGGAATATTTATTCATGATCCCTGGTTGAAATAATTATCAGAGTGCTTTTATTGTAACAGTGACATATCAGAGGAAAAATGAAGATAAGTATTGACATGGATCTTATCATCATCTATGGTTGGTAAATCATAGATCAAAGTCAAATAAAAAAAATTGAATACTAATACAAAACTTTGTATTGACTAAGTTCCAACTAAGTTAGAGATAAGTGAACTTAAAGTGATGACATCAGCTATATGGTAAACCACCGACTCTCAGGTCCCCAAACTTATTCTGCCACATCGTATTTTAGATAACTAATTTAACAAGCAAAATATCTAAAGATATCATCCAGAATTTAGTTGATTTCCTTCTCTTCATTAGATTCTTGCTTAGAAAGAATCAATGCATCCTTTTGTCATAATATGGTTATTTGGTGTAGCTTTATTATCCCACACCAGAAGGAAAATAAGAAAATAGATGTTTTAATGCTTATTTCAATTTTATTTTAAAATTAATTTAGATTTAAGTTTCAATTTAAAATGATTATATATATTAATTCATGTATTGATATGACTATATATTCAGAATTCCCTTGTTTTAACACACTCTATCTCTCACTCTCTCTCTCTAAAATATACATATATATGTGTGTGTATGTATATATATATATATGTGTGTATGTATATATACATATATATATATATATATAAATAGATATACACACACATATACTCAGGGGCACAGACTCGTCCTTATAACTAAAGTGTGTCATTTTAGTGAAGATTCAACTCTATACATCATCAAGTAACTCAAGCTCTAATATTCATAAGGATCTTCTTAGCTTAGTCTTTATCTTTCTCTTATAGTCAATTATTCCAAAATCAAGACATTTAAGAGTAATGAGAAATTAGTTTGGCTTTGTTGAGAGGCTCACGTATAGTTTATTATTATATGGGGTGAGAATTAGTTGAATAGACATGGAATTCGAGGGATAGAGCAAAGTGGGAGAGTCAACTCCCCAAGAGGGAAATCTCGAGAAAGGTATAGAAAAAATATAATAAAGACTAAGAAAGGTTCGTATACTAATGATGTGGACAAAGATAAAAAATGGACAAGGTGTTAGAAGGATCAGCTACGTGGATGAGCTTGTGTGAACCTGAAAGATACATGAATATTAGTTGGTATCATTAACGATACCTCCACGCGGCATTCATTCATCAGCCTTAGTACTTTAAGGTTTAATTTGAGTGTTTTCTTAAGCATCAAATTTACTTTTGGATTTTCTTTACTTTCTTGTTATAGTAGATCTATCGAAGGAAGATCTTTGCAGTCGGGGCTTATGTAACGACCCATTCTATTGTTACTAAAAATATCTACAGTAAAAGTATGAGAACCTCTTTCATCATAAGTTATAGAATCAATTCTTTAGTATGAGAGTTAATTGGACATGTACTAAGATCATATAATACCCCTAGCCTAAAGTTAAGTAGAAAGTATTCTTATCGATTGAGTTTCGAGTTATGTTTAAACTAGGATCAATTTTAAATGAGCATATATCCTAGAATATAAAGAGTTATTGGGCCCAATACCTACCAAATGAAAGATCATTAAGTGTTATTTATAAAACATTTGATCCTTCATTAATCCATTTTTAGAGTAAAAGTTATGACTATTTTATTGAATACTATTCGAGTTGAGAAATTAACCACCACAGTAATACTGCTGTAGTGGTAATCTAATCGTTGTAGTAGTTACTAGGCAGTATAGAATATCATTTTTTATGTTTTGCTTTTAACTCAAAAGCTTCGTTTCCAAGCCCTAGGGGGATAATTTTCCAACTTCTTGGGTAAAAATTCTTCATGAGGTAAGTTTCTTCAGTCATCTTATTCTTTTTTTGATCCTTTAATATCCAAGAATCATTATAATAATATTTAATGGTGAATTACTTGAGAATTTACTCAAAGTTTATAAGGTTTTGGGAAAAATCTATGAGTTGGATCAATATCACCTAGAATCTCTTCTAAGTTATTAATTAACGATTTCTAGAATGAATTAGTGATCCAAAATATTAAATTTGATTTTTAGAAACCTTGAATTTAACAAAAATAGAGCCTTTAATTTTTAAACTCCATTAATGGAGACCGTTGATTAGGATAGGTCTTGTTAATGGATAATTGACCCTTGAATAATGTTTTAGAGCATGAATAAAGGTAAAATTAGTGGGTCTGAATTTTTAAAGTATTTATCTAAAGAGTAAATTGATGATTTACTCATGTAGCTACTTATTTCTTAGATGATTGTGCATTCTAGGGCCTGAAGGAAAGGAAAAAACATTCTTGGTGTGACTTATTTATTCCAGGATCTTCAATTGAGGTAGATTATGATTTCATGTATAGTAGACTTGATTTAGATACCTGTAATAACTGTAGTGGATAGAAGATTCATGTCTAGACCTATGGGTACGAAGTTGGGATAGATAAAATATGAAAATAGTATAATAATGATTTAATTATTTGTTATTATTTTTTATTTGAATTCCTTAATCAGTGTCTGTAATTGCTCAAATTACTTGATGATTTTAGAGAGTTTAATATGTGAATGTTAACAATAATAGAAGGATTAAGTGGCCTTCTAATCTGTAAAGATAGTCTTTAATATCATTAAAAAGGGTGAACCCAATATTGTGAATGTTTAAAGTAAGAGATATTCTTGCTAGAAAATAATTAGAAGGCTTGATTTTGATAAGATCATGTGACGATATAACTTAAGAACCTAAAGTCCAATTTTTCTAAGTTCTAAAAATGAAGATGTGTGAAGGTGGATGACTCTAGCAAGAAATGTAGGTTGAATAGGGTCAAGTGGTTGAATAATTGGCTAAAGGGGATAGTTTCTTTAACTTAGTGATAACTTTATTGGAGGGGTTACTAGTTAGTAACTAAATTTACGTATTTCAATGTGAATTAAAAAAGATTAGATTTGTGAATAAAATAGAACGACGATTTAGAGTGTAGATATAAATTTTGGTGGAAGGTGAACCTCTAAAATTTATACTTGACTGATTGGTCTTTGAACATATTTGTGATTAATGATTGAATTTGATAAAGCTCAATTGAGCAAGTGATTAATTGGCCTTTAGGTATACTTATGATTTTTTCTGTTTGAGGATATTTGTTGTTATTTAAAATAATGAATTTGTAATTATTGATTACATTTACTTGGTTGCCATTAGTTGTAAGTTTTGTTTTGATCATTGTTTCTTGTATCTAATTTCAACGGAGTGGTTGTAATTTTCCTTTAGGTATTACTTATAATTATTGATTACAACTTGCATTTATATTGATGGTATTGGTGCTGATATTGAGATCATAATGTTCAAAATATTGAAATGATATTGATGATGAGTTGATGATTTTGAGATCACGATGTTCATGATATTGAGAATGATATGATAATGATAAGATTGAGAAGAGAAAGAGATGATACAAAAAGAGACAATACATACGTCTTGTATACTTAAATTCATCATATACATTTGAATATACATTTACATATATTTTTATATTGTGTCGAAACTTGTTGAAGAAGTTGCCTAAGTGTAATTGGCTCCTTGTGTGGACCGGTTGTTTGATGAGATATGATAATTTTTTAATGAGATTAGTTATATTGATGATGACGGTTGTGCATTGTAGTAGGTATGCATATTATAAGGTACGTCTGGTATTATGTGTAAGTATTATTTTTCTGTATATATAGTTATATACGTGATGTATTGTAGTGCTTTTTGATTGTAAAATTATTGATGTTATCAATTGTATTGATTTTTGCAATTTCAAATAGTTAAATGATAGTACAAGAAGGAGTGAGAGTTGTCATGAAAGAGGATTTGATAAGAGAGAAAGCAAGTAAATAGATTGTTGTAACAAAGTGTGTGCATAAGAGTTGTGGGTTAGACTAATTCATGAAATGTGATTAATTTAATATTACTTAAATTAAAAGAAGGTGATAAGCTTAGAAGTTGAAGTAAGTTAAGTATGTTCAAATATTAATGCTTTTCATGATCTATTCTTGTTTGCTATATGTTGTTATATGTTTCTAACCCTAGTCGGTCAATAATGTCTAACAGTATGTGTGGTTGTGCTTACACTACACTTAACATATATCCATTTAGGAATATAAAAATATTGCAAGTCAGTTGGAGTTTGTAAAAGGTATAATGGTGTTTAGTCTTCAGCAGCTCCTGTCATCCTACTCATACATGGATACTGTGGCTTGAGTTATTCCTCCATTTGTTTAGTGCTCTTCGCCAGTTTAGATAAGGTTCTGAAAAGCAGTCTAGTAGAATTTTGTAAAGTTTTATTTTGATCAAAAAAATTATTTATTAATTATATTTAGGCTATTTTGAACATCTTCCGCAATAATCGAATGGTTGATTGGTAAGAATTCTCCTATCTATGTGAATGTTAGGAAGGTGGTCACACGATCAGGGGGTTGGGTCGTGACAACTTATCTCTCGGAGGCACATATTTGCTCCAAAAACACTTATATTCATACCTTTTCTTTTACTTAAATTTGAGATAAGCATCTAGTACCTTCCAGAACTATAACCAAAGTTGCTACGACACACTCTAACTTCACAGAGGTCCTATTACCCCCCCTCTCCCCCGTGAAATCAATTTTTGTGTAGTTTTGTCATGCTTTTGTGTTTTTTTGGAACCTTTATTTACATAAAATGAGACTCACATCAAAGATGTCATATCAACAAAAAAATTGATAAAAGGTATCACGTCAGTTGCAAAAGATGACAAAAGTACGCTAAAATTTAGTTTAGGGGGTTAATAGACCTCCGTAAAGTTAGAGTGTGTTGTAACAAATTTTGTCATATTCAAAGGGGTACTAGATGCTTTACTATTTAGCTTTGTTTATTCAACAAAATACGTTATAATTATCAGATATAAACTTTTCGTTCTCTAACGAGTTTTACCTGCTAAACACATTATTTTGCTCGATATTCAAAATACTGGTAAACAAACTTAAAACAAGGCTTAAATCAAGAAAAATGCTATTGATCTCATACAAATATCTACCAATTTTGAGCGTAAACAATGATGTCATCATCTCCTAAATTATGTGCATTCAATATTTCTTTAAAGACAGAGGAAAAACACAAAGAAAAAGTAAGATATTTTTTGAACTTTGTGCTCATACTAATTTTTTGGTTACTCAATTCAGGGGAGGATCCACATAGTTCGTGCCGGGTGCTTGAGTATTGATTGACTATGGTAAAATTTTTATATACTTACATAGAAGATATAATAAAATTGGTTATAATGTATTGTTAAGCATCTATAGATAAAAATGGTTGTGGGGTGCTTTGTCTTTAGTGTGAAACTTAAGCACCTAGATGCTAAAGTGGTGTGGGTTCAATTCTTGGTAGCAGCACACTTTTTTTTCTTAAAGAAAGTAAGCACCCACAACCTTCAAATCCTGGATCCGCCCCTGACTCGATCTATTGTGTATAATCAAACTAGAGGTTTTGAAATCGCAACGAACATCTCCAGTTCTTTTCAAGATTGGTACGCTCCAAATTTTGATACTTTAATTTTAAGGACTCAACAAATATAAAAACACGTCGTACCTTTTTAAACTCTTGTATTAATGACCAAGTGTACCATTGATACTTTTCGCTAATGACAACTTGAGTAATTTCCATATCCAACAAGCATGTGAAAGGGGTAATTGATCAATATTGGCTAATTGATCACCATAGTCACTCAATTTTATTTTAGGTAATTAGTCACCATAGTCACTCAACTTAATTTTGTTTTCCAAAAGTTATTCAACTAGACCTAACTAACTTCCATAATCATGTTTTGGTAAATATAATTTTAGATACCTATTTAATGACACGATGTTTGTAATTTATTTTTTAAAATAATATTTTAACTTATTGAAATTAATATCAACATTTCCTTGGGACCAATTATTGATCCGACCACTTACTCAGTTTTTTAACTAAACTTTTAGCTGATTAATCATTTGCCGAGTAATGATTATTTGGCATTCAAAATACTTAAGCTATTAGCCGAGCAATTATAATATGTATACATATGGCTCAAAATGATGAAATAAAATTGAAATAAACTAATTAAAATACGAATAAAGAATGTAATATACTTAATTCACATTTATAGTTCCTTGAATTAAATAGCTCCTAAACTTAAAACTAAAAACAGTTCTTTTTAAAAACATTTTCAGTGAAAATGGACTAATATCTTTTACATGCACTAATATGTCAACACTCGAGCACGACGGAAAAAGTTTAACAAATTTTTATTAGCACTTGTGTAAAGTATGCAACACCAGATTAAGAGGAAGAGAAAATGCTACTAACTAATTTGGTAATAACTTTAAATGTCATGTCCACGATTTGTCGAAGGCGCAAAAACAGAACATTCACCCTTCGAGACGCGGTTGGGAATTGGATTGTAGACAGACAGCAAGTTATAGACCATATCACCTCCTTTTTCTCAAATTTGTACTCAACGGACCTTCTTTATTCTAATAAGCAGGTTCATGAAGCAAATAACCTTTTTATCACTGATGTGGATAGGGATCACTTACAAAGACCTTTATCTCATAAGGAAATTGTTGACTTGGTCTTTTCTTTTAAGCCTTTTAAAGCTCTTGGCCCCGACGGTATTCATCCTTTCTTTTCCCAGAAATAGTGGGACATTGTGCACCTCTCTATTGAAGAGTTTTGCTTTAATGTGTTTCCCCACTAGACTATTCCAGAAAAAATAAATAACATGTTTATTTGCCTTATCCCTAAAAGTCAAAATCCTGTGTCTATTACCTAATATAGGCCCATTAGCCTTTGTAACACTGCGTACAAGATTATCACGAAAATCATTATTAACCGGATCAAACCTCTTCTTCCCGAGCTAATTGGGCCGACTCAATCAAGCTTTTTTCCAAATCGCAGAGCCTCTAATAATGCTATGTTGGTACATGAACTTCTAACCTACCTCCAAAACACTAGGCACAGGAAAGGTCGCATGTTGGCAAAAATTGATCTTGAAAAGGCTTTTGATCGTTTGGAGTGGTCCTTCATTCATGATACCTTTCTATACTATAGATTCTCGACAAAAATGACCAACCTCATTATGTCCTATATTTTCACTACCTCGGTCTCTCTTCTAATTAATGGCTCGGTAACCCCTTTATTCGCGCCCTCCAGAGGTATCCGCTAACGGGATCCTCTTTCTTCTTATTTATTTATCATGGAAATAGAAAGACTCTCTCACAGAATTGACTCTGTAGTTGAAAACTGCTTGTGGGCCTCTATTAAAATAAGTGTGCAAGCCCCCCGAATCTCCTACTTATTATTTGCTGATGATATTATTCTATGTGAGGAGACAGACCCTACCACTTGTAGCACCATCTCTTCAAGTCTTACTTATTTCGAGCTGATTTTAGGTCAAAATATAAATCTGCTAAATCAAGATTATTTTTTTCCAACAAAATTCCTGTCCGGGCCAAGAACATGGCAATCCATGATCTTAATATTCAAAAAGTCATCAATTTTGCAGATATTTAGGCTTCCCATTGGTTATGTCTAAGCCGGCTACACATGACTTCTAATTTATTTTGGATAACTTCAAAAATCATTTAGCAGGCTGGAAAACAGCCTTTCTTAACTCGGTCGGGAGAACTACCTTTATCAAGTCTACTCTTAATAGCCTCCCCAACCATCTTATGTACCTGTTACATATTTCGAGGTATGGAATCCTATTAAAGGAAATTTCTTTGGGGTAACACTGCAACCCGACCCAAGACACACCTTCTAAATTAGAAAGATGTCATGAAACCCAAAGGCATTGGCGGCCTAGGCATCCAAGAGCTCGCTCATAAAAACTTAGCACTCTTAGCTCCCTCTGCTTGGCTTGGCTTTCATTTTGAAGCCTCTTGGGCTCAGGTCTTTTGAACCAAGTACTTAGGACGCAAAGGCGCCAACTCGAAAATTTGGAAAGCTCTAAGAATAGGTTGGGCACAATATCATTTAGGACTCCAATGGCAACCTTCAAATGGTAAATACATAAATTTCTATTTGGACCTATGGCTTGGGTCAAATTGCTCTGTGCACAGTCTGATTCAAGGTCCCCTTCAACAACATGAACCAAAATCCACCATTAACTCTTATAGAGCCAAAAACTGTTGGTCCTTTACTAAAATTTATTTTGACCTCCCTCAGACCATAATTTCCCGCATCAACTCAGTCTACTTTCCTTATTATGATACCTCCCGTTCAGACAGAATTATCTAGGGACTTACTGAAAGCAAACTTTTACTGTCACTTCCTGCTATAAATCTTTAACTATTAAAGATGTGCCGGCAGAGAAGCATGCCATTGACTTCTTGTAGATCTGGAAGTTAATCATCCTGTGAAATGTTAGACACTTTTTATGGCTTACATATCATAACCATCTCCCTACGGTCTCTTACCTCCACTACACTAACTGTGTTTTCTTTCCTCTATGTCCTCTTTTCCACTCTTCCTTTGAAATATTGCCCATCTTTTTTTATATTGTAACTCTATTAAGCCACTTTGGGTAAAGCTAGGTATCTCCACTCAAATTGATAGCATCATGTCTCCCCTTATGAACCTGCACCCCCAAGGTTGGCTCCATAGGCTTTTTGATATTAAGCTCTACTAACCCCTCCTGACCATTCCTATAGTAGTTATTCTCAGTTACTATTTATGGTCAACATGGTTAGGCCATAATAAATGCACCTTTGAAGGTTTGCAATTTTAGATAACTCTAGCATGGGTCGTTCCCCTTGCAACTGAGTTCTGGTTCGTGGAAGAAAAGACAAAGCCTATTAAGCAGACTATTCCAATGTATGTAAAATGGAATCCGCCAGGACCCGAATCCATAATGCTTAATACGGATGTGACCTTTACGCCGGGAATAGAGTATGCTACTATACCAGGAGTCTTTAGAAATTGCACTAGTGCCTGACTTCTTGGATTTATTAACCGAATCTTTGTTTCAGACCCTTTAGAAGCTGAACTCTATGCTCTTCATTTAGGACTTTTAATAGCACTTGAATATAATTTTTTGTCGCTGGAAATAAATATGGACTGTCAGTAAGTATTTAATCTTTTATAGGAAACACCTAATAAAAGCTCATTTTTAATTTCTGCTTGCGGGCACCTAGTCAGGGCTCTGGGTAATCCTCAGGTAAAACATGTTTACAGGGAGCAAAATAAGTTGGCGGATGCAATGGCAAGAAAGAATGTAGAGAATACTACTACTAGTGTGGGACCTCTATAACTATGGGACCCTTCGACATCCATGAAAGATATTTTGCAAAAAGATATATCTGGAGGACTAGCTATCAGACGGATCAGGAATAAAACAAAGGCAGAGGCTTTGTATAATAGTGTGTGTAATAGTATAGATAGGAATGTACCTACTGCTGCAAACACTTGTACAGTGGCTTCGCCACTGAGTATCTCTCTGTAAACTATTGATTGTTATATATTAATATAATATCATTTGCCTACCAATAAAAAAATTAAATGTCAATGCAATTTTTATTACTGGCTTGAAAGTGTACCTCGGAAACCCATTTAATTTAAGTTCAAGTTATGTATATAAAACATTTTTCTTAGGGCAGAATACTTCGTCAAGCTCCTCAACTTGACAACATCCGTCACTTTGGCACCTCAAGTAGATATTGTTCACTTTTGACATGTCAAATAGTGTACGGGTGTGTCATTTTGGCACCTTTTGCACAGTTGGCATGATGTGTGTATTATACCTATATCAAGGCACGTGGAAACCCTTTTTTGGATGATGTGGCATTCAAGTTGGCCCACAAATAATATATTAACTCATCTCCATTAATTTATATCTTCTTCCTCATTTTTATCAATCTTTTTTGTCAATCTTAATCTTATTTAATGGAGAAAATTATTGGGAGAGATTTAAAAATTAGATACACTTTTAGGGGTTCGCCCTACAAAAAATAGTATATTAACTCATTCCCATTAATTTACACGTTCTTTCTCATTTTTATCCACCATTTTTGTCAATCTTAAATTTATTTAATGGTAAAAATTATTGAGAGAAACTTTAAAATTAAATACACATTTAGGAGTTCATGAAGATTAGATAATAAGCACCATTTTTTTAATCATTAAGGGAAAAAATGATGAATAAAAACTAAAAATCAAGCAATATCAATGAAGAAAATTTAAAAATCGAGCAACATTAATAAAGAAAAACTGAAAATCCTGCAAAATCAATGAAGAAAATCTGAAAAATAAAGCTAAATTCATGAAGAAAAAAAATGAAAATCAAGTAAAATCGATGAAGAAAAACTAAAAACCGAAGAAGAGAATTTGAAAAATGGAGCTAAATCCTTGATGAAAACCAAGCAAAATCACTGAAGAAATACTAAAAAAACAAGCATAATCGATGAAGAAAATTTAAAAAATTAAGCTAAATCGGTGAAGAAAAACTTTACCATTATTTTGCTGCACTGAATCTCTCAGAAGAAGCAGTACAAATATTCTCTGACATTCGCATTAAATCTTCCCTGCTAATTAAAATATTTTCTTCACCTAATAAAAATTCATCACCATTATTTAACAGAAAAGATCATGCTAGTATTCGGGTTTGGGGGCTGGGGGGGGGGAGGAGAATTTGGAGAAGATAATTCAGGGGGCGAAGGTTGGGGTGTTGGCGGAAGAAGGGTGTGGATGAGGTTTTTGGAGAAGATGATTGGGGGTTAGGGGTTAGAGGGGGAAGGCCATTTGGAGGAGGAGGGAGGGGCTGAAGTGTTTGCGGGGGGAGGGGAAGGAAGATGATTGGGGCGGCTGGGGTAACGTGGGGATGTTTTGAGAAGAGTACTGATTGGGGGGGTTGACGGGGAGGGGGGAATGATATTTTTTTATTTAAATTAATTATTAAAAAATTGTTTGAATAAAAATAATAAATGTCCTATTATTATTGGTCACTTTATACGTCATATTTATCACTTAACACGTCATAGCGCGTGTACTACACATACTATATATTTTTACAGATTATGTAAAAGGTGGAAAAATGACACATTCGTACGCTACTTGAGGTGCCAAAAGTAAAAAACTTCTACGTGAGGTGCCAAAGTAAAAGATATTGTTAAGTTGAAAAATCTGACGATGTATTATGCCTTTTCTTAATAATATTCTGGCATTGAATGACATATTTCTATATTTCTAATCCCTAATAGTTTAATAAGTACATGAAAATGTAAAATATCATTGCTCGGCTAATGAATATGATTCGGGGAGGGGGCGAAGGGCTGGAGTATTGGCGGAAGGAGGGTGGGGGTAGGGTGTTTGGAGAAGATGATTGGGGGTTAGGGGTTGGAGGGCGGAGGGCCTTTGGAGGAGGAGGGAAGGGGCTGGGGTGTTTGGAGGGGGAGGGGGGGTGGGAAGAAGATGATAGGGGGTTGGGGTGTTTGTAGGGGGAGGGGGTGGGAAGAAGATGATAGGATGTTTTGAGAAGAGGACTGGGGGGGGGGGGGGGGCTAGGGATGATTTTTTTTATTTAAATTAATTATAGAAAAATTATTTGAATAGAAAATGACAAATGTCCTATTATTATTGGTCACTTTATACATCATATTTATCACTTTACACGTCATAGCACACACACTATACGCATACTATATATTTTTACAGATTATGTAAAAGGTGCAAAAATGACACATTCGTACGCTACTTGAGGTGCCAAAAGCAAACAAATTCTACTTGAGGTGCCAAAGTGAAAGATGTTATCAAGTTGAGGAATATGATGATGTATTATGCCTTTTCTTTGTAATATTCTAGTATTGAACGACATATTTCTATATTTCTAACCTCTAATAGTTTAATAAGTACTTGAAAATGTAAAATATCATTGCTCTGCTAATGAATAATTAACTAAATATCTTGTTAAAAAATGAATAACCAGTCAAGTCAATAATTTGATCCCAAATAAATAATTATTAATTTTAACATTTAAACTACTCCCTCCGTTTCGTTTTAGTTGACCCTCTTTCTAAAAATATTTGTTTCAATTTAGTTGTCCCTTTTGATAAAAGCAAGAGTATTTTATTATGTTATTCCAATACTACCCTCAATATTAAATAACTAAACAAAGTATATTTACCCAAATTTATATTTTCAAAGCATAATTAATAAGGTTAATTTGGTAAAATAAGCCCATAATAAATGCTTTCTTAAGGAGAGTGTCAAGTCAAAATAGACCAACTATTAACAGAGGGAGTATATTTTTAAAAAAATTTCAAATATCACGTTATTAAATAGGTATAGAAATTATATTTACCCCTAATTAAATGATCATGAAAGCTAATTAGACAAAGTTGAGTGACTTTGGAAGACAGAACAAAGTTGCAGGATGGTGATTAGTTACTCAAAGTTGAGTGACAAACAAAGTTTTGTGACTATAATTGAGTGACCTAACTTTTAACTCCTAGAAGTTGGAATTTTTTTTCATATTTTTCTTTTTCCAGACATTGTTTTCATCAATGCTTTTGTTTATAATATTTGCAAATTGCAGAAGCTGCGAGTTTTTTAAGTTCTTCTTTTTCTTTTTTAGGAATATTATTTTTGTTTTGTTTATTAAATATATTTAGAATATTTTTTCCTTTTTGTTTCCTAAACTTTTTTAGACTTTCTTTTCAAAAGTAGCTATGAATTTTTTCAGATTAGGTGTAAATTAATTTTTTTCCGAGAACATTATTTTTATTTATTTATTAAATAAATTTTAAAATAGCTTTTTCCTTGTTTTTTAAAACTCAAAATGTCATATGTAATCAGTTAATTTGTTTGTTTGCCATGCCAACACCGAATGGATTACATTTCCTTATTTATTTATTGATGATTGTATGTTTAATAAGACATTTTTTTAATAAGTTGAGTGTGCAATTGAAAAGTGTCTTGGTATTTAAGTAAATAATCATGTAAAATATATGTATCTCTGTATATATTCAACTATTTTAAAATTTCATATAAGAGACACTATTATTAAAATTTCATTTATTATATAAAACAAATAAATAATAACATATTTTAATACAACACATAAAATTACTATATGTACATTGACTACTATAAAGTTTTACTAAAAGACTGTTATTATGAATTAGTGTCCTTGACCGCATTTCGTGCGACACAAACAAAACTAAAATAATTTAATATTATAGTATTATATATTAATTATATATATGAACAATTTGTGAGAATTATTTTAGACTAAATATGAAAAAAATAATTTTTTATTTGAGTAATATTTCGATTAAAAATTTTGTAGAACTATTCTACCAAAAAAAATAGGATGAGTAGATCACATGCTATGACTCTTTGTTTCTTCAACTTATAACTTTTTATATATAAAAAGAATGATGGTCTATTTTTAATAAAAGTTCAAGATCAATTTTTAAAATTTGTATGATAAACTTTTTATTTGTATTTGTAATTCTATAATATTATAAAGAGTTTGTAACCGTATTTCACTAAAATCATAACTCACGTTATTTCATTTTGGCATCCGTTTCATAGTTAGGTAAAAATTTATGACAGTTAATTGAAAGCAAGAAAGTGAGTAAAAATTAGAAAAAATGATAGAAATTATAGATGTTGGCTTTAAAACACATTTTTATTGCCTCAATTATATATTTTACAAAATTAAATATAGATTAAGGTCATTAATGTGAATTGCCGATAATATTAATTAAGAGTAACAGTTAGAAGAAGAAAAGGTGTGAGTTATAAATGACTTTTTAAATTAAAATATTTAAGTGCTCCTAAATAAGAAGAAAAAACAACTATTGAAGAAGAATAAGTATTAATTGGATCATTGACACATCATTTAGAAATACATTTTCCTGCGCTTCACATGATCATCAAAAATTAAGCAAAATTATATTTGGTTTCATAAAATAATATTGTTCTTTTTTTACTAATCATACATCTTTTTGATTTTTCTAATAGTCTATATCAGTGATGAAACTAAAAATATTGCTAAGAATATTCAAAACTTTAGTATATATTTCTAAAGCATTGTTTTTGGCATATACACTCAATATTATTTTTTGTCTATATAAGTACAATACAATTTTCACATAATTTTTTTATATAGTTTTTTTCTATATTTTTTTTTATGAAGGATATTTGAGTCAGTGTAGTGATACTACTGATCTATATAAGTTCTCTAATAGAAAAATAATTTCAGATTAATGAATTATGAGAGAGTTAGAGTTTTCCTATATATGTAACAATCATACTTGTCACATTATAAATCAATTAAAAGGAGATCCTCTTCATTATTTAAATAGTGTATTTGTATTTTTCATCGTCGTGTAAATTTTTACATAAATATAGAAAGAAATCATCTTTTTCTTTTGTCCTTTGTGGAGGAGGATGCCTATATATAGTCTTGAGTACAACCATAGTAGTGTACGTACATGTTCTAGGCCTTTTTTGCCTACCTAAAAAGTATAAATCAATGAGATCAAATAGAGATTCTTCGTTGGAATACATAAAGAGAAAATGTTCGTTGTCATATCAATTTAGCGACAGTTTCAAAATTATCAAGGAAAAAAAAGTATTATAAGGCATACATACTCACATGAAAATTATGATAAACATATGACAATATAACCTACAAAAGGATGGATACCATAGATCAAATCAAATATGCGGGAACTAAGTATGTGCAGGCATTTCAATTAACAAAAAAATTACAGTTATATCTCAACAAAACTTAGAAAGAGCATCAACATAGAAAGATTAGCAAAGTCAACTCTATTCAACCTCGCTAGCGGTAGAAATCATCGTTTGAGTTGTTTAACACCACTTGACTATCTATTAAAAAAAGATTAAAAAGAACATAGAATTGTATTTGACATTCTACAACAAACTTCCACACTACTCTTGCATTTCTATATATCCTTTGCTAGAGCAAATTAAAGATCCCTCAGCCAGATTAATGTAACTTTTACCCTTGTATAGCCATGTGAATTGTTTGGAACACATACAAAGAAGTGTAAGAAATTGAAATAGTAACCAATTAACCATTACAGATACTTAATAGACGGTTCCAAGAAGAAGGAATAAATCATTAAAAATTTGGAATAATACAAGAAGATAAAATGCTATCGATATGTGGTGTTCAACAATTTCATAGGTGATTGTTATTTATAAATTGATTAAATCATAAGAGTTAGATAGAAGAGACTTGAAGAGACATATTATTTAAGAAGAGAATGCAAATAGATGGGTTTTTTTTGTAACTCATGAGATAAAATTATTAGATGTAATAAATATAATTGATATTTTTAATTATACAACAAATTGAAAGAAAAAATTCAAAAAAAGGAGCAAAAAGATAAATAGGACTGGAAGCCATAAAAGATTTCCACATCATCTTGTCTATGGCTCTCCTTAATATATATATTGATGCTTTAATTGGAAGTGGATTGTCCATTTACTTCATCCATGAACAAATTACATTCTTGTGTATCCTTACAATAATTTTCTTAGGTTTTATGTATTGGAAAAAAAAATATAGTAATACTGGACATAAATTACAAAATAGTAAAATATTTATTACAAACATTGTCTTGTGGTAAGTCATTGCCTTGAAAATAATTTTAATTCGACACTAGTGCAAATCGTTATAGCTGGTCACTCCCTAAGGTTTCACAATTACTTCTAAATGTGTACTCTTGTAGCTAAAAGTTTGAAGGTTGCTGAAAATTATTGCCCCAAAAATAAATCAAGAAGAAGAAAGGAGGAAGATATTTTTCTTTCCCTTTATTGGTGTCTCTTTTGTTCACAAATGAAATGACTTATATAGGTGAGGAACAAAAGATATTTCAAGAATAGAATTAATGATGAGTTACATGAAAATTCAATTCAACTAAATTAACTCATCAGTTAAAATAAAATTGGGAAACTTTTAAATGAATTTATCCATCAGAAGAAATTGGAAAGCACAATTACAAAAATAAGATGTTAAAAATTCTTACAATTTTTTTAATTTTGTAACAACATCTTTGGACTTCATATTTGGATTTAATGATCCTTCATGTTATGTTCTCGATTTGCGTGTATTTATGATATTTTGAGGCTTCCTACAATGACTACAGGTCATCTATGACTTACTGGAATTATAGATTCATTTTTCAGATAGTTTGCATGGATATTTAAGGTTATTTCCCTATTTTGAAACTTTCACTATTTAGGATTTAATCTCAAAATAAAACTCCTAGTAGACGACCTTAGATGAGAATTCCAAGTGCTATCAGCTCCAGAATGTTGATTTTAGGCTGAGGAGGCCCTTGGTTCAGGTTCCGAGGCTTGTAGACTCATTTTACGCTATTAAGCTGATTATGTGAAAAATAAAATTCTAAGTGTGGGCCACAGATTTAGCCAAAATAATTTTTGATAACTCCATTGAGTCTAAAACATTGAATTTGGTATGGTAGCATAGTTCATTTATGCACATGGGGTTCTAAAGAAATTTCAAGCACCCGATCAAAATCCATTAGGGACATAGAAAAATTAAGAGCCTATTGGGTCTCTTTATTGCCCATGGTCCACATTAGCGGCCCTGTCCCTTTGCCGTTGGTGTGCTTTAGCATCCAATGCCTGCTAAATTGGTGCCCACTTTATCGCCATTACGGCCACTTTAGTGGCACCTGCTGCTATTGCCAGACCTCTTTAGCGATCATGTTGTTGCTTTAATGGTAGGTTCTTTAGTGCCTAGGTTTCCGCTTTAGCGGCACCTATAGCCTTTAAATACCCTCTTTTCCATAAATTTTTTTTATCATTTCTTCCATTATTTTCACACCAAATTGAGATCTCAAAGAGAGGAAAAAGTGGAAAATCATCCATTCTAGGTTAAGGTAAGCTAACCTAACTCTTCTTGGTCATTTCCGTTAATTTTCTTGGTCATTTTCCATTATTTTTTTTATTTCCATCCTAATTCTTGGTAAAGTTCTTAGAAATTAGGTTTTAAATTTCTAAATTTGAGGATTAATTTGAGACTCGATTTATGCTTTATTTGTGCTAAACTTTTGAGCACACGTTTCTTGTCCTTCAAAGGACCTCATGACAGGTTCAATTTAGGATTTCCATTCACACGCCCGACAACCCATTCTTGATCCAAAATTTGACTCAACCCTTAATATAAAATTATGGGTTTCATTTTACTCCTAACTACTTGTAGATTACTATTTTGATTGTGTGATAACCTTTTGGAATCGTGGAGTAAAAACGAATGATTCATGGATAATCTAAGGGTTTTGGTTCTACATCGAGGTAGGATTCTATCTACTCTTCTTTTGAGATGGTATTTATATATATTGCAGGTTAGATAGGGATGTTAGGATGTGATTATGGGTAGAACACAATGAAGTAGCCTAAATTATGAGTTTGGGGGCTAGAAGTGTATTTGACCCTTAAGTTGAAATACTTGTTATACTTCTATAATCCTATTACCTTATTTATAGATAGAGGTAAGTCACAGTATTATTATGATATTATTTTAGATATGAAATAGGATGTAGTTATTGGAAGTATGATTAGTATGATTAATCTTATTTAGACTGGTTAGGCTATCTTAAAATGATAATTTAGGTGGAATTTAACTTAGTTGCTCATATTCTAGGTGAAATTGCTATCTTAGGATTAATTATGGCTTATTTAACATTTAAAAGTGAATTTAGATACCTTATCCTAGACTAAAATCAATTTTGGAGATTAGTAGTGGGCTCCTCCGGCCTACCTTAGTCCAAGACTTAAGTTATCTTTGTTGACTTATTTATGTATGTTAGCATTATTAGACTCAGTTAATATTAATGAACCCTTAGTATGATGTTCAATACATTACTTGGTAGATTGTAATGTTTTTTCTCAAAATTCTGATGTTATGATTGATCTGAATATGATATTAGTCCTAAGACCATGATTATAATGCTATGGTTATACTATATATATATTGGGACCAAGGACGTGATTATGATATTGGTTGGGTTTTGGAGAGTATTCTATCCTTGTAAAGGAAGTGGTTGTAGTTTATGAATATATTGATGCTTATAATCATATTATTTGAATACTGGTGATGACATGCATAGATTTGGTACAATCATGATCACTTAGACGGTAAATTATATGATTTCAACTAAAATATGATTTTATTACTCTTTTTCTAAAAAGAGATTTATTCTCACTTTTCACTTTTAAAATAGATTTCTTCATAATGGAAGTCGTGCCATCTTAATGAATGACTTATGAGCCTTTAAACCTAAACATAATATTTTAGAGATTTCACCGAGATAGGTTCCGATCCGTGATTTTGCTACGACTATTTACCTCAATTGAGAGAGACTCCAACCCTTTCTACACTTTTATAAAGATTTAATCTCAGAGTTTACCTTGGGCAATGGATTATGGACTTATACTCTTTTAGCCATCGTTGTAGCCCATATATTTTATGTGTATACATACCCACTCACACACACACAAATATATATATATATATATATATATATATATATATATATATATAAATATATAAATATATATATCTATATATATATATGTATCTAGTACTGGAAAGAGTGGATTGATGATAGTATTAATTATATGAGTTTTGATTCAAGTCTGATGATTTATGATGACATTGATGATTATTAAAAATCCTAAATGGAGACCAAGTCATTGTATACAGGTACTATTAAACCACCTAGGGATTTCTTTATCCATGTGCCATTGTACTGGGAGAACTGAGATTGATGTAGGTCCTTTACGAGCCATCGATCTGGAGGAGGTGTATACTCTGAGTTACTTTAAGGTACTTGGATTTGTTATGGTACTGGGGAATTACTTGACATTCGTTATTGCATGGGAATTTCCTATAACCATTATGTTCCTATATCTATCATCTTTATAGGGGGTTACATAGGTATGAGCTCTGAGTATAGTTTGAACCTTTCGAGCGTATGGCAGTAAAGTTTATAAAAGGCCTGTTAGGTATTGGTTGTCCAGACTATATTGTTACTTTATATTTTTATTATTATTGTTATGGTTAGTACGTGATAGGATGATTATTGGACTAATATTAAGATTTGAGGTATGATTCTGATTCTTTTATCTTACAGTTATATTCTTATGCACGATTATCCCATGGTTAGGCATTATATCTTTAGAACTTAATATTTAAATTTCTTTTCTTATGGTTGATTTATTATGATAATTATCTCATGTTTAGATGTACGAATTCAAGACCCAATTTCTTCTATGATTAGAAGGCCTAGGGATGCTATTGTGATTACTTAGCTTGTACCCTTGAGTTGGCCTTGTTATGTATGCGTATCTATCTATAGTAGTTATAGTATTACCGTATATCCCTTCGTTCTTTTATTTACTCATGTTGTGTATCTATTCTTGGCCTTGTATACTATTATACATATCCTTCTTCCGCTATTTATTCGTGTATTGGCCAGTGATATACAATATAGTGCTAAGGTCTCAAAGCATGGTTTGAATAGGGTAACTCACAATTATTGTTCTGTTAGCCAATTATGTAAATTTCTTGGATATGAATAGAATATTTTATCCTTATTATCTCATTAGTCTTGTTATGTAGTTTGATGGATATTTGGGTTTAGTTTAAATTTCTACTAATATGCTATTATATTTAGAGCTTAGTCGGCAATTGCCTACTTTATAGCATATATTTAGTACTCATATTACACTTTTATAGCTTGAAGATCATAGTACGCGTTTTCACCATTATTGTGTGCGTCGTGCAGAGAAGCTATGGTTCAAAGACATAGGGTGAGCCCCCGACATTTAAAGTATTGCTATGCTCTCTCTTATGTAATAGATTAGTCTCTATGTTTTATTTAGAGCTGGGTTGTATTTGTATATTCACTTAGAATCTCATTTTCTAATGTTATTACATTAGAAGCTCTTGTACTAATTCCACCAGGTTTTGGGACTTCTTTATGTAATTCAATATTTTGTTATATTTATTCCATATTCTTTCTTCTTCTCTCTTAGTAGTCTGTTACTAACAGTTTTGAAATATGGCCTGGCTTACCTACTGATGTGTTATAGTAGGTGCCATCTTGACCTGAGAAATTGGATCATAACAAGTTAGTATTAGAGCTAGGTTTTTAAGTGTATTGGTACAAGAGCTACGTGTCTAGTGGAGTCATGCAGATTTGTGCAAGACTTGTACAGGTTATCTTTAGGAGGCTACAAGGCATTCTTAAGAAATTCTATTCTTTACTCTATTATGTGTTGTATTTTTGTGAATCTCAAGTATATTCCTTGATACTATTCTTTCATAGATGGATGATACGAGGTTGTTGATACACGTGAATGGTACATCAGCATGTATTTCTAGAGCTTCAGTATAGTGTTGGACCAGGGAGTTAGGAATGGATGTCGAATATCTTTAGCATCAGTGTGGGATTTAGTACCAAGCCATGTTTGTTAAAGTTTACGACCTCTCTAGCCTTTTGCGATTGACATTGGGGATCTTATGTCTTTTTGTTGATACCTCACATCCAGGGGTGACATTTAGTTCAATGAGTAGCTATCAGGCTAGAGTTGGGTTTATTTGTATTCAATAGGGTTCTTTCCTAGTTTCAGAGTATGATATTGGCTTTATTTATTCCTGTGCTATATCCTTTAGATTATGATATAGTGTGTGGTTTTATTAGAGGATTAGCATTTCCACTTTGTTTGGTATTAGAGTATTTGATTTCAACTAGATCTTCTTTTTTCCATGTTGTTAACCTTACGAGGACCACAAATAGTGCATATATTAAGACTTATGAAGGTAGTGGTAATAGGCCATGTCATTAGTATAGTGATACTAGTATTCCACCTGGGAGTAAGGATCTCTCTGATGGAGGTCAACTTCAGTCGCAGCCTATCAGTTCTATACAGGTAGCATTTTAGACTTTGGGTGGCTCTCAAATTAGTCGTGGTGATCATAGTGAGTAGAGTCTCATTGGCCTTATGGAGTTTTTGGTATGAAACTTCAGGTTATGGTATCCAATCTGGATCAGGAGGGGCAATTTCTTAGAGTATTCCAAGAGCTTGTTTTAGTTGTGACGAGATAGAATATTTGTTTAGAGAGTGCCCCAGACACGAATTAGTTGCTCCAATAGAGTTAGCATGTATTCTTCACCATCCTAGAGTTCCTGAGATATGTTATGATTATGGGAAGGATGGTCATTTTAGTAAGGTGTGCCCTCACGTTAGTTGGTCAGCCAGTTAAGGTTAAATTTTGATTTTTCCTAGCTTAGGGATTTTGGGGTTTGTTACACTGCAAAGAGATCGGTTACTGCTCCAGAGAGTGTCCCCAATGTAGGATTATTAGTCATTCATCCCATCAGATCAATCTCATGGTATTTTGGCACCTTTAGTTTGGGGTAGTGAACTTAGCACCTTAGTTGATGATTTTGATGCTCAATCTAAGTTTGGACCCATTCAGATTTGTTTGCCCTTGGATATATCAGGTATGTGACTTTGGATTTTACCATGATAGGTGTGTTTATTTCCTGCCTTTATCTTTTCATTGGTATGTGTTGGGGTTCTTGTACCCATTGATGATTATATGCCTTGGTAGGTATCGATTGTTGTGTGCCTTGATATAGAGTCTATGATAATTGACTACCCCATAGATTATTTCCTTTAGTAGTTGATAGAGTGGACCAGTATTGATATTTTCTTCTATGAGTGCAACATTTGGGGTTGAGTCATATTTACCTTGGTATTTTGCCTTCTATGGCTCTATAGTGGTACTTGCTATTTATTTTCATTTTGGTACCACCTATTTCTTATATTGATGTTATATTAGTTTTGCTATTATTGTCATTGTTATGTTGATTGATCCTCACTTGGTAGACAACTAGACTGTCAGTATCTAGTTAGCTTTTCCTCACAATTTTTATTTGTTGGCTTGGGCAACTAGCTTGGTTGGATGATTTTTCTCTTGTAGCAAGGTGATGTTGGTCGATTTCCTCTTTTGTTGGCTATACTAGATCAGTTGTGGAGTGATTATTGTAGTGACAGTAAGTTCCCTTTTGTGGTTTTTTCATGGTCCTAGAGATGGCAATTGTCAATGCTGTCTGATGTTTTCGCTTTTGACGAAATATGTTACATCTTTTTCTTAGGAAAATTGTATGTTTTCAAGAAACCGATGTTGTATTTAACACTAGATTTTAGTGTTTTTAGGTTAAGGAGTGAGTCACATAAGAAACTTGAAAAAATAGGATAAAAAGACCACTAATGGGAAAATTAGAGGACTGTCATCCATGCGACGAACCACCAAGGTGATTGCCAGAACAAAACAAAGAGAAGGAATCGAGTGACCTCTGCAATGATCCAAGTTGTGGACCGTCAGACTTGCGACGGACTGCCAACATGGTTATCATGCTTAACCAAAACTCAGTATTTTAGAAGACCCAGTGACAGTCAATGCAATGGATCGTCAGTCCAGCGATGGTCCGCCAACATAGCTGTCAGAACTAAAAAGAACCTGGTATTCTGGGACATCAAATGATGGCTCGGGCGATAGATCGTCAGGCCTCCGATAGGTCGTCAGTTAGACCATCAACTTGGAGGCAACTTTTTTTGATTTTAATTTTTAAATCTTCTATACCCGGGAGCATATAAATACCTAGTTAGGGTTTTATTTATTTTATCATGGATATTGATACCTTAGTTTTCCATCTTTTGAAACTCGGTAAGGTAGTAGTCTGTGAATCAAGAAAAACTTGTGGATCTAATCATTCCATTTTCTATTAAAGATTCAAGAAATAATTCTTGTAACTTTTGTGAGTAAATTCTGAATTTATTTATGAATAATACAAAGATTCTCTCTTTCTTTTATGGAGATGTGCGGCTAAGCTCTCACAACTAGGGTTATAGGAGCCTTGATGTGAAAAACTATTTGGGTTGTGATTCTAACTGAGTTCTGTGGGTAGTTGATAATGCATAAATCTTTCTTCACTTTAACGATTTTTCTTGGTTGCAAACTTGAAAAGTGAGCTCAAGAACATCACTTGTTCGAATAGAAAAGCGTTTGTTGGGAAAAGAAAGGGTTTAGATGGAATCTAGAGGCTTTAACCTTTAGATTAATAGAAAATGCCTTAACATGATTGACCTACATGAGCAAATAGTTGAATAATCAATGCATTCTTTAAGTTTGAGAAAATTAAAGGATAGACTATCCATTGAGGTTGAGAAACTAATGGGTAAACAATAGGATTCAACTACTCTTGCAGTTGAAGTTATTAATTGGAACTCAAAAGTGATTCATAACCCTAGCTATGTAAGCATCTTGGTAACCATAACTCTAGTTTGTTTAACATCATTGAATTACTACTTGTGAAAAGTATCATTAGTTGGAACAACTCTGTTACAAGAATTTAGAATATAATTCATAAATCAAAACCCCTTTACTCAGGAAATTTTGATTAATAGTCTGATAACAATCACAATACTTAGTAAACATGGTATTCCCTGTGGGATTCGACACCCAACCTAGTTGGGTTCTATATTTGACAGCGACCGCTTACTCTCTCATAAGAGAGGTATAATTTGGGTGTATCACTGTTGGTTTTTAAGTTTAAGAGTTTTGGACTTGTCTTCTGGTTTACTGAGGTTTTAGCTTTGGCTATTTCTCTCTATGTAAACTATTTTTGAGGTTGACTAATTTGGGGTCCCTTCTTTACAATTGACTAGTTCATCGCCCGGTAATGGTTTTGATGTTGATGTCCAGAAGTCTTGAATTTTTCTTTCAGGTTTGTTGGATTTGTCTCCTAGTGATGATTTACTATCGGTACTGGTATGGGTTGGATACTATGTTCTTTCCGTGATGTAGTTCCTATGTAAGTGGAGTTAAGGAGTCGAAAATACATGATCTTCTCTGTGATCACTTCTTACTTGGAAAATTGGAAATTCATTATCTTGAGTTGCTTGATTTATTTTTTTGTAGTGGTCTTGACCTTGACTTTGGTGTTAAGATTTGGTGCTTTATTTTTCGGCAATATAATTCATGGGTTGTTTGGGTTAAGGTTATCCTACTTGGATAGATTTAGGAAATCTTTATTTCAAAATTTATTTGAGCTAATAAGACTTGGTAAAGTTCTTATCCTTGGTGATATGTGTCTACAAGTATTCTTTGCTGAGATAGAGTAATTGATTTATAATTTTCCACCTAAAGTTGCATTTTTCCAAGTTGCTAGAGTTTTGCTATCTAGCACAGTTTGTAGCCTTGGTGAGTTCTCAAGTATGATTTGGCCTTTAGTGCCTTCTAATGGATATGGAAATGGCTCTCCAAGCTTTCAGCCGGTGATTTGTATGTGATTTTTTTCTACAACTAAGTTTCATTCCCTCTAATGGATATAGATTTGGTTGCTTGTATTTTCAATTGATGATTTATCCTATATTATGATTTTTTCCTTCAGCTATGTTTTGATTTTGTATCGACATAATTCAGTAAGGATATGTTTGATTTGAATAGTAAAGTTGATTTGAGTATTTGGCCTTAGCTCAGGTGTTTTGGCTCAATTTTATATTTGATGACTTGGAGTAGCAATTTGGAGGTTGTGATAGATTTAGAGTGTGGATTCTTACCCATTTTTAGATTTGGTTTGGGTAGTTGAGGCCGAGTAGTTCAGCCTTAGTATCGAGATTTCAGATTAGAGTTGTAGAGTTTGGGTGTAGCCTTTGTTTTAGGATTGGCCTCAGTTTGGATTTCATCTATTGGCTGGTTAAGCCTACTCTGTGATTACCTACTTGGTCTTTTTCTGTTCAGATGGATTATGGTTAATAGGTGTTCATATGATTGTCTGTGGACACATTTTTAGTTCTTTCAACTTTAACCTTACTTTTCAGTTTTCATCGAAATTTTTGGATAACCTACTCATCAGGAGTAGTATGCTTGATTCAGATTCTACATGGCTTCATTATTGATTAATAGGACATCCTGGAGTGGATCGTTCAATAGTAAGTAGTTATGCTTCATACTCCAATTTTCCAGATTTAATAGTCATTCAGACCAGTTATAACATCGCCCTAGATTGCAAAACTTGGTTATCTCATTAGTGCCTTATGTGCTTATTCTCATTCTTGTAAGTATGGATTTTTGGTAGATCAACTTTTGTTCTTTGAAGTTAGTTTGATAGATTTGCATGGATAGGGACCAGGTGACTTTTTCTTGGTTTAAAGTGGGTAGCACGTTTGGAAAGGAAAAAGTAAGTTATATATGGATTTGGAGTTTGTTGCATGGTTCGTACTTTGGTTTGCCTTGGGCTTGGATGAGATTTTATTTGTTTGTGCTTATATTGATGTGTTATCAGTGGGTCATGATTTGAATTTGCATGCACCAGCCTTTCTCAATTCAGTTGGAGGCGATTGGTGGTTGCAATTGAGTTTTGGTTATTTGAGAGTAAAGTGTGGAAGTTGGTGGGAAAGGGATATATGTGGTTAACTCTCTTAGAAACATTATTTCTTCTTGGAAGTTATCTGGGAAGCGTTCTTAAAACATGCGAGCCATGTACTTCGTCTCTTTGAGCTTTCGTGATCTTTCTATCTATTCAATTTCACAGATAAAATTCCTTTTAGTAGTGGATATTGTAATGACCCTCCAGATTATTTTCGCAATTTGGATGCATTTTTCTCATTAAGAACTTTCTGACAGCGACTACAAGTCATTTATGACTTGCCAAAACCGTCGGTTCAGTTATCAAATAGCTCATTTGGATTTTAGTCTTATTTTCTCTTTTAGAGCTTTCACTATTTAAGATTTGGTCTAGGACAAAACTACTAGTAGGTGACCTTATATGAGAATTCTGACAGTTCCATGAGCTCGAAAATATTGATTTTAGGCTAGGGGCACCCCTGGTATGGTCCCGATGCTTCCAAACTTATTTTGTGCTACTGGGTAATTATGTGAAAAATAAAACTATTGGTATGGGCCCTACATTTACCAAAACTATCTAGGCTGAAAGTTTTGAAGGTTTTATTGAGTCTAGAGCATCAAATTTGATATGATAGTATAATTTATTTATGTTCACTAGGTTCCAAACAAATCCCGAGCACTCTGTCAAAGTCTATTCCAGACATAGAAAAATCTAGTGCATGGCACCTGATAGGACCGTTTAAGTACCTATTGGTTTTCTTTAGTGCTCAGTGCTTTAGCACTTATGGGTCACTTTAGTGCCCCTTGCCCTTTGCCGATGGTGCGCTTTAGTGCCCAATGGCTGCTAAAGCGGTGCCCATTTTAGCGCTATTGAGGTTGCTTTAGCGACACCCTGTGTTGTTACCAGACTACTTTAGCGGTTGTGTTGCCGCTTTAGAACCCAAGTGTCTGCTTTAGCGGTACCTGTAGACGTTAAATGCCCTATTCCCTACCAAATTTTTTATTATTCTTCCACCAGTTTTACACCAAATTGAGATCTTAGAGAAAGGGAGGAAAAAGAGGGAAATCATCCAGCTAGGGTAAGGTAAGCTAATGAAATTCTTCTCGGTCATTTCCATTAATTTTCCCTTTGATTTCTATCCTAGTTGTTTGTAAAGTTCTTAGAAATTAGGTCTTACAATCCTAAATTTTGGGTGTTGATTTGAGACCTTATTTATGATCCATTTGTGCTCAACTTTGGATCACATATTCCTGGTCCTTCAAGAGACCTCATGACGGGTTCAATATTGATTTCCATTTATGGGCTCTGCGGCCCCATTCTTGACCCAAAATTTGACCCAACCCTTAATATAGAAATATGGGTCTTGTTTTACTTATCACGACGTGTAGATTACTATTTTGATAGCATGATGATATTTTAGGATCTTGGATTGAAGACAAAAAATTTGTGGATGATCTAATGGTTGTGGTTCGACATCAAGGTAGACTTCTGTCTACTCTTCTCTTGAGACGGTGTTTTATATATAATGCATGTTAGACAGGGATGTTAGGATGTGACTATAGGTAGAACACCATGGCGTGGCCTAAATTATAAGTTTGGGGCTAGATGTGTACTTGAATCTTAAGTTGAAATACTTATTATACTTCTATAATCCTATTTCCTTCTTTATAGATAAAGCTAACTCTCTTTATGATTATGATATTATTCTCGATATAGAAGAGGATATACATAGTGGAAGCATGATTAGTATGATTAGCCATTTTTGGACCGCTGACTCTTTCTTGGAATGATAATTTAGGTAGAATTTGACTTAGTTGTTTATGTTCTAGGTGGAATTGCTATCTTAGGGCTAATTATGGCTAATTTAACATCTAAAAGTGAATTTAGATATCTTATCCTAGTCTAGGATAGAAGCTTGCCTAAAATGGATTTAGGGATTATAAGTGGGCTCCTCCAGCCTACCTTAGGCCAAGACTTGTGTTAGATTTAGTAGACTTATTTACGCATGTTAGCATGATTAGACTCAGTTAATGTTAATGAAACCTTAGTATGATTTTCAATACATTACTTGGTGGATTATAATCATTTTTTCTCAAATTATGATATTATAATTATTTCATATATAATATTGGGCCTAAGGTCATGATTATGGTGCTATGGTTATATCAGATATATATAGAGCCCAAGGCCATGATTACAATATTGGTTGGGTTTAAGGAAGTATTCTATCCTTGTAAAGGAAGTAGCCATAGTTTATAAACATATTGACTCTTATAATCGTATTGTTTGAATATTGGTGATGACATGATAGTAAATGATATGATTCCAACTAAAATATGGTTTTTTAATTCTTTTCCTGAAAAGGGATTTATTCCCATGTTCCACTTTTTAAACAAATTTCTTCATAACAGGAACTGTACCATATTAATGAATGACTTATGAGCCTTTGATCTTAAAAATGATGTTTTATAGATTTGACTGAGATAGGTTCCAGTCCACAATCTTGCTACTACTATTTACCTCAGTTGTGAGAGACTCCGACCCTTTCTACTCTTTTATAATGATTTGGTTCTAAAGTTTACTTTGGGCAATGGATTTACAGACTTATACTCTTTTAACCATGATTCTAGCATGTGCATTTTATATGTATACGTATATAAATATATACTTGGTATTAAAAAGAGTGGATTGATGATTGTATTGATGATATGAATTTTAGTTTAAGTTCGACAATTCATTATTACATTGATGATTATTGGAAATCTTGGATCGAGACCAGGTTAGTGTATTCGAACCAAACCCCCTAGGGACTCCTTCGTCTATATGCCATTGTGCTAAGAGAAGAGAGGTCACCATAGGTCCTGCCTTTATGAAACATTTAGCTGAAGTAGATGTACACACTAGGTTACTTTTTGATACTTGGATTGGTTATGTTATTATGGACTTACTTGATATTCAGGAGAAGAGAGGTCATCGTAGGTCCTGCCTTGCGAACCATCGAGCTGGAGTAGATATATACACTGGGTCAATTTATGGTACTTGGATTGGTTATGGTATTATGGACTTACTTGGCATTCATTCTTGCATGCACATTGCCTATCACCAACATACACCTGTATCTATTTGTCTTATGGGGAGGAGGGTCAGAGGGTACATAGGTATGGGCTTTGAGTGTTGTTTGCTAATTGTTGGCTGAACCTTTTGAGACTATGGTGGCGGGGTTTTTTGAAAGGCCTAATTAGGTATTGTTTTTTTGAACTAGCCGGCAACTTTATATTATTATTAGTATTATTATTATGGTTAGTATGTGACATGATGATTATTGGACTGTATTGAGATTTGAGGTATGATTCTGATTCTTTTATCTTACGATTATATTTTTACGTATGATTATCCCATGGTTAGGCATTATGGCTTTACACCCTGATATTCTAATTCCTTGCTTTATGATTGCCTTATTATTGTAATTATCTTATGTTTAGACGTATGGATTAGAGACCTCGATTATTTTAGCACTAGATCCTACTATGATTAGAAAGCCTAGAGATGCTAGTGTGATTACTTAGCTTGTACCTTGAATTTTCCTTTTTATGAATGTGTATCTATCTATAGTAGTTATGGTATACCATATATCCATTCCTTCTTTCATTTACTCATGTTGTATATCTATTCCTTGGCCTTGTATACTATTATACATATCCTTCTTTTTCTCTTTATTCGTGTATTGTCAAGTAATATATAGTATAGTGATAGGGTCACAGAGTATGGTTGGAATAGGGTAACTTATCCTTAATATTCCATTAGCCTATTATGTTAATTTCTTGGATATGAATAGGATAGTTTATCATTATTATATTATTAGCTTTATGTAGTTTCCTGGGTATTTGGGTATAGTTTACATTTTTGCTTTCATGCTATTATATATGGATTATCTTTAGAGCTTAGTCAGTAGTTTCCTACTGAGTAACATATGTTTTCTACTCATACTACAGTTTTGAATCCTGCAGATCATATTATGGGTTCTTTTCGTTGTTGTGTGTATCGTGCAGAGCAGCTATGGTTCGGAGAAATAGGGTGGGCTCCTGACATTTGGAGTATTTCTATTCTCCCTCTTGTGTACTAGAATAGTCTTTATGTTATATTTAGAGATGGGTTGTATCAGTATATTCACTTAGAATCTCATTGTGTGATCTTGTTACATTAGAAGCGCTTGTACTGATTCAATCAGGTTTTAGGACTACTTTATGTATTTTAATCTTTTGCTATATTTATTCCATATTTATCCTTCTTGTCTCTTAGTAGTCCATTACTAGCAGTTTTGGACTACAGGTTGACTTACCTACTTGTGGTTACAGTAGGTGCCATCATGATATGAGAAATTGGTTTGTGACATTGGATAAGCTAAAAAAAGCTTTACACTTTGAATTCTAACATAAATGTCTTCAATCCCACACAAATGTAAAGGCAAAATAATAGGATTACATTTTAGATAAAGAAAAGAAATACGTAATTAAATGTCAATATCTTTTGGTTTGAATTGACACATAGTGATATGAGGCAACAACAAATATTCAAGAAGTGAAGTACTCTTGAACTAGATGGATATAAGTTGAGACCCCCCATAACATATTCATATCCTTTATTTTAAGCTACCTCTACGATGCTACCGATGTGTTCTTTATGGTTATGCACAAACCTTGAGTCTCATGAGTGCTCTAGAAAAAAACCCATGACTTTCATTAAAGGTGACCACCCCTTTACACTCACATAGGTGAATCCACCAAGTCTATCTAAAATATACCACCTTAAGACTATGGAATCATTAAGAACAAAATAATCTCAACTTGATAATACACTACCTCACACCACAGGAATATGAAATATAGTGTACATTAAGGTCATAGCTTCATTTGACCATAAATAGATATCCACCACACTACCTTAATCAATGATATTTAGCTCCATCCTCCTTGATGATTCAAAGACTATTTTTCTTGTCAAACCATCGGTTAAAGGATCCATCATTTTTTTTCAGACCTTACATATTTTGAGAAAATAACTATATGTCTCAACAATTGTTTAACTGCACCATGTCTGATAGAATATGTCTCTTTTTTTCTTTGCACACACCATTTTTAGTAATATCAACTACCGCCTACGAGTCATAATGTAAAAACACTAGTGAATATTTTCTTCCTCGTAACAACACATCTTTCAAAAGGTTTCTCATCCACTCAGTTTCTTTTGCTGCTAACTCTAGGGCAAAAAATTTAAATTCCATAGTAGAACATGCTATTCAAGTTTTATTTTAAAGAATTTTATCAAATAGCACCTGCACCTAATGTAAAAACATAGTCATGGGTGGAGCTAACCTTACCATTATTAGTTACCAGTTTGCATCACAAAAACCTTCTAAGATTGCATAAAATTTAAAGTGCAAACACCAATTCATAGTACCTCTCAAATCCATTAACAAGCGATGAAGAACATATCAATGATCACTATTGAAATTATGAATATATCTACTCAATACGCTAGCAGAATAAGCTATATCAGGTCGAGTATAGTTTATTAAAAGTATTACACTCTAAATTATTTTAGCATAGTCAATTTGAGAACACTTAAATCTTCATTCATTCTCAAGTTTTTGCTAGGATCATAAGGAGTTCTCACTGAAACTACATCAAAATAATCAAACATTTTCAACATCTTTCCAATATTATGATACTGTCACAAAGAAAAACCATTAACAATTCTTTAGATTTTAATTCCTAAATCATATTAGTTTCTCCAAGGTTTTTTATTTTTAACTTGAGATAAGGCGCAAGTATCTCCCCAAACTATACTCAAAGTTGATTTGACATACCTAAACTTTAAGGTGGTCTTTGACCCACCTAAACTCATTTTTTGTATGTTTATGCCCATTTTTGCTGACATGGTTGCCAAGTCAGCATGAAAAAAGCACAAGAATTCTCTTGTACATTACAACCATGCCAAAAAAAAAACACAAAAGTACAAATAAATTAGTTTAGGAGGGTAATAGGACCCCTATAAAGTTTAGATGTGTCATAGAAACTCCAGGTATAGTTTAGGAGGGTTCTTGTGCTTTATCTATTCAAACCAAGAATATGTAAATTCTTAGTCTCATTAATAACATTTACATTAGGGCCAAGAATTAATATATCTTTCACATAAAAAATATATAATTGCACAATATCATTATATTATTTTAGAATAAACATAGGTGTTAAATAAATTAACATTAAAACCATTATTCATTAATATAAAAGTTTGAATCATCATTATGTTAAATATTATCCCAAAAACATTTGACAAAGAAATCCATGTCCCGTTCTTGTGGGAAATATTTTATGGAAAAGATATATGGATCAAATCAAATTGGGTTGGAATTGAGGAGAATTAGGCAAGACCACCAATCCATCACTGCAGTAACAGTCCCATCACTGCAATGACAGTTGGATGGTAGCCAACTCAAAGATTAATCAAAGTTCTCATTCAACTAAAACCTATTATGTGTTAATGTAGAGGAATCATGCTACAATTAAAAATTATTTATCCCCCTCATCTAAAAACATCCCAAGAAAAATCTAGACCTAGAACAATGAGGATGTGAAGGCTAATATCTATGAGGGAAATTTGAAAGTATTTGATAGGGTTTCCAATATTAGTAAAATGAAAGGCACACATGGAACAACTCTTTTCTCTCCATAGAATAGTACCTCATATAAGAGGTAGGTTATGGTTTAATTATATTAGAATAGGCTAAATGCATATAATAACTATAGATATGTCAGTAGATTTCATGTCTAAGGCCTTCAGGCATGAAGTTTGATTGGATGGAATAATTACAAGACAAGGTTAATGTACCTGTGACTTGAATAATATGTTATTAAGCTATTTTTCTTCTTTAAATATCCAAGGAAATGGGTTTTGTATGAGCTAAAGGTAGGTTAGTGAGAAAAAGTGTATTTATAAATTACTGGAAGGGTTAGGGTAACTATGAAGTAAGGACATAAGTTAGTGATATAACATGAATTTGGTGGATTCCAAGAAGCCTGGTAGATCTTGAATTGAGAGAAAATATAATGAGTAGTAAGTTTTTAGATATTATGATGAGTCTAGAAGAGTCGTAAGAGCTGTGGATGCGTGTACTTCTTTCGTAAGTAGAGGTTCATAGTGGAATAGGAATAAAGAGGGTAGAGGGGAATGAAAGTTAAAGGTAGGCATAGTATCTAAGAATTTAGGTCGTCAGTAAAGGTATGAGTGATGGTTAAGGGGCATGGTCATTATGCATGGTGAGTATAAGTCACCAGGCATATCATGGAGCTGAGTCATTCTGTGTTAATGTGAAAATTGGGTGTTGTGATTAGCCTTTTGGCATTACTTATAATTATTGAATGTATCATTACTGGAAATATGGCTTGAGATGGTATGGAGATGATATATTGATCAGGTGTCATACCAACACTATTATATAGATCTAGTGTCACCCCAACACTATTATATAGATTGAATGTCACACCGATACTATTATTCAATAATGTACCATGCTGATACTGGTACATGGACTGAGCTTATCTCCTATAGGTGTAATGAACCTCTAGGTGATTTTCTTAATTTCCATGCAATTTTTGCATTTTAAGCCTTTTCCCAATAGTTGTAGGTCATTTATAACTTTCCTGAATGGTCGGTTTTGTTAACAGATTGTTTATTTGGTTTTAGGCTCATTTCCTTATTTTGGAGATTTTGCTATTAAGGAATTGGTTCCATTCTAAAACTCCCAGTAAATAGCCTCAAATGAGAATTACGATAGTGCTATCAGCACCAAATTGTTGATTTAGGCTTGGGGTTTCCTATTTTGGTTCTCCAGGCTTTCAAAATCATTTTGGGATATTAGGTGAATTTACTGAAAAATGAACAAGGTATGGGAACCACATTTAATTAAAACAATCATGGATGAAAGTTTTAATGGGTTTGTTGAATCTTGGATGTCAAATTTGGTATGATAGCATAGTTTATTTACACGCACAGAATTCTTAAGAATCTCAGGAACCCGATCAAAGTCTGTTTGAACTTTGGAAAAATTTGATGCAACTACATCTGGTGCAACCAACCATTGCCTATTGTGTTAGTGAGGTTGAGACTATGTTTACAAAGGTTAAATTTTTTGACCATTGTAATTGCGATCCTTTCCTCTTGCATTCACGATGAAGTGTTAAAATGACCCAAATTATCTCCCTCTTTGCATTCGTGATGCCTCCTATTGCATCCATAATAGTACATTTTGCTAAGCCTTCATATTCGCAACATTTACCTTACGTCTGTAATGAATAATTCTTCTACCTATCGCGATTGCAGAAAAAGTCTCTCGTGATCGCGATGAGTAACGCTTAGGCTTATAAATTGTTGTTTACCAATTTTAACCTTTTTACATTAGTGGTACTTTGAGCTTAAAACTTGTGGGGAATCATTTATTGAAGCTAGGGATGTGTAGAGAATGATGCAGTGACCATTTTCCATTAAATTCTTCATAAGTTTTTAGCCTAAATCCTTCATTTAATTTCTATTTTCCCCATTTTTTCATGATCTTTTGGGGATGATTTGAGACCTAATTTACACTCAATTAGTGCTCAATTTTAAACACACATTTCTTGTCCTTCGAGGGAACTCATGACTGATTCAATTTTGGGATTCAGTTAGCAGGCCCATAGGCTCATCTTTTTTATCCATTTTTGGGCCTAGAGTTTTATATTGCAATATGAATCTCATTTCAGTTGTATTGATATGTAGATTATTATTTTTATAACATGGAAACATTTTAGGGATAGGGATAATAAATGAGTTATTTATAGATAATTTAAGGAATGTGGTTCAACGTCGAGGTAGGATTTAGTGTACTTTTCTCTACAAGATAGTGTATTATATAAATTGGATGCTAGGTATGGATTATAACTAATATATCATGACTTAAACCATTTAGGAAATTTGGGATAGAAATATGAACCGAACCTTAGCATAGGATACTCGTTATGGTCATAGAACCATATTATCCTTGATTATAGGCATTGACTATAGATAGATGTTAATGATCCTTTGTACAAGACTTACCATTGAATTAGTGAATTGGATGGTATTTTTGCAATTGGATCCTTTTAGTTTCTTTATGCCCTTGATTACCATAGTTTCTCGAGTTATGAGAGTTTATGATATTAATTATGTGTTGTTGGGCCTGAGGTCATAGTTATGACATCTGTTGGACTCCAGATGAGTATTTTATCCTTAAAAGGATATGGTTCTAGTTCATGGATGATTAGGTGCTTATGATTGTATAGTTTGGATACTAGTGACGTCATGCACACGTTTAGGTGTATTTATGATCACTTAGTGGTACGATTCCAACCAAATCCTTAGTTTTACTACTTTTTTCAAAAATAGGAATTTATTCCCACTTTTCACTTTTAAAAATAAATTCTTTTACGATGGGAATAATACAACCTTATTTAATAATTTATGAGCTTTAAAACTTAATATGATACTTTGGAAAATTAGAACACGATTGAGTCTGATCCATTATCAATCCACTCTTTTTCCACCACTATTTAATTTGGTCAAAGAAGATTTCCATCCTTCCTATGCTATTATTCTAATTTAGTCTCGAACATGATCTTGGCCAATGTATTTATATATTTGCACTCTTTAAGAGTTGGTTTGAGTCTAGGCATATATTATATTTATATATCTTTGACATTGGAAAGAGTAGATCTAACTATTAGAAGTTCTAGCTTGGGTCCAGTTAGTGTATATGGATATCTTGAGTCCCTTATACCATTCATCCCTTATGCCGAAGAAGGATGGTCACTGTATGTCCTGCCTTTGCGAGCTATTAAGTTAGAGGAGGTTTATACACTTGGTATGTTATGAAACTTGATTAGTTAATTGTACTGGAATACACTTGCATTCATTCATTTATTCATATAAATCACCTATTTGTAGTATAATTTTTTGGTGCTTATATTTATCGACCTATAGGGGTTGTATAGGTATAAGCTATGATTTTCATTTGCTGAGTTCTTGCTTACACCTTTTGGTCTTATAAAGGCCCGATTAGGTTATTGTATGTACAAACTAGTCAGTTATTTTATTATTGATTATTATGGTTTGATCATGGCAGGATGATTATGGACTGGTGCTCAAGATTGTTGGTACATTTTTGATTGCTTTTATTTCTCATAGTAAAATGTATTACTATTAGGTATCTCATGTTTATTCATCCTTTGGTTAGAGGCCTTGAGTATGCTAGTATTGCTTCTTTTCTAGGCTATGATTTTTGAGATGTTAGGCTTGCTCCCCCAAGTTATTACCTTGAGTTTAACCCTATATATATATTGCATCATTGTATATCCATCCTTTTTCTTATCTATTCATATTGTATATGTATGCTTTGGCCTTTTATTACTTTATATATCCTTCTTTCACTCTTCATTTGTATATAGGCTAGTGATATATGGTATTTTACTTTAGTTCTTGAATACTGATAGAATAGCATAGTTTATCCTCATGGTGACATAAGAATTGTTATGTTTAGTTCTTGGATAGTTACCTATGGTTTATTTTCTACTTTACATGTTATTTATGCTTGTATTTTGTTTGTAGCTCAGTCAGCCAGTGCCTACTAAGTACCACGAGCTTTGTACTCGTACTAACTTCTATATCCTGCAGATCATAGTACGAGTACTCTTTATTGATATGTGCATCGTGTTGAGCAACTATAGATTTGAGATTTGGGGTGAGCTCCTAAAGTTTGGAGTATTTCTTCTCTCCCTTGTATTGATTTGACTTATCTCTATTTTGTATTTTAAAGATAGTTTGTACACATACATTTATCCTATATTCCACTTTGCATTCTGATTGTATTTGACGTTTTTGTACAAATTTCACTAGGTCTCGAGGTTTCATTTTATATTTATTTTTATTTAAATTATCTTGAATTTCTCTATTTCTCTATTTCTCTTAATAGTTTGTTACCAGCTATTTTAGACTATGGGTTGGCTTGCCTACTGGTGGGTTATAGTAAATGCCTTCATGGTTGTGAAATTTGTTCATAACAAATTGGAATTAGAGCCTAGTTTTACCGATGTGTTGGTACGAGAGCTAAGTGTCTAATAGAGTCCTGAAAATTAGTATATAAATGTCTGTATCCTATCTTTGAGAGGTTACAGGGAATTCAAAAGAATGTTATGCTTAACTTTTTGTCATATGTCTGTATTTCTATAAGCCTCTAATACTTCCTTTGATTCAATTATTTCCCAGATGGATAGCAAGAAGTTATCGATAAATATAGAAGAAACTTTCACATGTGTTTTGGAGTTTTAGATTAGTATTAGCTAGGGAATTAGAGATTAATATAAAAATATTTAACATCAGCAAGAGAATTTAGTGCCAACCTAGTCTCTGATAGAGTAAGTGACCGCCTTAATTCTTTAGGATCCAGCGAGTATTATATTGGATACCTCTAAATAAGAGATGATGTCAGGTACATTATGTGATTCTCAGAGTAGGGTTGGGTTTGTTGGTGCTTAGTAGTGTTGTCTATTTATTATAGAATATAAGATAGGGTTTCTCTAGTGTGCCAGACATACTCCTATTTTATATCCTCCAAATCATGAGATGGTGCATAAGTTTTCCAAAGGGTTAGTCATGCTACTAATCTTGATATCAAAGCATTTAATAGCAGTAAGGTCGTGTTTCACTCAGGTTATTAATCACACAAGGACTACAAAGAGGGCATGTATTATGATATATGGAGGTGACAGTAAGAGCATGTCATAAGTACAATGTTATTGGTATTTTTTCTGGGAGTAGGGTCCTCTTAGTAGGGACCAACATCACTTGTAGCCTGTTAGTGCTATACAGAGAACATATCATGCTATAGTTGTCTCTCAAATTAGTTGTGGTGATCACAGTTGAAAGGGTTCTTGTCAGACATTACAAAGTATTTGTTGTAGATTTTTAGGCTATGACAACCATTCTAGATCAGCGGGTGCAATACATCAGAGAGTCTCAAGGGTATGTAAAGATTGTAGAGAGGTTGTTCATTAGTCTAGGAAATTCCCAGGTATAAGTTGATTGCTCAGATAGGGTCAACAAATGTTCCTTTCAATCCTAAATCTCTTAAGTTATGTATGATTATAGGAGGATGATCATTTTAATAGATAGTGTATCAATGTTAGTTGGTCATCCAGTTAGGAATAACTCATATTTATTGCTAGGTTAGATCCTCAAGTTTTTGTTATGACTATAGAGAGACTGATTATTGGTCCATAAAGTATCTACAATATGCTATTATTCATCATTCATTGCAGCTAGATCCATCTCACATAGTTGGGGACCTTTAATTGAGGTAGTACATTTGGTTCCTTAGTTGGTGATTTAGATACTTATTATGGGTTTAGATACACTCATATTTATGATCCTTCGGGAACATCAAGACTATGACTTCGGAATCCATAGATATAGGTGCATTTCAACTTATTATCTTTTACTTTTTATTTGAGTTTAGTTGGGGTTTTAATAGCCATCAATGATTTTTTTTCCCAGAGACAATTATATTGATTATCGAAAGCCTATGTGTATATTTATGCCTATTTGACTACCCCTGAAGATGATTCCTTTTAGTAATGGCTTGAGGGAATTAGTGTGGTATTTTTATTGGGGTGTAGCATTTGGGTTAAAGTCCTATTTACTTTGGCTGTATGGCCTTATTATGACCTTATCATGTTTTGGTTATGTTTTCCATTTTGGTGCCTTTTACACCTTATGTTATTGTTTCTATTTTTATTATTTTGATTGTTATAAATTCTCACATGATAGATGACTAGGCTAGAATCATCTTGTTAGGATTGCCATTATTGAAATTCTTATTCATTTTGCCTAGAGCCTTTACTAGTTGGTCTTTCTTTCCATCAGTAAGGCAAAGTCAATTATTGAGTGGGTTGTGAAAGTAAATGGTGGTTTGACCTTCCGTGGTTCTGTTATCCTTCTATCATTGGCAACTCATTTTATGGTCCATTTCGAAGATTAATCAGTTTGAAGTTTGCCTTTCCAATTTGGTGGGTTTGTTTTTTGGCAGTAGTATAGATCTTAATGATGGTGTTAAGTTGGGTAATGATAGCGCCCAATTCCACACAAAAGTGTAAGTGGTCTTATCAAGTAGTAGAATAGACTTCAAGAAGCCAAGTATCGATACCACAGAGACTTGATTTAGCAACAATTTAATTCTAGTTTACAGTTTAGATTAATTTAGTGTGAGAGTAACCTAAAAGAGAGTTTGGAAATTGTAATTACAAATAAGATAAACAATGCACAAAGTAAAGGTATTGAGACAATCAATAGGATAAAACCCCAGGGTTGAAGCACTTTGAACAGTTATACTATGTTATTGAATTTCATTCGTTAACTTGCTTATCTTGATTGTTGATTCGTAGGGTTAATTGGATGATTATGGTTTCCAAAACTCTAATCCTTTTCCTAAGTTGAACCTTAAAACTACATCGTTGAGCGGGGATGTAATAGTCCACTTAAGTGTATTAAGCTATCATCCTACGTGTGAATCAAGTAAGGTATCTAAGTACATCCCTATCCTAGACACTAATTTGAATTACTTATTTCAGAAAGGAATACAAACCATACTTTGTCATCTTCATATTCTACCCCTTATTCCATCTCTTGAGATCAAAAGGTAGACAATTGATATATTCTAAGGGTCGCAAATCTTAATATTGTTAAATCAAATATGAACACACAACCAATAATGATAATAAAAGTTAAACAAATTCAATTCAAAACTATAGTACTCATGTTCTTGGCTTCAACCCCGGAAAAAGGGCGTTCAGCCACGCATAGTCATAATCGTAATCATAAAATTATAATTAACGATTAAAAATATGAATGGACTAAATAAAAATAATTAAAAACTAATTAAGAAGTTGTAGTATCCCCTTGATCTCCAAATATGTCAAAATATATGTAAAAACATGATATAACATTTATTAATAGTATAGGAGTAGGCCAAGTCCGTGTTGAAGTTGGAAACTGTCCGTTATTGAGCCTGAAAATGGGTGGAGCATCGCCCTAGATATAGCCCCGCTCTAGATAAGGCTGATCCTTGGCTATAGCGCTGCTCTAGCCAAGTCTGCAGCCTGCCCATAGACCTGCTGTAGGTGGGGCGGCGCCTCAATATAGCCCTGAGCTACCGGAAGTTGCTCTCCGAATTTTGGTTAAGTCTTGAGTCTCCCCTCTTTGTTCCTTTTATTGTGGTGTATTTACAATGGATTTCGAGCCTTCTTAACATCTAAATATCATCATATTCATATTCCAAATCCTCCTACAATATCACACCTCACGAATTAGTAATTTAAATAACACTACATCCATCACGACGAATCAAAACAAGGGCTAAGCTATGCTAGTTTGCATTGATCTTTCACTTAATGTTCCAGTTGTACACTCACTCAAATTGAACTTTTCTCACTACCATCAAGTTATTTCACTCTTAATCATTCATTAAACCACAATAAAATAATCAAAAACACTAGAATCCAATGAAATCAACTAGATAAGCACCTAGCTCAAGCTAGTCACACTACTTTTCTGGGTAGAACTCTAAATGAATCATTGAAGTACGAACTTGTTTGGAATTCACTTTGAATCATTATTAAAACATGATTTAACACTTATATGCACATTTATCTCATTATCAAACCTTATAGAATATGAATCATCCTTAAAATAAGGCTAAAAAGGTTAGAATAGTGATGCTATAATGCATAAATAAACTCAACACCACCACTCCACACTTAAAGCCTTGTTTATCCTCGAACAACTCTTAACTAAAATCATCAAAAACTAAGGAGACTCTATACTTAAACTAAATACAAAACACATAAGATAGTACTACAATGACTATATGGAATGCAAGTTACTATGCTAAGCATGTTATTTACACAATTGAAAGCTCATGAACACTACTCCAAAACATCCTAGCCTCAAGAATTAACTCACCTAGTTGGCAAACTCATGATTATTATTAATTCAAGGACATCATACAAATCACCCATATTCATCAAACATGTGTCCCTCACAACAAATGAGTTACCCATATTCACTCATAATTAAGCAATTCATAACACGATGGGTATAAGAATCAAATTACACTGACTCTCACAAGGAATTAACAAGTTACACAATGAACCATAAACTTTCCCTTAGTGTAGTGATCCACTAATATTAGAATGTCAAGTATAGGATCAAATAGGTTTTTCTCGGGTCATAATGTAGGCTAAGGGATGGTAGGAACTATTTGGGAATAATGACTAACCTCTCTAAGATCTTTAATACACTACATTATACATTAGACCCAATCTCCAAAAACAAATTTGCACTATTTTTGTCTACCCTATTCTTTTATTTTCCCCACCTCTTTTAAGCATTTTCACAAACATATGGTGGGCGTATTGTTTATTCCTTCAAGATTCAATTTTTCTCATTTTCTACAATCATGGGAATAGTTCTCAAACTATTTATATCACTCTCAACCACCACATATAAAATATAAACACCAATAACTATTACCTTGGGGCATCAATTTAACTTTTTTTTTTTCAATTTCTCAAACTCCTTACTAAATTAATTTTTCATTAAAGCACTTAGGAGCTTTTTGAATCAAATTACAGTCTATCAAAGAAGGGGATTAGGATACATACGAGGCTACCAAAGAAAAGGCTAAAGGCTCAGTAGGGTTAGCTAGGATATCATAGAAATGCCTATATCATCTCCAAAATCCACATTCTTTATTTTGCTTCACATACACACCAGGAAAGTTCTAGACATCACTTGCAACAAGGAATATACAAAAATCTCACACTCACATGGCACATGCTTACCTCAATAGGATAATCATTGACTCCTAACCAAACAATAGCATGAATTTAAAATTAAGACAACAAGTACAAAAGTCACAAACATGATCCTAAGAGTTTCAAAAATAGAAATTCACTCAATCAACATGCTTTTAAAAACAAAACCCACTTGAATTATGTAATAAAAAATAGGACCAACAAGAATATTTTACACAAATTTTCTTAAATTGAGCACATGTTTGGGAATTTTCCCACCCCACATTTAAAAATATACTTTGTACCCAAAGTATACTTTTACAGTAAGAGATAGAAATAGTACCTGAGGCCTCTAGGACTAGCTAGTAGAATATTTTTGCATTAAGAAGGTTTAGGGACCCCATACTCAGTCTTTGCCATGCTTCTTAGCTCAAGTTTATGGTACTCAAACTTCCCATTAACTTGTGACTCAACCAAAAACAAAAACTATGTGAAATAAAAAATACAAACTAAAAAGAAAACATACCTAAATAACTTGAGTTGCCTCTCAAGCAGCGCCTGATTTAGTGTCATGAAACGACCCAACTCAACTCGACCATATTCCTTCATTCTTTTTCTCTCTTTTGGGATCCATTTTCTCATTCATTTTTGAACTCTTGAGTTTGCACTCTCAAGCTCAACATCTCTCTTACTTCAAATTTCATCATGTTGGGAATCAGTGGTTTCATATTAGGCCGCTCAATTAGTTAGTTCGAAGAGGTCTTTGGGTGACTAATCACCCCACACTTGTCCCCTTCAATAATATTGATCATGCATAAATCTTTATACTGGGACAATGTGTTGAGTGAAGTGTAAACTTTAAATTCCACCTCTTCATACCCTTATTTTGAGCGTCCCTTCTCTAACATCAATTAACGCTCCTCCAGCTGCAAAAAATGGACGCCCAAGATGATTGTTATCTATTTATCTTCTTGAAAGTCTAGAATAATAAAGTCAGCAGGAATAATAAATTTACAAAACTTTATGAGTACATTCTCAATGATTTCTTCTGGATAGGCAATGGATTCATCTACCAATTGTAAATACAGAGTGCATGGTCTTGGCTCACCCAAGCCTAATTTGTTGAATATAGATAGGGGCATCAATTTGATACTTTACCCTAGGTCACTTAGAGTGTTAACCATTTCATTATTACTAATCTAAATAGGAAGAGTGAAATTTCTTGAGTCTTTAAGATTCTTGGGTATTTTCTATTTTATAACAGAACTATACTCTTCAGTAAGTGTTATTTTCCCAACATCCTACAATTTTACCTTATTAGCAACCACAGTCCTCAAATACTTTGCATACTTGAGTATACCCTGCAAAACATCTAACAAAGGTAAGTTATTGTGAAGTTCTCTGAACGTGACAAAGAACTTCTTAAACATTGCATCCTCCTTCGCTTCAATTTTCCTCTGAGGGAAAGAAAGTGGTGGCATCTTCTTTTTTTCTTCTGCAACAACTTTCTCTTTCAAGTAATCAGACTTCCTTGATTTCTTAGTCTTTTTTTCCTTTACCTATTGGGTCACCACATCAACATCTACCTCCATAGTTACCTTTGGAGGTTCTCCTTAAAGCTTTTTACCACTCCTCAGTGTGATTTCTATGACTTGTTTTGGATTTTTTATGTTTGCTTGAAAACCTTCTTATGGACTAGTAGTCAATGTTTATGATAATTTCCCCAACTGTAACTCTAAACTTCTTGTGGCCGCTTGCTAATTTTTCATATCTACAGTAACTGTGCTTGATTAGCTAAAAGCTTCTTCAACATCTCCTCCACATTGCTAGTTGACTGATTAGTTTGGGCCTATAGCTATGGAATTTTCTTTTGCTGTGCATTCCATCGCTGAGTCTGCCACTTTATGTTGTAGGCATTACTAGAATTTGGTCTTTGTTAATTGCCCACATACATTACTAATTCTGGATTTGAAATAGACATAGCTGTAGAATGGCCACTATTTTTGCATACTTCACACCAACCTGTAGCTTATTGGATGGAACTGACTGTGTTTATAGGTTATAATACTCCCAACTTTATTCCACTAAATTGAGTGTTAATCAAATTTTGTAATGCAGAAACCTATGATGATAAGGTTGTGAAATAGTCCACCTCCAATACACCCGCAATTCTTGTCGTGGAACTTCTAGAATATGAATGCCACTGAGGATTTCCTTGTGCTATGCGGTTCAACAATGTGTACAACTTCTTATAAGTCAATTCCAGTGATTGATCACCTACGGCTGAATCTAGCAAAATCTTTGTATTGTGATAAGTGCTTCTACAAAAGTGTGAGCAAGTACCTCATTAGACTATTGGTGATGTGGACAATCCTAAAGTAGAGCCTCAAAGTATTCCTAATCATGAAAAAGATTTTTATCCATCCTTTGCTTGAAACTCACTATCTCACTGTGAAGTCTCACAGTCTTTCTAGATGGAAAGAATATGATAAGGAACTTTTTGGCTAAGTCATCCCATAATGTGATTGTATTGGCCGGCTTAGCATTCAACCACCTTTTTGCTTTCCGCAATAGTGAATGGGGAAAAATTGCCAGCCTCACATAATATGTATTCACCCCAGTCAGAATGAATATGTCAGTAAGCTCAATGAAATTCTACAAGTAGACTTATGGATCCTCGTGTGAAAGCCCTTCAAACTATCAATTGCTGATAAGAAGTTGTACCATGTTGTGTTTAAATTAAAATTCCCCTCAGCAGTCGGTCTTTGAATTGGGGAAGTCAAGTTGGTCGAAAGTGGGACTTCTAGTTTCCTAACCATCCTGCGTGTTTTTTATTCAGTAGCCATTATAGCAGGAACTACTTGGTCTTCTTATATTTATGGAAATTGAGGGAGAAGGATTGTGTCTCTCCTTCATTGATGGAAGTATTGTTTAGGTTCAGGGCTTGGTTCAACCAAATCCCTATCTGTTGCCAGCTTTCTAACCTTTAAAACCTGATTCCTCTAAATACAAAAACAAGAGCAAGCGTAAAAACACAAAAGAAATCTAAAGAGCAAAAATAAAATAAAATAGTTGCCTATTGCAAGTCCCTGACAATGGCGCCAAAAACTTGACAGCACCCAAGCACACACGCAAGTGTATGTGGTCTTATCAAGTAGTAAAATAGCCTTCAAAAAGCCAAGTATCGATCCCATAGGGACTTGATTCAGCAACTATTTAATTCTAGTGTATAGTTTAGATTAATTTAGAACGTTGAACAAACATGCTATGTTATTAAATTTCATTCGTTAACTTTCTTATCTTGGTTGTTGATTCATAGGTTTAATTGCATGATTATAGTTTCCAAACCTCTAATCCTTTACCTAAGTAGAACCTTACAACTACATCGGTGAGCGGGGATGTAATGGTACCCTTAAGTGTATTAAGCTATCATCCTATGTGTGAATCAAATAAGGTATCTAAGTACATCCTTATCCTAGACACTAATTTAAATTCGTTATTTCAGAAAGGAATACAAACCATACTTTGTTCATCTCCATATTCTATCCCTGTTCCATCTCTTAAGGTCAAAAGGTAGACAATTAGCATATTATACAGGCCGCAAATCCTTAAAATAGTTCAATCAAAGATGAACACACAAGAAATAATGATAATAAAAGTTAAATGAATTCAATTTAAAACTATTGTACTTGTTTTCTTGGCTTCAACCATGAAAAAAGGGCATTTAGCCACGCATAGTCATAATTGTAATCACAAATTGTAATTAATGACTGAAAAAATGAATGGACTAAATAAAAATAATATAAAACAATTTAAGAGGTTGTAACAGCCCCTTGATCTCCAAAATATGTCAAAAAATATGTAAAAACGTGATATAACATGTATTTATAGTATAGGAGTAAGCTAAGTCCATGTTGAAGTTGGAAATTGTCAGTTATTAAGCCCGGGAATGGATAGGGCATCGCCCTAGCTATAGCCCCACTCTAGATAAGGCCGAGCCTTGGCTATAGCACCACTCTAGGGAAGTATTAAACCTACCCATAACCTTTCTCTAGGTGGGGCGGCGCCTCAATATCGCCCTAAGCTATTGGAAGTTCCTCTCTGAATTTTGCTTACGTGTTGAGTCTCCCCTCTTAGTTCTTTGTCTTGTGGTGTATTTCTATGGATTTCAAACCTTATTAACATCAAAATATCATCATATTCAGATCCCAAAGCCTCCTATAATATCAAATCAAATGAATTAGTAATTTAAACAACACTACATTTATAATGACGAATCAAAACAAGAGCTAAGCTAGGCTAGTTCGCATTGATCTTTCACTTATTGTTCCAACTAAACACATACTCAAATTGAAATTTTGTCACTAAAATCAAGTAGTACACTCATAATCACACATTTAAACTATAAGGAACTCATTAGACATACTAGAATCCTGCGACATCAACTAGACAAGCACCTAGCTCAAGCTAGTCACACTAGTTTTCTGGGTTGAACTCTAAATGAATCTTTGAAGTACCAACTTATTTGGAATTCACTTTTAATCATTATAAACACATTCTTTAACACTTATATGCATATTTATCTCATTATCAACCCATATATCATACGAATCATCCTTAAAATAAGGCTAAAAAGGCTAGAATAGTGATGTTAGAATGAATAAATACACCTAAAATTAGGTACTCCATTATTTCTATGATATTATCCATGACTAAGTTTAGTTTAGGTTGTTGAAAATATGTGAATTCAAAAACTTCCCAATTTTGTATTTGTTCATCCTGGTATGACTTCAGGGAATGCTTTGGTTTGTATCATTTATTAAAAGCCATTTAGATGTCCTTTAGGAATGTGAATTCATTTCCATCAATTGACTATTGGTTTTATTAGATTCAGGATAAGTCTGTGTTATCTGAGTCGCTCAAGTTTTAGCTATCACTAGTACTGTTTGCAGCCTTGGGGAGTTCTTGGTTATGTCTTGATGCACTATGCCCTTCATCATACCTTAATTTGACTTCGCATATCCTCAGTTAGTGGTTTTCCATAATTGTGGTTTTGTTCTTTAGCTACATATAAGTTTAAACCATTATAGAGATTGTTATGTAGATTGGGTTGAGTATTTGATATTTGTGTAGACTTGTGGGCTTTAGTTTTAAGATTTTGAACCTCTTGAATTGCATATTGAAGATGATGATTGCTTTTGGAATATAAAATTTGCTCATTAGTAGGATCGACTTGGATAATAGAGATTGAGTAGTTCAACTTTGGTTTGAAGATTTTAGCTATGGGTTGTGTAACTCAATTGCAACTCTATTTCCATACTAATTTTAGTTAAGCATTTATTTATGATTAGCTAGGCCTACTTGTTACCATTTGTCTCAATTAAGTTCATTTTAGATAGGTTATCTTTGATAAATTCTCAAGGGATAATCTGTCAGCTCATGGTGTTGGTTTTTACTCATTTTTTAATTTTGTTTTTAGCTATACTCATAAATTTTTAATGGCTACTCAATGGGAGAAATGTATTCTACTTAGGCTTAGCATGATTCCACCCATGGTTAGTGGAGGATTCTGGACTAGATCATTCAGCTTTGAGAGATTGTATTTTACATTCTCGACTATCAATTTTGAGGGTCATCCAGACTAGTTGTTGCTTTGGTTAGGGATGGTAGGCTATGATCATCTCTATTTTTATGTCAACGTAAAAACTTATAGGCTTATTTTTATGCTGACCAACTTGAATTTTTTATAGATCAACTACAGTCCTTCGAGGTCAGTGTGGTATGATTGTACAAACAAGAATCAGGTGATATTCTTTGCAGATCAGAGTAGATAACAAGTTTGGAATGAAAAAGCATTATTAGATTTGGAATTTGGAGTTAGTTGCAAGATTCATGCCTAGATTGTCTTTAGCTTGGTTAACTTTTTGCCTGTTTATACTAGTAGTGGTGTATGATAACATGGTGTGGGTTGGGCTTGTGTTCTTCAGTTATTCTAGGTTTAGTTGGAGGCTAGTTAGTTGTTGAAATAGAGCTTTGGCTATTTGAAAACTAAAGTAAGAAATTTGTTGAAAAATCGATGACCTTGGTTAAATCCCTTAAAAGCATTGTTCTATCTTAGAGGTTATCTAGGTATTCATTCCCGGGGCATGTGGTCCTGGTACCTTGTCTTTTTGTGTTTTTGGGCTCTTTCTATCCATTAAATTTTACAGACAAAAGTCTTTTTAGTAGTGGGTATAGTAATGAACCTCTTAAGTCTTTTTCTCAATTCCTACATAATTTTAGTATTTTGAACTCCTCACTACGAATATAGGTCATTTATGTCTTACCAAAATAGTTGGTTTAGTTATCGGATAATTCATTTAGCATTTAGGATCACTTTCCTATTTTGATGGTTTGGCTGTTTTGGAACTGGTCTCATACCTAAACTCCTAGTAAATGGACTTGATTGAGAATTTTGATAGTGACATCATCTCTTAATATTTATTTTAGGCTAGGGGGACCTTTGGTTTAGGTCAAGAGGCTTTCAAACTATTTTTGGGCTTGGGGGATTTAATGAAAAATAAAACTAGGTATAGGATCAACAGTTAATTGAAACAATCTCGAATGAGAGTTTCAATGGTTCCGTTGAGTCCTTAATGTTGAATTTGGCATAGTAGCATAGTTTATTTGCATGTATGGGGTCCTAAAATAATCTCGACCACCTGGTCAAAGTCCATTTGGACTTTAAAAAATTGTGATGCAATTGCATATGATGCATTCAACCATTGCTCATCACATTCGCAAGGTTAAGGCTACAATCACAAAGGGCCAATATTTTTCCTATTGAAATCACAATCCTTCCCCCTCATGTTCATGATGAATGGTTGAGTTGACCAGATTTCTCTCCCTCTTTGCGTTTGCAACACCCTCATTGCATTTGTAGAGGATTTAAAGTTTGCGTCCGACATCAGGTAAGCTTCAATGTACTTTTCTCTAAAAGATTCTGTATTGTATGGATTGTATGGTAGTTAGGGATTGTAGGATGGGATTATTAATACTATATTATTACTTAACCTATTTAGGGAAATTAGGATAGAAATACGACCCGAACCATTGCATAGAATAACTGTTGTGGCAATAGAACCATATTATACTTGATTATAGGCATGATTAACCATAAATAGATGGTAATGATCCTTTAGTGTCTGACTTAACATTTGACTTTGTAAATTTGATTGTCTCCCTAATTAGATCCTTCTAGTGACTTTATGCCCTTGATTATCATATTTTACTGAGTTTTGAGGCTTTATGTTTTTAATTATGTATTATTGGGACTAAGGCCTTGATCATGATGTCAGTTGGTCTCCAAGAGAGTATGCTATCCTTAAAAAGACAAAATTCTAGTTTATGGATGCTTAGGCACTTATGATTGTATTTTTTGGATACTGGTGATGACATGCATACTTTTAGGCACATTTATATTCACTTGGTGGTGCAATTCCAACAGCATCCTTGATTTTACTATTGTTTTCTAAAAATGGATTTTTCCCACTTTTTATTTTTAAAATAAATTCCTTTATGACTGGAATTATTCCACCTTATTTAATAATTTATGGTCTTTTAAAACTAAATATGATACTTTAAACAGTTAGACTATGGTTGATTATAGCCTATTATTAATTACACTTTTACCACTAATATTTACCTCAGTCGAAAAAGATTTTGACTCTTTTTATGCTATTATGCTGATTTAGTTCCAAACTTGATCTCGGGCAATGAATTTACAGATTTACAATATTTTAGTCTTGGTTTTGGTCCGAGCATATATTATATTTATGTCTCTTTCATACTAGATGGAGTAGATCAATTATGATGATTATTGGAAGTCCTGGTTTGAGACCAACCACTATATATGGATATCCTAAGTCCCTTGTGGGTCCCTTCATTTGTAAGCCACAGTGCCGAAGAAATATGGTTGTCATAGGCCCAAAATTTGAAAGCTATTAAGTTTGTAGAGGTGTATACACTTGGTATGTTACGCACTTGATTGATTGATGGTTCTGGATTACACTTGCACTTGTTCATTCATATGAATCGCCTATCACCAGTATATATTTTTGGTCCTTATATCTATCGGCCTTATGAGGGGTTGTATTGGTATAAGCTATGATTTCAATTTTTGAGTGCTTGCATGCACCTTTTCGGCTTATGGGGAATCAATTAGTTTATTCTCTGTCTGGACTAGTCGGTAATTTTATTGTTGATCATTATGATTAGATTGTGGTAGGGTAATTATGGATTAGTACTCGAGATTGTCAGTATGTTTCTGATTCCTTTTATTTCTTATAGTATTTATGTTACTATTAGGTTATCTCATGTTTATTCACCCTTTGGTTAGAGGCCTTGAGAATCCTAGTATTATCTCCCTTGTTTGGCTATGATATTTGAAATATTAGGTTGGCTCCCCCAGGTTATCATCTTGAGTTCATATATATATAGATATAATATATATAATATATATATATATGTATGTATATATATAGAGAGAGAGATGGTATAGCCGTATATCCCTCTCTTTCTTTATCTGTTCATATTGTATATCTATCCTTTGGCTTTGTATTACTACTATATCCTTTTCACTCTTCATTTGTAAATAGGTTAGTAATATATGGTATTGTTCTGATCAACTTATGACTGACTAGGAGGAGTTGTATGATGACTGGTAAACAAAGGTCATACACAGAACAAAATATGACTTGGTTATATGATTTGTACCAGTTGGTGCGACCCGTATCCATCACTCATACCCGAATTAGAACAAGCACATTGAACTTCAGTTTTAAAATTTTCCTTTCTTTTCTTTACTTAATTACTAATAATGGCGTATTTTTAGGAAACATTCCCCCAAATAATGCTTCCTTATCCAAGCAAGTTGTGAAGAAAGACACTAAGTAAGCACCAGAGGCTAGTGTAGAATTCAATAATTCTGAGTATGAGATGATATCTGAAAACAGTGGGGAAGTTTATGATGGAACCTCTAAAATAAAAGATGCGTAAAAAGGGAAGGCAACTGGAAATGATAACTGGAATAAGGTAGTTCCCCAAGACTCAGAATCACCCCCAAAGGGCCCACAGAGGAAGAATCCTACTACATCTTCTCTCTACATACCTCAACTACCTTTTGATGATTATAATTCTTATGATAATGGTCATGCTGAATATAATTCAAAAGATATAAATTTTGAGCATGCTGAAGATGCGGAGAATGTAAATAAAGTGTCTCTAATAGCCCGACAGGACCTACCACTAGCACTTACCACTTCCCCAATGCCCATCATTGAATGATTGGAGTACCCTAGAATGTAGGATATATTCAACAGTGGGTTATTTAGGCTTTCAAGTAGCAAAATAAAGAGAGTACTATATCTCGAGAGAAGAAAGACTACCATAGGGATGTTAGAGTTATCTGAGTTTGTAGAGCATTTCCGACAGTATGGGTTTGAATGGATGATGCGAGCACCCAAAAAATATAGTGAGGTCCTGATTCACAAGTTTTATGCAACATAAAAGGGTGAGCTACAGAGGCAATACCGACATGGCTAGTTGCATAAGGGAGTCAATTCTATTACCTCCCTTATGATTCATGTATTTTAGGTTGATATTTATCCTCGAATAATTAGGAGATTCTTGTATAGGACCAAATATTAGGCCTCAACCAACACAACAGAGATGGAATTTAGGATAAAAGAGATGAGGAATATGACCAAGAGGACATTGGGTTCTAAGGAGAAGATGGTAATTTTTTCATGAATTGCGAAGCATATTGCTCTGAATGGAGTGAATGCAGTCTAGTTTAAAGGAGGCCTTAGGGTGGTCTCACAGCTAATAAAGAAGAGTACCCTTAACTTTGGGGGTAAGGCTTGATGGACACTAGCTCGACTCCCGTTGTGTCCTATGATAGGTGATAATATTCTAAGTCTGATTCGGGCTGCTATGATAGCCGACTTCATAGCTGGTTATGAGTTTTATATTGGTGAGTTCTTATCCCAAGATTTGAGGGATAGGGTTGTTGGAAATCAAAAGGCATTCCTGGAATACCCTTGCATGATTACACAGATTTGTTTGGCTGTGGGAGTGTTGAAACTCTCTGGGATTTATGAGATGATTGAGGCCAGGAGGACATTTGACATTGGCCTAATTAGAGATGCAACTAACCCTTTGAATCAGCCAATGATACAAGCTACAAATATTATTGCGGGATTGTTACCTTAGGATGATCATACTGATATCCCTGCTATAACTGCAGCTACTAAGGAAGAATCATAGGCAGAGGGCACACCTACAGATGTAGTGGTTACTTTTAGTGCCCCTCCACCAGTCCAGTCTGTACTACCTAGGCCATGGGGTATGCCTCCAGGTATTATGCTTATCTCCCAAGCTACTGCATGGAATAAGGTTATGACCAAGTTACCTAAACTTCATGCAAATGTGGGTCACATGGAAGGAGGAATGAAAAACTGGATTGACAGGAAGTTTTAGGAGTAGGATAGGTGAGTGTAAGGCTGCCTAAATTCTTTTAAGTTAAGTATAACTTGGCTGTTTAGCAGAGGGAAGATTCCTAATGTTACAAAGAGAATCAAGGTTGACAAGATCAAGAAAATCTTTTGAGAGCTTTATGAATGACCGGTGGTTACTGAGCGTATTGTAGAGATAGTGATTCCTACTGTCCATGTTCCTAATATTTGGGAAGACCTAGATGATAC
>NC_061113.1:175619231-175748197 GCF_002878395.1 Capsicum annuum
GATACACCTATATTGGAGAACAGATAGAAAAAAATAAGAGAAATAGAAAGAGAAGGAAAACTAAAGAAGCTAAGAAGAGGGCTCGGGCTGAGAGTACTAAGGATGAGCGGGACCGCTAGATAAGGGTTCATGAGATGGCCATAGGAGCTGGTGGATTGAGGGCTCCAATTATTGATACTGAAGGGGTTGATATTTTCTCCAATTTACTTTTGATTCAGTCTCGATTGATGGGATGGTAGCTGATGAGAATGGGACCCAGTTTGCGGGCCTACTTGCTGATATTATTAAGCCGGTGCCTTGAGCGCCGAGGTATTATCCTTATTATTACTCTATTTTACTTTTTGTAGAACTAGGGATAGTGCAATTATTTTTAGTTTGTGTGGGGATTATTCTAAAAAATTTGGGAGTAGCTAAAAAGAAAAATGTGTATTTTAAAATTGAAAGTCTGTTTTGACTTGCCAGTTTGATGCAGGCAGCTGAGATAGGTAGTTGATCAGCGCGCCTGTGGTAGCAAATTATTTTTATTATGATTTTATATTTTGAAAAATTTTAGTTGAACTAAAATATTTTGTTTTAAGTTCTAATTTATGATTGTTGAAACACTGCAGCTTTTAAATGCTATTGTGAAAAGTTGTGTTTGAGCCCCCTTTTGAAATTTTTTCTGTGTAAATAATTGTGTGATAGGTATATTTGTGTGAGACTGTTGTGAATATAAAAATGTCATTAGGATTAGGGATAAAAGAGATAAGGAAAAAACATCTGTATAGTTGGATAACTAGTACTTAGAAATATAACCCTGTGCAAGTGTGCGTGAGATATATTGAGTTACCGGTGTGTTGGAATCTTGAACTTGCCCGATTGCTTTTACTTAGGTATAGGATATTTATGTTGGATATGATCATAGGCTCTTTTTATGTGAGTCCAGTTGAGAATATAGTACCATAACAGAATGAATGAATCCCCTTTGATCTAAATAGTTGAGCCTTCATAGACCAATTTTTATTGTTACACCAATTACCCTCCCGTTTAACTTACAATGAACCTATTTTGGCCTTGGTCCTACTGTGGACACTATGCACTTTAACTCAGAAAAATCACCTAAATTGAGGGTGGATACTATAGGGGTGTGTAAGAGGAAACCAAGTATGAAGAAAATGGGTAGAAGGAAAATAGCTGAAACCAGAGAAAGTGTGGTGAAAAGAAAAGAAAGAAAAGACCCAATTAGAATGTTCTTAAAACAAAAAAGGGACACATAATGGCAGAAATAAAAGAAGTGAAAAGCGAGTGGACCCCAATAAAGGCGTAGTGTCCAGGAGGCATACTCGCTAAATGAATCCCAAAAGATATCATACTAGTCCGCAACCTACGTTACAAGATAAATAAAGTCCTATAGTGATCTTACCATGACTGTCTGAAAATGTAGAAAAAGAGAATAAGGTCAAACCTATGTTATTCTGTATACACTGGTGGTACTTCTTATGAGTAAGGGATTCATTTGTTATATCCCTGAATATATTAATTTATCCAAAAGGAGAGTGACTGGGATTTCTTTGAATATGACGTACGTGGGCCATATTACTAGGTTGTTTGATGACTGTAATCTACATTGATGCCCAATTGTCTATTGCTAATAAAATGCCATCATCGTATTCCTTTACGTTTCTATGTATACTAAATTGTTATAAATAATTAGGGTTTTGAAAGTTAGAATTAGGAGACCAACCGGAATGAAATTAAATTCAAAATCACTGCCATGGGTCACTTTAGATCATTCTCTTTAAGCATCATATCTATCCTAGAAAATAGTATTTGGTTTTGTTTACCTGAGGACATGGAAAAGTCTAAGTTTAGGGTGTTGATGTGGCATGGAATGACGACACTTTTGATGCTTAAAACCACGACTTTAGACATAAAATTAGGATATTTTATTGGATATGATGCACTTTGGTATGAATTGTTGGTAAAATAGGTCTACAACAGTGTTTGAATGAAAAGTGAAGAAAAAGACTTGAAAAATAACAACTTTGAGTAGTATGCGAGTCAGCTCTTGAATTGTACCAATCTGATACGACTTATATACTGAATCGTACTCATAACAGAACCAAAGGTAAACTTGTAGAACCAAGTATGGGGAAGATAAGACTCAAGTATCCTAGTCGTAAGATAGGATATGAGTCATATGAAAAAGTCATAAGCATAGTAGAACCTAAGCTAAAGTTCAAATATTTAAGTGTCAGAAGTATACGAGTCAAAAGTTTGAGTAAGAATCATATAGGGATGTCGTATACAAACTAGTGTTAAAAGCTTCGAATGACAAAAGTCCCAGGTGGATATGAGTGAAGGACATGAGTCATACACTCAGGTACGACACGTATGGTAAAATCATATGTTGAATAGAAAGTTAAAGCCTTTCCTATTTTTATTATGATTTTAAGGTTATTTTGAGATAATATAAATACCCTAGGATTTATCTTTTATTAGGTTATTTTATTTTATGCTCTTTTACATATTTTTACAATACTTTTACAATTGATCTTGAGATTTTGGGTTGTTATTCAATTAAAGACTTTGGAGTTTATTCATCTTATTCTTGTGTAATTTATGCTATGTGTTCTTCATTGATAATCATGGTTCCATGCACAAACATGAGAGGCTAATCTCCTTAACTAGGGTTTTGGGAACCCTGGAAGAATAGCTACGTAGAGGAAGTGTAAGACTCATCTATTCTATGGTTTATACATGTATCTTAATCTTCTTTGCAATAATTAATCTCAAGTATCTATAGTAAGTCAAGATAGCCTGTAGTTGCATCCATATCCACAAGGGAGGTTATATTGGGAAAAGAAGATTAGGACAATGATTTGGGATTCTCCTCCACCTCTTAGTTCCTACCATCTAATCTAATCACTTAATCCTATCCCTTGATAGTGAACTGAGGTCATAGTAAAGGGCAACAAGGTGACACCCTGAGACTTACCCGATAAAGGGTGAAATTTATATTCACGCTTACCGGGTAGCACATAATACCTATCTTGTAGACTTTGCATGCAGAACAAAGAACAGTTAGGTTGATCATGAGAAATTTACGGAGTTGAGAAGCCAGGGGGAATACAAACCTAGTGTTCGTTTCATATTGTCTACAACTCAAAAGCATTAAAGATTTGGTGACTACTTACAATTGATGCTACAATCCCCTCATTTACTTTGTTGTATTACTTGTGAATTACATCAAATGATACAACTATTCATGTTTTCCTTATGGGATCGACCTCAACCTAGTTGGGTTATTATATTTGCAATCGACCATATTATACTTCTAATTGGAGTGTAGTTTTGAGTGACATCATAGTATGGTTGTGCAGGAGGTGGCACAGTTGTTTCTTGGTGCTAAAGTAAAGGATAAGCAAGTGTCAAATTCTATCTTGATGAGTATAAACTTGCATGACCCAAACTAGGACCTTGTCCTAAGGGGAAATCCCAAACCCAACCAGGACCGGGAACCGCCCCCGCTACCCAACCCAACCATAAAACATATACCTTGAATTGGCTGAAGTTTGACCATATAAGAAGATAGTACGTCCAACTATGTGGTGACTCTGGGATAAGTCTATGTACGAGACCAACTCAACCAAGTCCAACCACCCAATGACCAACCAAACCAATGACTAAACCAATTATAATAATTCAATGCATATATATATATATATATATGTATGAAACATAACCAATACATACCATAACCAAGTCCACAATTGTCTATTCAAAGATACTAGACCAACTAAAGAGTACTTAGTTGGGACATGCCCCCGACCATACACAAAACCTATAGTCTATGAAAGACAAGACATATGTAAGGTAACCCATGACATGAAATAGATGCCTTCTGAACTATGGAAGCTTACCACTTTAATCCAACATTGACTGTCCCCAAATTCAATCACTAAGTGGGAAAAGTTGAATAGTCGGTCCCTGTATAACATGGATATATAGCCTCCTGAAGACGGGTTAGTGTGTGATCACTAACATGCACTCCTAATAAGGATGAGATAATTCCATTTACAAATCCACGTTAAACCATCCATAGTACATAGAACCATGTATAATATATAACCATGCTGGGAAAGGGAATCGGGTTTAGCATGCCATTAAAACCTTTACCTGGGTTGTCTAGCTTTGCCATCCTAAACCACCCACGGGCTATATGGGTTCAGCTCCCTTTGCTGAAAAGGCCTCAGTACGTGAATCTGCATTACCAGGAAATAAAAAATTGGGATGATTAATACATACTCCAAATTATAGTGTGGCATAATTCACAGGGTCACTAAGATGAAACCTCACAGCAGTAAATTTTGTCCCCTCGGGACTTCACCTTTCATTAATTTCTATAATCCCCGCTATTATTTCCTAATTAAAACCATTACCAAACAAATAACTAACCTATTTTCCATTTATTAAATTAGGCCATTAGTAGTGGTATCGTCATACCGACTATACTTACAAGTTTTGTCAATAACCAACCATATATAGTCTTAAGGGATTCCATGTACACTTCATGATTTCCAATTAACCAAAACCATGAAAAACAAGATTTTTCCAATCTATTAAAACCATTTAAAATATTCACACCATTTAAGGTTCTATTACCAAGTTTAAACTATGCAAAAGTTCAATTGAAAAACCAATATTATGATGAAAACATTGTTAAAGACATTTTATTAAGCACATTGGGGGAATAGTATTTCCAAAACCAATGTCCATTACAAAAGAACCATTCCCATGAAACAAATTATCCAAAACCACCATTAATGCATATAAAAGCATAAATAAACATGGGAAAATCATAACCAAGCATTTATAATCAAAAGCTCTAAATCATAGTTAAAAACCCAAAATCATACAACAATGAAATCAAGAAAAGCATTCATAAAACCATGTCTTTAATCAATGAGGGAAGAGAACATGCTTTATACAAGAAGATTCCAAAGTGAAACATGACTCTTGAGCCCTTTGTAGAACACATAAAGAAACCCTAGCCTCTAATCTTCAAGAGTAAATTTGAGAGAGTATTTGGAGTGTTTCCATCCTTTAATAAGTGTTATGAGATACCACCAAAGGTTATATATCTTGAGGACATACGGGATTTAAAGTATGAAATCTTCAAACTACCTTTGACTTAAAATTTAAAATAAGCCACATCCAGGGGTATGACTCACCCGTACCATATGTATCCTAGGACACAAGTGGTACCCCAACTCGTATCCTAGACCTTTCCATGACCATACCTACTAGTTTTTGTATGACTCATACTTCCTTAACTCATACCTAAGGGTACGAGTGGTACATTAAATCCTACCCACCAACCGTACCTTAGGAAGACTCCATAGGGCAACTCAATCAAGCTCTATACAAATTGCCTTGCACCACTCGTATCTTTGGATATGACTCATACAAATATGAGTCATATCTTGGGAAGTAGCTACCCCAAACATACTTCCTAGTGTATGAGTGAAAGACCAAGCCATCCCACAGGTCATCTTCAAGGGTATGATTGGTACCTTTGAGACGTACCAAGTCTAGTAAGTCTAAAATAAAGGAAATTTTACGAGGACCCTATTCCTAGAGTGTTTCATAAAAGCTGATGAAGGTAGGGAAAATGTGATGGCCTTCGAGATTAGTGGTGATAGTTCCTTGCATTACTAAGGAAGGTTATGTGTTACCAATATAGATAGTTTATGAGAGAGGAACTTGGCTGAGGTGCGTGAGTCACTAAAACACCCTGGATTTGATCCTTATAAAATTTCTCAATTTTTGGCTTCTGGATATCATACAACTTGGGGTACTTCTCGTATGAAGTGGTATGATTTTGTTGGTCTTGGTTATAAGGTGACCAGTATGGGTTGGATGGTTTCTGTCCAAGGTACGATTGAAATATACAATTCCTATATTAGGGTACAAATGGTAAGGTGTCAATTGTATGTTTCCCTATGTTTAGTCTAGGTAATTCTATTAATCTTAGGGTATGAATTTATGGTACTAATCGTATGGTTGTGTAGGATTTAGCTTAGGTGGTTTTATGTTTGACACTGTTGGGGTCCAAGTGGAGGCTTAGTGTACGAGATAAGGGTACCACTTGTACCCTAAGGTATGGTTGGGGTGGGATGGTCATACCATCCTTTGGGAATTTTAAGCAGTTTAAGTTGGGGGTATTTTTACTTTTCCCCTCTTAACCTATTATGACCCCACAACATAAATCACCTTTTTGAAATCAATCAAAATTTCTTAAATAATCTAAAATTCTCTCAAGGTTCTTAGGTTAAGAAAGGCTAGGGTTTACTTAAAGGTGGTTAATTTGGTACTTACAAGGGCAATTTCTCTGTCATCTTCTTAATCTAAGGAATGTTACTCCTCTCTCATTGTTAGTCCCAACTAAAGACATATTTTATAAATGATTTTAATGGCATAAATGTTGTATGGTTTTGGCTTATCAAATATATGTCGTGGTTCTTTTGTTACAATGGTTGGTTATGGTTTTCCCAAGTCTTTTATTTATGGTTTTTATATTATTATGGTGGTTTGAACATTTGGTTACATAGGAATGGCTAATTGGTACATGGTTTTGTCTTTGGAAACACTATGCCTCTAACTTGTATAATAAAATATCTATGATAATATTTTTGATTAAATTGTTGGAATTTCATTAAACTATGAATTGTATAACTTAGTAATGGAACCTTAAATGGTACAAATTGTTTAAATGGTTAAATGGTAAGGTCTTGGTTGTTATGGTTGGTCTAATTGAAAGCCTTATGGGGTAAAAGAGAATCCCCCAAACAAATTTAATAACAAACATCTAGTGGAGTCCATAGGATTCCCCTAAGTCAACTTAACAATGTAATCCATGGGTACATAAGAATCCTTTTTCATAAAAGAATGGATAAGGATAGCCATTGCAAGCTATAGTCGGTATAAATATACCACTACTTATAGCCTTGGTTAATAATAAATGGAATTGTTATTTGGTTGTGAGGTAATGGTTTTAATTGGGAAATAATGGTGTGTTGTGATAGCTAACCATGAAGGTATGAGTCCAATGGATGAAAACTGGAAACTCATGTTTGCCAACATGAGGATTGGTCATGGCGACCATATATAATACTTATGGGGTACACGGGAATCCCCTAAGTACACTGGTACATATGTATCATAGAGAGTGAAGGGTACTCAGGAATCCCCAAATTGTATGGTATATCCAATTCGTGCGGCTATATGCAATGGGGCTCGTTCAGGGGGTTACACTGGACCAATATAGCCTGTGGGTGGTTCTAGAATAGTTAAGCTACACATACCTAGGTTAAATGTTTTAAATGCATGCTAAAACTGGTTCCCTTTCCCAATATTGATATATATTCACATATACATATATATATGTGTGTGTGTATGGTTATGAATGCATATGGTTGGTTTACTTGGTTTTAAAGATTGGCATTATTTTTTCCTTAACTTGAGTACATTCTAGCATTCACCTACTAGCCTGTCTTCGAGCTCTATATCCCTATGTGATGCTGGAACTGGTTGTTCTATTCCTTCTGCTTAGTGATTGGATTTGGGATCAACGATTTAATTGAAGTTGTGAGCTTCCATATTCTAGAAGGCTGCATTTCATATCATGGATTTTTTTACATACTCTGGATATTTCATAGACATTTCTTTTTGCTATGGTTGGGGGCACGTCCTAACCAAATATTGTTTTACTTTTGGTTAGAGGCTTTGTGGAACTACTACGGGTTAGTATGGGTAGTGTTATTAGTGATGTAAGCCTTTGTATTGGAAGTTGTATTGGGCCTGATACCATTTGAGTGTATTAATGATTGTTCTATCCTATTATGTTATGGACTTGTACTTGGTTATTATTTTGATTTTGGTTTGGTGATTTGTTGGGTATTGGATGGTTGGACCTGCTTGGCTTGGTCACAGTTATGGACCTATCCCAAAGTTTGGAATTATACAAAATGCTATCATTTTATATGGTCAAAATTTATCCAAATTAGGATACGTACTTATTGGTTAGGTTGGGTAACGGGGTTGGTCCCCAGTCCTAGTTGGGCTTGGGATGCCTATTACGACAAGGCCCCGATTCGGGTTGTGTCAAGTTGGTATCGGATTTTTAAGTTCATGGTAAATTAGGAGTCCACAATTTTGTGTTGAGTAGAGTCTTTTTAAGGGTTTGTATGGTACCACACTCATAAGAGAAAGGCTACAAGGCATTTAGGAATGTTTCTCTTCTTTGTGTTCTATTTTCAAGAGTAGAATCTAAGTCCTGAAATCTTCTCTAATTCATGTTTGTGTACCTTTTAGATCGTGCTTCGATGATTTAATGTGCACCAAAACTCCTCTGTCTTAACTGAGGACAACATTGATAGAACACGCTCTACTAATGGGATCCATACATAATATAGGGGTATTGTTCCTTATTTTTTAGGATTTCACTAGTTTCTACTAGTCTTTGTCAAGATGTCATGATGAATGTGGAGTTTCATCAGTTGATTTATGTGATTACTTAGTTGGTAACAACTTACGCTGAGCAAGGTGCATCTGGTGTTCTGTCTTCTGATGCCATAAAGGTTGGCTAGTTTATGAGGTTGAGTCCTTTAAATTTTATTGGTGTTAAGGTGGAGGAGGATATTTAGGGTTTTCTAGATGAGATGGAAAAGATCTTCAGGGTCATGCAGGCCATGAATGTGGAAGTGGTGAATTTTGTTGCTTATCAGTTAAAAGATATGGTGTACCAATAGTACGAGGAAAAGGACCAGGCAAGAGGTGATGTTGATAAGTCATTTTTATGGGATACTTTCTCTAATGCCTTTTTGGATTTCTTTTTTCTTTGGAGTTTAGAGAAGCGAAAGCAGAGGAATTTGTTATTCCTAAATAAGGGAAAATGTCGGTCAAGGAGTATGCCTTAAAATTTCACCCTGGTATCTAGGTATGCTCCAAAAATGGTGTTGGATATGAGGGCTAGGATGAGAAAGTTTGCTTTAGGACTATCTTGTGAGTTGATCCTTGAAAGCTAGACTGCATTGCTTATAAAGAACATAGAGATCTCTATGTTGGTTGTTCATATGTAGTAAGTCGATAAGGAAAAGAGAAAACAAGCTGAGGTAGGTGAAAAACAGGGTAAGAAATTTAGGTTCCCTGAGTAGTGTGGTCAACAACAAGGTTATAGGGATGGTGGTAAGTGGCCAAAGAAGATGTGGGGGAATTTTGGTTCCTTTTCCACAGCTAGTGCTCCTTACCTAAAGCATTCAGGTAATAGGCATCAATAGGGTGGAGACAACTTCAGGGCGCAGGGTTCTTAATCTCAAGCAAGTAGGGCACAATCATCCTCATTATGTCTCCCTTGTAGGCTCTATGGTCAATTACATCAGGGTTTCTTTGATGAGGGGTGGGATAGATGTTACAAATATGGCTAGCCAGGCCATATGTGTAGAAATTGTTTAGTTGATAAGGTTTCTTTGGGGGAGAACAAGGTTTTGGTCGCCTCTTCATCTACTCTTACACTAAAGGGTGAAACTTCTACACTTGTTTTATCTTTTGCAGTCCGAGGCTTCGCTTGATGTCATGTTTGGTACCTTACAACTCTTTTCTTGTGATGTGTATTATTAACTTAATCCAGGGTCCATACTTTCTTATGTGACCCCATTTATGGTTATGTATTTTGGTTTTTATCCTAAGGTTATTTCAAATCCCTTTTTTATTTCTACCCTGATTAGTGACTTTGTAGTTTCTAAAAGAGTTTATAAGTGGTGTGTGACATCTATAGGTAGTAAGATACTTTGGTGGATGTGTTCAAATTAGATATGGTATTTATTTATGTCATTCTAGGGATGGCTTGGTTGCACTTGTGCTATGCATCCTAAGACTATCAGACTTGTAAGGTAGTTTTTAAATTCCCTGATGAAATAATTATTAAATAGAAGGGTGGTTCCCTAGCTCATAAGGAGAAGTTTATATAATATCTTAGATCTTGAAGATTAACCTTTAAAGGTTGTCTCTATCATTTGGTCTGGGTTCAAATCTCTAACTCAAAAGGTCCTTCTTTGAATTTGGTTTAGTTGGTGAATGAGTTTCCTGAGGTCTTTACAAATGATCTTCCTGGTGTTCCTCTGGATATGGATATTGAATTTAGGATTGATTTGGTTGCGGATACTTGGCGAACATCTATTCCTCCTTATAAAATAGCTCCAGTTGAGTTGAAGAAACTCAAGGAGTAATTTAAGAATCTTTTAGATAAAGGTTTCATCCATTCTAGTGTATCCTCATGAGGTGCACCAGCGTTATTTGTGCGTAAGAAGGATAGTTCCCTTAGTGTGTATTGACTATAGATAGTTAAAAAGGTGATGATTAAGAACAAGTATCATATTCCTAGAATAAATGACTTATTTTATCAGTTGAAAGGTGAAAAATTCTTTTCTACGATAGATCTTTGGTTAGGGTACCATCAGCATAAGTTAGGGTGGTGAATATCCCTAAGACGGATTTCGATACTCGTTATGGGCACTTTGAGTTCTTGGTAATGTTATTTGGTTTGACCAATGCCCCGATGATATTCATGGATTTCATGAATGGGGTCTTCCATCAGGATGTTTCTGTCACTGTGTTCATTAATGATATTTTGGTGTACTCTAAGAGTGAGGTGGATTATGCCAATTAGCTCCGTGTGATGTTGCTGATATTAAAAGTGCACCAGTTGTATGCCAAATTCTTAAAATTTGAATTCTGGTTGAAGGCTATAACTTTTATATGCCATATTACTACAAGTAATGGGATCATGGTGGATCCATAAAAGGTAGCAGTAGTTAAGAAATGGCTTAGACCAATGACTCCAACTGACATTCGAAGATTCTTTGGTTTGGCTGGGTACTATAGGAGGTTTGTGGAGAGTTTTTTTATGATAGCTGCCCCATTGACTAAGTTGACTTAGAAGAAAGTAAAGTTCTTTTGGTCGGATGCTTGTGAGGGTAGTTTCGTGAAGCTGAAGGATAACCTAAGTTTGGCTCCGATTTTGACCTTGCCTAAAAGAAATGAGGGGTTTGTGATTTACTTTGCAGTGTCCTGGCTGGGATGTGGTTGTGTTTTGATGTAATATGGTAAGGTGATTTCCTATGCTTCTAGGCAGTTGAAGGGCATGAGAGGTTTTATTCAACTCACGATCTAGAATTATTACCTATGGTGTTTGCATTGACAATTTGGCATTAATTTGTATGGAGTGCATGTGGACATCTTCTCACATCATAAGAGTCTATAATATGTGTTCACTTAATAAGATCTTAACCTTAGGACAAAGAGATGGCTTGAGCTTCTAAAGGACTATGATATGAGTCTTCACTACCATCTAGGTAAAGGCTAATATTGTTGCTGATGCTCTTAACAGGTTGTCCATGAGGAGTTTAGCTCATTTGGATAAGGAGAGCTGGGAGATGGTAAAGGATATTCATCGCTTGGTTAATCTAAGAGTTTGCCTTTTGGACTTTGAAAATGGTGGTGTGTTGGTATAGGAAGTAGTTCGGTCATCTTTTGGTGAAGAGATCAAGGAAAAACAAATACTAGATCCTATCTTGATGAAAATTAATGGTGATGTAGGTGGAAAAAGGTAATGCTTTTTGAGATTAGTGGTGATGGTACCTTGTAATACCAAGGAAGGTTATATGTTCCTGACATCGATGGTTTACAAGAAAGGATATTGGCTAAGCTGCATTAATTGGGCAATGTTGTTCTTAATGGTTTGACAAAAATGTTTCATGATCTCAAGGATATGTATTATTCGAATGGTATGAAGAGGGATGTGACTACTTTTGTGACTAAATGTTTGGTGTGCCAACAAGTGAAAGTTGAGCACATGAGGCCTAGAGGTTTGTATCAGGAAATTAAATTTCTTGAATGAAAATGAGAAGTAATCAAAATGGATTTCATTACCGTTATTCCTTGGTCTCGGAACTAATTTGATTCGATTTGGGTCATCATGGATAGGATGACAAAGTTGGCTCAGTTCTTGCTAGTGAGGACTAACTTTTTGACTAAGGATTATGTAAAGTTGTATCTTTATGAGATTGTGAAACTGCACTGGGTATCTATTTTGATTATCTCTGATCGTGATAGGAAATTTTCATCTCACTTTTAGAGGTTGTTTCAGAAGGGCTTGGGTAGTAAAGTTAGTTTGAGCACTACTTTTCAGCCACAGATAGATAGGAAGTCATAAAGAACTATTCAGACATTGGAAGATATGTTTCATGCATGTGTGATTGATTATGGTTGTAACTGGGTTGAACATATACCTCTTGTAAAGTTTTCTTAAACCAATAGCTATCATTCTAGCATTAGGGTGGCCCTTTTTGAATCATTGTATGGTAGTAGGTGTAGATCTCCTATTGGTTGGTCCGATCTTGGTGACGTGGATATGTTTGGATCAAATTTAGTTTATTAGGCTATGGAGAAGGTAAAGGTGGTTTAAGATAGGCTTAAGGCTGCCCAAAGTCGCCAAAAGTCATATGCAGATATAAGGCATAGGGATTGGAGTTTGAGGTTGGGGATAGGGTGTTTCTAAAGGTGTCTCCCATGAAGGAAGTAATGCGGTTTGGGAAAAAGGAAAAGCTCAGTCCCTGGTATGTTAGTTCTTATGTGGTTTTAAGGAGGGTTGGTAATGTTGCATATGAATTAGTGTTGCCTTTTAGTTTGAGCTCCATTCATCTAGTATTGTATGTCCCTATGTTGAGAAAGTGTATAGGTGATCCTTCCTTGGTTGTTCCCTTGGAAGGATTGAGTATCTCATACTCTTTATCTTATGAAGAGATCCCAGTTGAGATCTTAGATTTTCAGGTTTGTCGATTTTGGACCAAGGATGTAGCTTTGGTTAGGGTTCTATGGCCGAATCACAAGATGGAAGAAGATACTTGGGAAGCGGAAGAGGACATAAAAGTCTAAGTATCTATATTTGTTTTCTACGTAGGATATTCGTGCAGAAGGTATGTGTTGTTGATCACATCTTTGTTTTCTCACTTGGTTAAAGAAAGGTTGATTCCCTTTTATATTTGTTTTCTAACTTAGTTAAAGGTTTGAATGGTTATGTTGGGGTGTAATTCGAGCTTGTACTACCTAGTCCATCATTTGGGGATGAATAATCGTAGTGGGGGAGACTGAAACACCCTGGGTTTTGACCCTTAGAAAGTTTCTCAATTTTTGGTTTTTGGTTATCATAGGCTAGGGTTACTTCTCGTGTAATGTGGTATGATTTAGTTGGTATTGGTCGTATGGTGACCAGTGTAGGTTAGATTGTTTCCTTCTAAGGTACGGTTGGAACATACAAATCATATATTAGGGTATGAATTGGAAGGTATCAATAATATGTTTCCCTAAGTTTAGTCTAGGTGATTCTATTTTTCCTAGGGAATGATTTCATGGTACTAATCATATGGTTGGGTACGGTTTGGCTTGGGTGGTTGTATATTGGATAGTGTTGGGGTACAAAGGGAGGCCTAGGGCATGAGATAAGGGTACCACTTATACCCTAGGGTAAGGTTGGGGTGGGGTGGTCGTACCACCAGTAAGAATTTTAAGCAGTTTAAGTTGGGGGTAATCTGGACATTTCACCTTGATGTTCCAACTTTTGATGGAACATTTTAGGCCATTTTCTTAGGATTATTGTGTGTTTTCAAGTAACCCTTGTTGTATTTAATAGTGTACTTTACTGTTTTCAGGATAAGAACTGAGTGTGAAGGATAACTCGGATAAACTGGGCAAAACAAAGGAAAAATAATCATCGACGACTCAGGCGACGGACCATCAACCTTGCGATGAACCGTCACCCAAATCTAGAAGACAGTGACACTGGACAGCCTGCGATAGTCCAGTCGACGGACCGTCGACACTACGATGAACTATCATGCGATGGTCTAGGAGATGGACCGTCATCCCTGTGATGAACCTTCACCCTACCCATCAACCAGAAATGAAAAATAGAATCACAGGAGGTCCAACTATGGTCTAGGCGATGGACCATCGACCCTGCGATGAACCATCGCTTGACCCGTCTACCATGAAGCAGAAAATCTAAGTTTGAATTTTAAAACCCCAGTTCTAGAATTTTATAAATATGAAGTATTAGGGTTTATTCCATATCTTTTGATAGGAGTTTCATACTTTCTTTTCATTTTGAGAGTTGTGTAACACTTTTCAATGTATTTGAAGCCAGAAATTAAGATCTAATTGTTATTCTCTATTTGTTTTCATTGAATATTGAGAAGAAGAATATTGTAACTTTTGTAAGTACTCTCTTGAAGTTATTTATGAACTTCAATATATCTTTGATATCTTATATAGAGATGAGTAGCTAAATTCCCATAACTAGAGCTATAGGAGCCTTGATGTAGAGAACTGTTTGGGGTTGTGAATCGGTTTGATTTATAACATCTATCAAAATTGCAAGAATCTTTCTTCATTATAATGACATCTCTTGGTTGCAAACTTGAAAAGTGAGCCCATGAACACAACTTTTTTGACAAGAAAGTGGATATTGGGAAAAGAAGTAATTCACATGAAATCCATAGGTATTCCCTTTGGGTTAATGGGTTGATGCCTTAATAGGAGTTGATGCCTTAGTAGGATTAACCCTCATGAGAGTGTTATTAAATAATGCATGAATCCTTTAAGTTCAGAGAAGTGAAGGGTGAAACACGCATTAGGTTGAGAAACACGTGGGTAATTCTTAGAATTCAATAATTCTTGCAATTGAATGCATAAGTTAGAATTCGAGCACAAATTCACAACCCTAACCGTTTGAATATCTTGGTGCGCATAACTTTAGTTAATTCATTCTCATTGAAATTACATCTACATTATCTTTTATTAGCTGAAAGTTTGTGTGATACAAATACGAAGAATATTGTTGACATATTAAAACCCCCTTTATTCTGAAACCTTCGATCAACAGTCTAATAACAACCACAATAATTAGTGAACACAGTATTCCCTGTGGGATTCGACACCCAACCCATTTGGGTTCTATATTTGACAGCAACAACTTATACTTTCATAAGAAAGTTATTATTTGGCATATCAAATTTTGGCGTCTTTGCTGGGGAATATGGATGTCAAGTAAGTTTGTGCTTGTTAATTGACCTTTGATCAAGTTTCCCAAATTTTGTTTTTTGTTTGTTGTTTTTTTTCTGTGCAAGGGAGTTATTGTGTATGCCAAGTACAAAGATATTGGGTGCACAACTAAATCAGTAGAATGACGGACGGAAGGCATGTCATCCTCATCCTGATGATGATGATTTGAGGGATGATGACTTGTTAGATCCTGTTAATACAAGGAGTGCAGAAAATATGGCTACACTAGTGAATTATAAGATAAATAGGAATCGTCCCTTTAGGGCAAGGCAAGAGTGTTAACTATTGTAGTTTGATCTGAATAATGACAAAGATGGAATGAAAGGAGTAGGTACAACTATAGATATCATTCCTCTACTTCTATCACCTGGAGCTAAATTTAATATTACTAATATAATGATTCAGCTCCTTCATCTTAACGGGTTGTTCGGTGGTCTTCCTGGAGATGATCTAACCTTGCATTTGGTGAATTTTATCACCATTTGCAAATCTTTTGATAATCCAAGAGTTGGTCAGAATGCTATCCACCTGTGTTTGTTTCCGCTGCCTCTATTTGGAGAGGTGACACCATGGTTTAACGAACTGACTCCCGACTCTATAACCAGTTGGAGGCAGTTGAAAGATGCTTTCCTAGAAAGGTTTTTTCCACCCTCTAGAAGGGTACAACAGAGAGATAAAATCAGTAACTTCTGATAGCTTCCCATTAAAGCTCTTCATGAGACCTCGGGGAGGTTTAAAAAGAAGTTTAGGCAATGCCCGAACCATAACATGACAAATATTTCTTTGATAGAGACTCTTTATCGGGCTTTGAATTCCATTACAAAGCCAGTCGTGGATAATGCTGCAAAAGGGTCATTTGCTTACTTTACTTTTATAGAGGCCTCAGAGATGCTTGATTAGATGACCAAATAGAGTAGATATTTGCATACCAAGAATTCTATGGTAGCAAGCCTTACTGTGTCTGGTAGTATGACTGCAGAGCAATGCACGAAGGAGGAAGAATGTGACTAGGATATGGCACATTTAAAGACAGACGGATTTGTTGACTAAGCATCTATTGTCTGGAAAAATGGAGAAGGTGAATGCTGTTGTATCCCAGGGAAGAGCTGATTCTGATTCGGAAGAAGAGGCAAACCATCTAAATAATCAGGGGTTTTTTGAGGCAAGGAAATCAAAGTCAGAATTGTTATGATAAATTTGGTTACAGGGATAGAGATCAAGGGAATTGGATGATCAAAAATGATAGGAGTGGAAGGTATGTACCTTTTGGAAGCAGAGATAATACTGCAACTAGCTCTAGCAAGATGTCCATGGAGGACATGATGGAGAAATTATTAAAGGGATTTGAGACTACCAACTTTAGTGTGACTACTATGAAGAGTTATTTGTCTTCCATGAGTCAGTTGGTAAACTCATACTCTACTTATATCAAGCAGTTGGAGCAGAAGATGAGCCAACTCTTAGAAGAATTGAATTAGAGGAGCAGTGGAACTTTGCCAAGTGATACAGTTCAGAATTCTCCAAATGATGGCTCCTGCATGGCAATTACCACATAGAGTGGTAAGGTTTTACCAAGCCCATCTGTCGGCCAAGATGTGATTGTAGAGGATATTGAACATAAAGAAACTTATCCAGTTGAGTCTGAGAAACTAGATTAAGTTATTGATAATACACCATCCAACTATCAGTAGGTTGATGAGTAAGAGAAGACAAAGGGAAAGGAGATCGAAGTGGTGGCTACTACAATCCCAAAACCACTTTCTTCATTTCCTCATCAGTTGAAAAAGAAGGCCGATGACACAAAGTTTGGCAAGTTTATGGCCATGCTTAAGCAGTTGACAAACAACTTCCCGTTGGTGGAGGCATTGGAGAAAATGACCGGGTACACAAGGTTCATGAAATACTTTGTTATGAAGAAATGGGCAGTTAGTTATGAGATGGTGGAAAATATCCATCATTGTGGTACTATTTCCACAAGGTCATTGGTGTAGAAGAAAGCAGACTCAGGAGCATTTACTATCTCGTACATTATTGGGCCTCTTGATTTCACAAAAGCTCTATGTGATTTGGGGGCCAATATAAACTTGATGCCGCTTACTGTATATGAGAAGCTGGGTTTGGGGGATCCCACTCCCACGAACATGAGATTAGTTATGGTAGATAGGTCTGTGAAGTGACCTATGGTGATTCTATATGATCTGTTAGTTAAGGTGGCCAGTTTCATATTTCCAACTAATTTTTTCATTCTCGATTGCGAGGTGGACTTCGAGGTGCCTGTAATCTTGGGTAGACCTTTCCTCACAACCGAGAGTGTGCTTATTGATTTAAAGGAAAATGATCTACTATTTGGGATGAATGATGTAGTAGTTCGATTTGATGTATGCCTATACATGAAGCAACATAAAGATATGAGCATATTTATTATTGTGGATGTATATTATGTGGAGGACCAGAAATTACCTATAGAGGAAATATTTGTTGTGGATACTTTAGCTGCCGTACTGATGAATTTTGATCAAGACGGTATTAAAGATTATAAGGAGACTGTATATGCCCCAAAAGGAATAGGGTCTTATTCTTATGCACCCAACAAGCTGGATTTAGACTTGAAAAATCATTCAAGTCCAACAGCCAAGCCATCTATTAAAGAGCCACCTACTTTGGAGCTGAAAGAGTTACCTGGTTATTTGAGGTATGTGTTCCCGGACAGCGGGAATACACTACCTATTATTATCACATCTGAATTAAGTGAACAAGAAGTGGAAGCCCTCATTTCTGTTCTTAAGAGATATAAGACGACTATTGGTTGGATGATTGTAGATATTATCAACATTCCTCCTGGTATATGTATATATAAAATCTAGCTAGAGAAGGATTTCATCCCCACTATTGAGCATCAGCATCTTCTAAACCCACTCATGTAAGAGGTAGTGAAGAAAAAAATTATCACGTGGCTAGATGCAGGAGTGGTATATCCCATCTCATGTAGTAAGTGGATAAGTCCTATTCTGTGTGTGTCCAAGAAAGGAGGCATGATAGTTGTAGCTAATAAGAAGAATGAGTTGATCCCACTCAGGCCTGTTACTGGGTGAGAGATGTGTATGGATTACAAAAAACTCAACTTGTGGACACTGAAGGATCACTTCCCCATGCCTTTCATGGATCAGATCCTTGATCAGATAGTGGGAAAGGGTTGGTACTGCTTCTTAGATGGGTATTCTTGTTACAACCAGATTTTGTTGCTCCTGAAGATCAGGACAAGATGACATTCACATGCCTATATGGCATATTTTCTTTCAAGAGGATGCCTTTCGTGTTGTGTAATACACCTGCCACTTTTCAGCGGTGCATGATGTCGATATTCTCTTATATGGTTGAAGATACCTTAGAGGGTGTTTATGGATGATTTCTAGATTGTCGGTGATTTTTTTAAGCTCTGCTTGCTGAATCTGAGTAAGGCCTTGCAACATTGTGAGGAGTTCAATCTTGTGCTTAATTAGGAGAAATTCTAGTTCATGGTGAAGGAGGGCATTGTGCTCAGACACAAAATTTCAGCAAACGTGATTGAAGTTGATCGAGCTAAAGTTGAGGTTATAGAGAAGCTTCTAACTCCTATTTCAGTTAAGGGGGTGCGAAGTTTCCTTCGTCATACTGGCTTCTATAGTAGGTTCATAAAGGACTTGTCAAAGATTGCAAACCTCCTTTGAAAACTTTTGGAGAAGGAAGTCAGATTCTCCTTTAATGATAATTTCTTGAAAGCATTTGAATTCCTTAAAGGGAAGCTGGTTGATACTCCTATTATTGTTGCACCGGATTGGTCAAAACCATTTGAGATCATGTGTGATGCAAGTAGTGTTTCGCTTGGAGCTGTGCTGGGACAAAAGAAAGACAAATTGTTTCATCTAATTTATTATGCCACCAAAGCACTGAATAGAGCTCAAAATAACTACACTGTCACAGAATAGGAACTTCTTGCAATAGTATATGCTTTTGAGAAGTTCCGAGCTTATTTTCTAGGAACCAAGGTGGTGTTACACACTGATCATGCAACTTTGAGACATTTGATGGCAAAAAAAGAGCACTATGGGCTCTAAAGTAACTTAATCTAAATTGGAATGAGGCAGCAGATATGTGGTTAAGGTAGATGATTAAGATGGATGAGTTTCATCTTGGTGCTTATGAAAGATCTAACTTGTACAAAGAAAGAATGAATAAGTACCATGACCGCAGAATTGAAAAATAGGATTTTTAGAAAGGTGACTTGGTGCTCCTCTTCAACTCCCAACTCAAGTTTTTTCAAGGTAAGCTCAAAACTAAATGGTCTGGCCCATTTAGAGTTTACCAAGTCTACTCATCTAGAGTAGTGGAACTCAAAAATGAAGACGAAAATGCATTCAAGGTCAATGGGCAACGATTCAAACTGTACATCGGTCTAATGGACTCAATAAGAAGTATTGATACTATCTATCTCAATAAAGTCAGAGTAATTGAGATTACTGAGTCGTGCTATGATAATAAATCATGCGCTGGTGGGAGGTAACCCATGGTGTGTTATTGTAAAGAATTAGTTTAAGTTATTTTGTTGTTTTGTATAAGTTGAAGGGTTTGTGTAAGTATTCAGGTTTGACAGTATAAGAAAATAGAAGATGAGAAAGTTTGGGGGTGACTGACTGGTTACCCAATGAATCATTGATGACTTGACGGACCATCGTAGTAGCCTTCGCAGCAAAGTCCAGACACAAGGTTACTAGAAGAGTAGCGACGATTTGACCGATGGACCATCGCATACTCGATGGATCATTAACTCAATAATCACTAATATCTCTTCAGGTATATTCACTAGAAAGGGACAAAATGTTGACCGGCAGATCGTCGCACATGTGACGAACCATCACTTGAACCATCACATGAATCGTATTTTAGCGGGTCGGGTTGAACTAGTTTAAATAGTTGGATTTTTCATTCTTATCAGACCCAAATGGTTTTAAATTGATAATTTAAGGTGGTTGAATAATGCCCCAACTTTTCAAGTACCTAAGACTACTTAGTGTCCCTGCATTCAAAGAATTTGAGACTTTTCATTATCTTTTTAAACTTCTCATGTATCCTTCCCTCCATTTATTTAAACTTTATCTCCTCTTTAGTCTTTAAAACATAAGCAACAAGAACACTTCTCAAAAGAAAAATTGTGAACTTGTGTCCGGTGTTTAGAGTGCAAGAGAGGATATTGTTCTAGTATTGCAATACTTAGGTATGATAATTTTGTTGTCTATATTTTATTCATCTCTAATAACAAAGAAACCATGTTAAGTCTGTCAATATTGAAATACTTTTTTTGATTTTTACTTGGTTCTGTGAGTGGCTTGAGCTAAGTTGACACTTAGCAAACATTATCCTGGGTGAAATCTGAGCAACCCATGGACCAAATATGGCAAAATATGGTGATATACTATTTATCAAAATGCCCAAAAAATTGTCCTTAATGGATGTGTATGCAAGGTGTTTGAGAAAATGCCAAAGAAAAGCCTGAACTGGAAAATTTCAGGCGGCGGTTTGAGTGACGGACCATCAGATACTCTATGATCTATTGCTTGAAGCCGTCATAACTAGCTTAGAAAATGATTTACTGGAATGAACTCAACGGTTGGAGTCGATGGACCATCGCTAGCCTAACTGACCGTTGCCCTATCCATCGCTGGTCGGAAAATTTTCTTTCTTCTATTTTGTGTTTGTACGCTGGTAACTATTGTATTTTCAGGTACTATGGTTGATAAATTACCACCAATAAGAGGCAGGAGTAGAGGCCAAAGATCTAGGCAAGGGCTATCCCAAAGTGCAAATGCCCTGGCACACAACACCCGGCGTAATTGTTAAGTCATTTCATCATCCTCCCATTCTGAAGAGGAGGGTGAAAGCAACAACAATAGCGGCTCAAGTTCAATTCCAATTAAGGAAAGGGTTAAAGTATATAACCCTATCCAAGCAAAGGTTACTGAACAAAAGGACGCTAACATGGTTCGATGCAAGGACCCACAACTATGAGAGGGTATCAGATGGCTGGTCGAGGGGTATCGGGAGCATTTCTACAAAGTGCTCACATAACAGATAGGTTGGTTAGAAAGAGACCTATTTTTGAGGAGTTTCAAATTATGACAACAACCATTCATGAATACCCAAAACTTTAGCACTGATTCAATGAATATGAGTTGGCATTGATGAGCAGGCCACTTGAATCCTATCAACAGAACTTGGTACGAGAGTTTTTTTACCAATTACATGGTGTTGTTGCAAAAGAACTGTCCCCCAGGTGCATCAACAACTGACATAAACAAGTTAGATATAGTTTAAGTACATGGAGTTGATATAGATATCTCAAAGTACACATTGAATACATCCTTATTCGGGCCTGAATACCAGATATCGGGTGCAATCCCATAATTGGACCATCAACTATTCATGACAAAGAAACAAAGGTCGTCATTGGCTAGAGTACCGACAGGAGAAGGAGAGCCTGCGTGGTTACATGACCCACACGAATGGATATCTAAGTTGTCCCTGAGCTTTAAGGACAAGTTCTAATGGGAAATTATGATATTGAGCTTGATGCCAATGGGAGGTGACGATCGCTTAGAGATCACTAAAGCTGTTGCATTGATTGAAGGGTTGACAATAGATTTTGGCTACTTTATTGCTGATGAGTTATTCTTCCGAGCTCACAAGACCATGACTGTGCTTCCATTTCCTTCTCTTATCACTGTGTTGTGCAAGCAAGAAAATATTTCTTTGATTACTAGACTTGATAATAAGGTTTCAGCAATATATAGGCAAGATATTAAAAAGACAAGGGATGACTCAAAGTGTGACATGCTAGTCAACAGGCCTCCAGCTCAGTAAACACAGTCGGCACTAATTCCTGAATCATTCAAGGTTCCTGGAGGTATGCCATTACCTCTTCCTACGTACATGCCTCCGACTACATCTGCAGGTTTATCTTCGATGCCTATGGGTGGAACTGCAGATTCTGCATCAGTTCCACCCCAATATTCTAAGTATAGGCTAAACCAAGAGAACTTTGCAAAGACAGTTCGAGCACAAAAGAGGTTTGAAAAGTAGTTGGCTATATGGGGGGCATATTTCAAACCCTTCATTGAAAGAATTATGGAGGAAGTAGTGAGGCCTTTTAGGAATATGCTGCTAAGAATGGACAATATGGAGAAGTGAATTAGCAAGAAGCCAGATGCCATGTCTATTCTAGATTTTGGAAAATTGATTGAGGAAGTTAGATAAATTTGAGCTGATGTAGACAAGATGAATTAGTAGCCACAGTAGCCTATATTTGATCCAGTCCAGATAGAAAGTAATGAAGACGAAGGTCTTGTTGACTTAATGTGGAGACCAATCAAGAATAAGGGTAAGAAAGCAGCTGAAATAGATAAAAAAGCTGAGAAAGTTGCAAGAAAAGCATCTAAACGAAAGAGGTTCGAAGCCATGACACTGAAGGAACAAGATCAATATAATACGGAAAAAGCAAAAAAGAAGTAAATTAGCAGAGGATGAAGCAGTTGGAGTATCTACCAATTCTGCCCCAGCTAAGAGTCAACCTGTATATCTGTCCAGAGATGTTGTACCTCTAATTTCGGAGGGAAAGATTGTGAGCACTCCCACCACCATGGGGGTCAAAATTGCACCAGGTGAGGGCACTGGATCCTCACCATACTTCATTGACACCTTAGATAAATGAGAGGCAATAGAAGTATACCCACTCCTTTCTACTTTTATTTGATGCTTTGAGGACAATGCATATTTTTATTTGTCGGGGGTAGTGTACTTGTACCATAAGTTTGTTTGCATTTTCATTAACTTCAGGTTTGTATATTTCCTTTACTAAGTTCTGTTCAGTTATTAATGTTATTGCATGAAATAAAAGTGCCATTTATGTTAGAACCTTGTTGTATATATAGATGATAAGTGATTTTGGCAATTTTTTTGATTTTTTGTATAATTATTCCCTTTTACCAAGTGGTAAAGTACTATGCAACCATGTGTGACTCTGATACTAGCGTTGTGAAGCAAAGCTTATCTATGTGATCTGGATCCCAAAAATTAGTAGGACAGAAATTAACTTAGTGCCCGTGTGGGTGAGAATTTGTGTAGTTTTATCATATGTGTTACACCTAGAACTTGCTCCGTTCATTAGATGTTGTTGTGTGTTTTGATCCAATAATATAGGATAGTAGGCCTCTTTGTTTTGTTAGTCTACTTAGCTAAATGAATGACCCACCAAAAATATTGTGTTTCCTTTGTCAACCCTATTGAGCTATGTTAGTGTTTTTTTCTATCCAAATAAGTTTGATTCACTCTCTAGAAGGTTTTATCACTTAGATTTGGCCCTGGTCCAAGTATGGACATTGTTAACTTTAACTTAGGAAATTCGAGGGCGGCTACTATTGGATTGTTGGCAGCCTGGGAGGTTGAGTTAAATTTGCTTGGAGAGGTAGCATCCGACCCTGGTCTAGTTATCTGTCTAAATAGATATTACGTAACTCAACTCTTTACATCAACATAAGTTAAGGGTGGCTGATGCTGTTGTTCAGCAAAAAAAAATTTGGGTTATGACAAGGGCACTGATGGATAATTTTGACTGCAAATGAATAAAAGGATCTTTAATTCTAGTGAGTAGCTACAAAAAAGGGTAAAGAGAGTGAAGTTTTGTACTTTAAGTCACTTATCCAAATGAATAACCCTCACCGAGCCTAAAACCTCATTACAACCCTTATCAAGTCCTACTTAATCTTGGCGAGTCAATAATGAGAGAGCATTAGATGATAAGGGTAAGCTTATGGGTGTATATTATGTTCATAGATTTTTTTCTAAGAGCAAGAAGCTTAGTTTTGTCCATGATATAATTGGGTAATGTGAGGTGGATTTCTTTGAATGTGAGGGCATGTTGAGTTGTATTTGTTCTACTTATTTCTTTGGGGTATTATATTTGTGGTTGTGAATATGCTGATTAGTAGTTAATGCCAGTAGTAGATCCATGTGTGCTGAGATAGCATTACTAAATGGGTAGTGGAATGATTGTATGATTGTAGTGGTTTTACTGTGAAATGCCCATCATGACATTGTTCATATATATATCTTGGTGTTAAGTTGCTTGATGACAAGCAACTTTCTTATGTTGAGGGTGTTGATGTTCTGACTTTTGATGAAATATTTTATGCCTTTTTCTTAGGATAATTGTATGTTTTCAAGTAACTCTTATTGCATTTAATAATGTACTTTAGTGTTTTCATGATAAGAATTAAGTGTGAAGGATAACTTGGATAAACTAGGCAAAACAAAAGAAAAGTGATCACCAACTGCTCAGGCGATGGGCCGTCAACCTTGGAATGAACTGTCAGCCTGAACTGTCGCCCAAAAATAGAAGATAGTGACAATGGACAACCTATAATGATCTAATTGATGGGCCATCGACTCTGTGATGAACCGTTGGCCTAAACCATCGCCAAGAAACAAAATGAGGAATCAATGGTGTCATGTGACGGTCCAGGCTACAGACCATTGGCCCTATGACAAACCATCACCCTACCCATCAACCAAAAATAGAAAATGTAATAACTGGAGGTCAAACGATGGTTTAGGCAATAGACTGTCAGCCCAGCAATGAACCATCACTTGACCCATCAACCATGGAGCAGAAAATCTGAGTTTGAATTTTAAAACCCTAGTTATTAAATCATATAAATACTAAGTATTAGGGTTTATTCCATATCTTTTGATAGGAGTTTCATACTTTCTTCTTATTCTGAGAGATTTGTAACACTTTTTCTTGAGATTGGAAGCCAAAAATTAAGATCTAATTGTTATTATCTATATGTTTTCATTAAAGATTGATAAGAACAATATTTTAACTTTTATAAGTACTCTCTTGAAGTTATTTATTCACATCAATATATCTTTGATATCTTTAATAGAGATGAGTTGCTAAACTCCCATAACTAAGGTTATGAGAGCCTTGATATAGAGAACTGTTTGGGGTTGTGAATTGGTTTGATTTCTAACATCTAGCAAAATTGCATGAATCCTTCTTCATTATAATGACATCTCTTTGTTTCAAACTTGAGAAATGAGCCCATGAACACTACTTGTCTAACAAGAAAGTGGCTATTGCGAAAAAAAGTAATTCACATAAAATCCATAGGTTTTCCCTTTGGGTTAATGGGTTGATGCCTTAACAGGATTAACCCTCATGAGAGTGTTATTAAATAATGCCTGAATCCTTTAAGTTTTAGAAAAGTGAAGGGTGAAACACCCATTAGGTTGGGAAACACGTGGGTAATTCTTAGAATTCAATAATTAATGCAATTGGATGCATAAGTTAGAATTCAAGCACAAATTCACAATCCTATCTATTTGAACATCTTGGTGAGCATAACTCTAGTTAATTCATTCTCATTGAAATTACATCTATATTAACTCTCATTAGCTGGACCCTTGTATGATATAAATATAAAAGAATATTGGTAACATATCAAAACCCCTTTATCCTGGAACCTTCGTTCAACAGTCTAATAATAACCATAATACTTAGTGAACACAGTATTCCCTGTGGGATTTGACACCCAACCCATTTGGGTTCTATATTTGACAAAGATCGCTTACACTTTTGTAAGATAGTTATAATTTGGGCGTATTATCCCTCTCAACCTATTATGACCCATGACATAAAGAACCTTTTTGAGGCTTCATTAACCTATTTTAAATCAATCATACTCTCTTAAACACACTCAAATTATTTCAAGGATCTTGGTTTAAAGAAGTCTAGGGTTTACTGCAAGGTTTTCAATTTGGGACTTACAAGGGTGATTTATCTCCGTCATCTTCTTTATCTAAGGCATGATACTCCTCCCTTATTATTAGTTCTAACTAAAGGCATGTCTTATGAATTGTTTTATGGCATAAATGCTGTATAGTTTTGGGTTTTAAAATATATGTCGGTAGTATTGGTTACATTGGTTAGTTGTGGTTTTCCCATGTCTTTTACTTATGATTTTTTTATTATTATGGTGGTTTGAACATTTGGTTGCATGGGAATTGCTAATTAGTACATGATTTTGGCTTTGGAAACACTATGCCTCTAACTTGTTTGATAAAATGTCTATGATAATGTTTTTGGTTAAATTATTGGATTTTCATTAAACTATGCATGGTATAACTTGGTAATGGAACCCTAAACGGTATAAATGGTTTAAATGGTTTGGAAAATATTAAATGGTAAGGTCTTATAGTTATGGTTGGTCTAATTAAAAACCTTGTGGGGTACAAGAGAATCCCCCAAGCAAACTTAATAACAAATATCTTGTGGGGTACATGGGATTCCCCCAAGTCAACTTAATAATGTAATCTTGTGGGGTACAAGAGAATCCCCCAATCAAACTTAATAACAAATATCTTGTGGGGTACATGGGATTCCCCCAAGTCAACTTAATAATGTAATCTATAGGTACATGGGAATCCCTTCTTCTTAAAAAGGATAGCTAAGGACATTGCTTATAAGCTATAGTTGGTATAACAATACCAGTACTTATAGACTTGGTTAATAACAAATGTAATGGTGGTTTAGTTGTATGGTAATGGTTTCAATTAAGAAATAATGGTGGGGTGTGATGCTATCTATGAAGGTGTGAGTCTAATGGATAGACACTAGAAATTTATGTTTTTCGATATGTAGATTGGTCATGGAGACCATATCTGACAATTATTAAGTACACAGAAATCCTCTAAGTACACTGGTACATATGTGTCACAGAGAGCGAAGGGTACTTGGAAATCCCCTACTCCTATGGTATCTCAGGTTCATGTGGCTACACACATTGGGGCCTATTAAAGGGGTAGCACTAGACCCATATAGCCCATGGGTGGTTCTAGGACGGTTAAGCTATATATACCCAGGTTAAAGGTTGTAAATGGATGCTATACCCATTTCTCTTTCCCCGTCATGGATATATATATATATATATATATATATATATGGGGTTATAAATGCATAGGTTGGTTTACATGGTTTTAAAGGTTGGCATTATTTTATCCTTATCTTTTTTCCATGCTAGCGTCCACCTACTAACCCATCTTTAGCCATGTATTTCCAAGTAATGCAAGAACCTACCATTCTACTCTTCCTACTTAGTGATCGTATCTAGGATCAACAGTTGCATTAAAGTGGTGATCTTTTATATTCTGGAATGCTCCATTTCATATCATTGATGTCTTTACATACTTTGGTTATTTTATAGACATTAGTTTTTGCTATGGTTGAGGGCATGTCCCAATTGGATTTGGTTTTACTATCGGTTAGAGGCTTTGTGGAACTACTATGGGTAGGTATGGATAGTATTTCCAGTGGTGTCAGCCTTAGTATTGGCATTAGTATTGGGAATGATACTTTTTGACTATATTTATAATTGTTTCATCCTATTCTGTTATGGACTTATACTTGGTTATTGTTTTGGTTTTGCTATGGTCTTTGGGTGGGTATTAAATGTTTGGACTTGCTTGGATTGGTCATGATTATCGACCTATCCTAGAGCCTAGAATTGTATAAAAAGCTATCTTGTTATATGTTAAGAATTCATCTGACTTAGGGTACGTGTTTGGAGGTTGGGTTAGGTAACGGGAGTGGTCCCCGATCTTGGTTGGACTTGGGATGCCAATTATGACAAGGCCCTGGTTCGGGTTATGTCAATTTTTTTTGAGCTTTAGGTTCATGGAAAATTGAGAGTTCATAAGGCCATATCGAGTAGAGTCTCTTTTAAGGGTGTGTAGCGCACCACACTTATCAGAGAGAGGTTATAAGACATTTAGGAATATTTCTCTTCTTTGTGTTCTATTTTCAAGCTTAGAGTCTAAGTCCTTTAATCTTCTCTAATTCCTATTTGTTTGTCTTTCAAATTATGCCTCGATGATCTAATACACACGAAAACTCCTCTATCTCAACTGGGGACAACGTTGATGGGAAATAATTTACTCATGGGATCTATACTTAGTATAGGCATCCCATCCTTTATTGTTTTAGAGTTTAACCAGTTCCTACTAGTACTCCTTAGGGTGATGTAATGAATGTGGAGTTTCGTCAGTCGATTCATGTGATTGCTCAGTTGGTAGATGCTCAGGCTGAGTGAGGTGCATCTAGTTTTCCATCTTTTAAGGCCACAAGGGTTCGATAGTTTATTAGATTGAGTCCTCTAACTTTTACTGGTGTTAAGGTAAAGGAGGATTCTCAGGGTTTTCTAGATGAGATGGAAAAAATCATCAGGGTCATGTAGGCTACAAATATGGAAGGGATGAATTTTACTGCCTATCAACCAAAAGATATGGCATACCAATGGTATGAGAAATAAGATAGGAAAAAGGTAATGTTGATGAGTTATCTCTGTAGGAGACTTTCTGTAATGCCTTTTTGGATTGCTTCTTTTCTCAAGAGTTTATGGAGCGAAAATGGAAGAATTTGTTAATGTTAAATAAGGGAAAATATTGGTCAAAGAATACGCCTTGAAATTTCACCACTTGTTTAGGAATGCTCTAGAACTTGTGTCGGATATGAGGGTTAGGATAAGAAAGTTCTCTTCAGGACTGTCTTGTGAGTTGATCCTTGAAAGCAAGACTACATTGCTGATCAAGGACATAGATATCTCTAGGTTGGTTGTTCATATGCAATAGGTAGTAGAGAAAAAGAGAAAGAAGGATGAGGTAAGTGAAATATAGGGTATAAAGTTCAAGTTCTCTGAGTAGGGAGGTCCACAACAAGGTGTAGGGATAGTGGTAAGTGGCCAAAGAAGAAGTGGGGTAGTTCTAGTTCCTTCTGTATAGCTAGTGCTACTTAACTGAAGCCTTCAGGTGATAGGCGTTAGTTGGGTGGAAAAAATATTAGGGAACAGGGTGCCTAATCTCAAGAAAGTGGGGCTCAGTTGGTATCGTTGTGTCCTCCTTGTCGGTTCTGTGGTCAGTTACTTCAGGGTTTCTGCGATGAGGGGAAGAAAGGTGTTTCAAATGTGGTCAGCCTAGCCATATTCTTAGAAACTATCCAGTTAGTAAGGTTTCTTTGGTGGCAAACAAGGTTTTGATTGCCTTTTTATCTTCTCTTGTACTGAAAGGTGCTACTTCTGCGTCTATTTTTTCTTTTGGTACCGATGCTGGCCGAAATCAGTTATATGCTTTTGCGACTCGGCCGACATCTGAGGTATTGCCTGATGTCATGACTGGTATGTCACAACTCTTTTCTTATGATGTGTATAGTTTACTTGATCTGGGGTCCACCCTTTCTTATGTAATCCAATTTATGGCTGTGTATTTTTTTGATCCCAAGGTTAGTTTGGATCCTTTTTTCTGTTTCTGCCCCGGTAGGTGACTCTGTGGTTGCTAAAAGATTCTATAAGGGGTGTGTGGTATGTTTTGGTAGTAAGAAGACTTTGGAAGATTTGTTTGAATTACTTATGGTGGATTTTGATGTCATTTTAGGGATGGATTAGTTGCACTCATACTACGCGTCCTTAGACTGTCAGACTATAAAGTTATATTTAAGTTCCTTGGTGATTCGGTTATTAAATGGGTGGGTGGTTCCTTATCTTTTTAGGGGAAGTTTATAGCATTTTGTAAAGCTCAAAGATTGATCTCTCAAGTGTGTATTTATTATTTGGTCCCTATTAAAATCTCTAACTCGAAAGGTCCTTTTTGGAATTCGATTCTAATAGTGAATGAGTTTCCTGAGGTCTTTCTGAATGATCTTCCTGGTGTTCCTTAAGATAGGGAGATTAAGTTTGGGATTAATTTGGGTGCAAAAAATCGTCCAATATCTATTCCTCTTTATAGAATGGCTTCAGCTGAGTTGAAGGAACTCAAGGAGAAACTTAAGGATCTTATTAATAATGTCATTATCCATCCTAATGTATCTCTGTGGGGTGCATCAGTGTTATTTATACGTAAGAAGGATGGTTCCCTTCGGATTTGTATTAACTATAGGTAGTTGAATAAGGCGACGGTTAAGAACAAGTATCCTCTTCCAATAATAGATGACTTGTTTTATCAGTTGCAAGGTGCCAAATTCTTTTCTAAGATAGATTTTCGGTCTGGGTGCATCAGCTTAAGATTAGGGAGGTGGATATCCCTAATATGACTTTTCATACTTGGTATGGATTGTTTGAGTTATTAGTGATATCATTTGGTTTGATCAATGCCCTGGTGGTATTTATGGATTTTATAAATAGGGTCTTTCGTAAGTTTCTGGATCTTTTTGTCACTGTGTTCATTAATAACATTTTGTGTACTCTAAGAGTGAGGTAGATCATGTCAATCATCTCTGTGTGGTGTTGTAGGCCTTGAAAGAGCAGCAGTTGTATGCCAAATTCTGAAAATATGAATTCTGGTTGAACGTTGTCACTTTTTTGGGTCATATTATTTCTAGTAAGGGTATAATGGTGGATCCACAAAAGATAGCGATGGTTAATAAGTGGCCTAGCACCATAACTCGAACCGTTATTCAGAGCTTTTTGTGTTTGGCCAGGAACTATAGGAAGTTTGTGGAGAGTTTTTTTACGATAGCTTTCCTATTGACTAAGCTGGCTCAGAAAAAGGTAAAGTTCTCTTGGTTGGATACTTGTGAGGGTAGTTTCGAGAAGCTGAAGGATAAGCTAACTTTGGCTCCAGTTTTGACCTTTCCTGAAGGTAATGAGAGGTTTTTGGTTTACTATGATGAATCTTAGGAAGACTTGGTTGTGTTTTGATGCAGCATGGTAAGGCGATTGACTATGCTTCTATGAAGTTCAAAGTGCATGAGAGGAATTATCCAACTGATGATATGGAATTGTTAGCTTTGGTGTTTGTATTAAAAATTTGGCCTCACTATTTGTATGGTGTACACGTGGACATTTTCTCAGAATATAAGTGTAATACCCCAGAAATCCAAACCAATACTAGAGTCATGTTTCAAGCTTATGCATAGTATATCATAGTTCTTTGTTAGTTTTATGAGTTATTTTGATGTATATCAAGGTCTCAAATAGCTCCCAGCTATTAGAAGAATCAAAATATTCCTTACCAATTGAATTTTCGATAGGAATGTTGCTTTTGTCGACTTTAAACAAGCATATATTTTTCTCTACTCAGAATTTTCTAGATCTAGACCAACCAAGTTGTAGGAAATTTAATTATCTTTTCAACAATACCAATTTTGCCCAAATCCGATTCTCGGGTGAGAAGTTATGACACTTTTAGTGAAAGCAGTAGCTCAATACGAGCCGCACCGCGTTGTGATGACCTAAAAAATGACGTTCGTCCTTTTCCAGTGTGTCGCCGCTATTTCCAATGTGTCGCGCCAAGGGGAATTTTTGTGTTTGTCATTTTCCAGTGAGGCATCGCAATGGCGCTGTGTCACGCCAAGGTTCCAGTTCGAGATGGTCCCTTTTATAGTGGCCCGACGCGATTACACCTCGTCGCGTCAGGTGTCAAAATTGGGATTTCTAGTTTTCACAATTTAAATTCCAGGGATTGTTTAGTCTTTTCCCATAGCCCAAATTCGTCCAAACACAAGATTTAAGTCCTAATAGAGCATTATTTGCTCATTATTTCACAAATTACTCAAATTAATGTAGCCCTCTTTCAAGAACAAAGACCTTAGGCTTAAAAGTTCAAGATCAAAATTCAGGAATCCACCATCAATTCTCACGAATTACTCAACTCAGGTATGTTAAGTGTTTATTCATGGGTCCTTTTCATACATGGAGTCCAAGTATCCAATTTTACATTCAAAGTTATGATCTTTACAAGTTATTATGATTTTAAATTGTGATTTTAACCATGAACTCCCATGAATTATAATTATATACCATGTTTACATGAAATTGTTGTTGTTTATCAAACCCCACATGTTTTAATGATGTTATTCGCTGATTTAATTCATAATTAGTGATATTGATGTTGAAATCATGGTGTTACTACAAGCTTTAAACTATATCCATGCTTAGTTTGCACTGTGAACATCAAGTGTTTGATGAAATGCCTACAAGAAAGAATTTCGTATAATGCTTTCATATTATGTCCTCCAAGTTTTAGTACTATCTTACTATGATTGCTATCAAGTCCTAGGGGTTATGAATACCCAAAAACATAGTTGTTCACTTAGACTCAGTATCTTCAGAATAGTTTCAAAATATGCTAAGTGCATTACTAGTTCAGTCAGCTATCAAAATCAGTTAATATTAGCACAATTCAGTATTCTGAGTCAGTTCAGTTGGGAGTAGGATTTTGCACCGATCGAACCCAGGGATAGGGGCTCCTCTATCAGTTGAGGGTGCAACCTTAGTAGCAGTCCCTGCGATCCAGAACTATGTAGCCAGCGTAGGTTGAGATGTTAACATGCCAGTTGAGGGTTCATCTCATATGGGTACCTTCAAGTTGAGGGTAACCCTTAGTCCTTCGAAAACACACATTAATAGATCCACACTACCAGTGTTAGTACCTGTGGCATATGTAATGACACCCTTCCAACTGGGGTCATAGGTTTGACCTCAATTTGCTAATATTGGGGAATGTTGGTTATATGATAACTCCCACATTCTTAGTCCAGTAATCAAATCTATAATTTAATTTTAGTTTGATTGACCATATCATATAGATATCAGATATTTAGTTATCAGATTTCAAAAATTTTGTTTACAAATTATCTTTAGAATATGTTTTATGCTTGGTCATGCGTCCATCAGTTTTTACAGATTTCACGCATCTTCAATATTAATATATTTAACGCGTCTTTAGTATTTACAAATTTCATGCATTCTATTCAGTATTTCATGCTATTTATTCAGTCAGTTATTATTCATGCTCATGAAACCATGCATACCAGCCTACCTTATTTAGCATACCAGTACGTTCAAAGTACTGATCACATACTCTTTTCTTGCACTATGATGTATCATATCATAGTTTTGGATGCTCAGTAGCTTGTTAGAGTCATTTGGGGCCTGTTCCATTAACTCTTATTAAATCATTAGAAGCTTTTCAGACTAGTAAAAATAGTTAGTCTATTTTGTTATTAGTTTTATTAGTTTCAGATAGTTATTTCTAGATTTATGATCCAGTATTGTTTTTAGTTATTTAAAACATTATTTCTTATTAGTTGTTCTTCCTCATATGTTATTATTTTATTCAGTGCTCACAGTAGGTACCAGCTCATAGGTTAGCTTGTGGTCTCTGGGGATGTAAGCATCATGTGGCGCTTAGGGTGTAATATCGGGGTGTCCTAGGAAGTCTGGAAGATACGTCAAGTAGATTTTTGTCCATGGGTATGAAGTATGCCACCCTTACGGGCAAGAGGCTATAAGGTATTTTAGGAAAAGTTTCCCTTCTTTCAGTGTTCATGTCATGTGATTGAGCATAGTGCTTGTGTTAAACTATCTATCTAATCTATTCTTCCTTTTGTTTATAGAACATGACTCCCAAAAAGACAAATGGAAGAAGAAATAAGAACTAGTCAGCACTTTTACCCGTTCAGGAAGATCCCATGAACGAGCATATTTCTCATGCAGAGTTCAGAGATACATTTACTACTCTAGCCCATTCTATGGCAGCTTAGAATGTTCAGCCAGCTGCTGTTCCGATTAACCTAATGGCCAACACTAGCGTAATTAGGATTCCAGACTTTAACCTAATAAGTCCTCCTCTATTCTCAGGATCCAAATCGGAAGAGGATCTATAAGAATTCTTAGACAAGGTGCAGAAGGTAACATACATTATGGGGGTCACTTCTAGTGAGAGTGTTGAATTAGCCGCTTTCTGATGTGTGAGCACACTCTAAAACATTTAAGGCTTTTAACTAAGAATAATTGCAAAGTCTTAAGCAATTTTTGATTATTTTACTTTGATATTACAGTAAAAGTCATGATGCGAGGGAAATTTAAGGAAATGGAAGCAAAAGAGCTGAAAACTGATGTAAAAGAACTGGAAGTATGGCTGATGATATTCTTGATAAGTCGTTAGCCCTGTGATAAGTTATAACAAATCACGTCAGGTGTTGCAGTGTTAGAAGGATTAAAGTGAAATTATGACAACATTTCTGAAATGTCATCACAACTGTGATAAGACGTCAGAGTTGCTGTCAAGTGTAGGCAAAGAATTAAATTTTTAAACAAGAAGTGATGACATTTCTGAGAAGTTGTCAAGCTTTTTCATCTGTACAAGCAGAAGATGCCAAGAATGCTGGAGGGCCTGACGAAATTCATGATAACTCGTCAGGACCCTGACACGCTGTCACAAGTGCAGTCACCTATTTCAAAGGATTTTCTGAACCTTCTGATTTTATTTCCTTATTTAGGATTAACTATAAAAAGCATTATTTAGGGTTTTTTTCTGGGGGTCGGCACTTGAGTTTAAAGAGATGTATTTTGATATTTTCTCTCTCTAGTTTCTTGGCTTGAAAAAGCAAATACTTGGGAGAGTTTGTTATCAGTATTTGGGGATTTTTTTTTTTGTGATCTAATCTGTGATTCACTAGTTATTATTCATCTCTGTAAGTTTATCTTTCAAATCATGAATTCAATTATGTGTTTCATTTGTTACATCATGAGTGGCTAAACTCCATTAACCTGAGTTATGGGATCTAGGATTAGGTCTTGATAAGGTGCTAAGTATTCAAGATTCAAAAGGTGGTAGGATTTCTTGATAATTCTAAAATTTTAATTAACGTCTGTTGGTTGCAAATAGGTGACACACCTTCTTTGATTTGCTTGAGAAAGATATCAAGTATAGTAGGAAGTGAATTATCAACAGGGACTCAGAAATACTTCGTTTAATGATCAGTGTTGTGATAAGGTTGGTTAACCTGAGGTAAAATCTGGGCAGTAAGTAGAAATTCCCTAAGTTCGAGAGGATTAGGGAATTAAATACTTTAGTAGGTCGAGAGATATTTAAGCATAACAGCGATAAAGATAACTTGTTATCTTATCCACCATGAGAATCTTGAACCACTTTTAGCATTTGTCATGTATCAGAAGCCCTAGTAAACATAATTCTGGTTATTTCATAAACTCTTGACTTACATACACAAAAACTAGAGTGACCAACAATTATTTGCTAATCATCAAAAACTCCCACTTTATCTTTTTGCATCATTCATTTGAATTCAACTTGTAGCTATAGTTTTAAATTGATTTAATCGCCACTCACATTGTTCCTTGTGGATTCACCCCGACTCCAAAGTTGGGTGAATATATTGATGACGATCCCCTTGCACTAAATTAAGGTGTAAGTTGAGCGATATAAAAAATGGCACCGTTGTCGGGGAACAATTTGGCGTATTAAGTTGGTTTGGATTTCTCGCCTACTTGCTTGAATTCAAACTTGTAAATATTTGTTTTTAGATTTCCTTTATTTCCTGTATTAGGTAGATTTTTATTTTAGTTTACTTTTTATTATGGCATCGTAGAATGAACATGAGCTTAGTGGTTGGAAATCTTATCTTGATAATCCATGTCCATATTATGATGGACCTCACTTTTGGCAACATTGTAGATATGCTCCCCAGAGAGAGATGTGTGCACCATCTCCATCCTATCAGGAGTCTAATTGTCTGTATGTGGTGGTCAAGATGGACATTGGAGTGATTTCCCAAATGCCCTCGCTCTCCGTTGTGCTAACCCAAATTCTAGTTTTTTCTTATGATGTTAATAGGTCTTTTGATTAAGAAAATAAAGAACGAAGCACCGAAAAGAGTGGCATTGAAGCTATGCTTCAACTAATATTGGATCGTACAGACACAACAATGATACCATATGTGATATACGTCAAGACATTAGGGCATTTAACAAGGAAAGAGAAAGGATAGGAGTGATGTATATAGAGGTCAATCAACCAAAGCACTCTTCTACATTATGTTTAGATGATAACTTATCTGTGGAATCATTTAGACTAATAGAATAGTGTGAAGATGAGGAGCAAGAATCCTATAGTGATGTTGAGATTGATGTTGAGGAACCCTTGGTGATTTCCGAACCAACCAAACCATTCAGGAATGAAGATGCTAGAGATGAGAAAATGGTACTAGAGTCAAAAAAAAAAATCAGTCACAATTCTTATGAAGACTTCAGTCCATTTTGGGGTAAGGATACTAATAGGGATGCTATTCCAAAATTGAGGGTTAGTCCTCAATCGAATTAGTTTTCAACATTATGCTTGGTGGATGTGATGAAAGTTGAATCACCCGAGCAAATGATGAATTTTGAAATGAGTAGGAAAATTCTTATATTTTGGAATTTGTCCTTCCAAAAGGGTACACTACAACCCCAATCTTAAAGGCCAAGAAGCTTAGTGATCGATGTCCATTTAGTGGCTTTTTAAGATTCTCACTATTTCCCAATGATCGCACAAGAAAGTTCAATGCAAAATTGGGCAAGCGGTTCAAGTCTTTGAATTGGAGTGATAGAACATTCATTATCATGCCCTCACATTTATCCAGTGGACCTAAAAGATGTAAAGATCGAATGATGGACTGATAATTCAAATCGTCTAAGTGGAGGGATAGAGGATGACTAAATGTTGTCGTGTCGCGACACTAAATTAGGTGCTTCTTGGGAGGCAACCCAAGGTATTTTGTTGTTTGTATTTAGATTATGTGATTGACATCAGATCTTTGCACCCATGGTACCACAGGTCTTTGTTGATATTAATCCACTTTTATCCTTAATGACCTTCCATGTGTGAATAATATCCCTTGATCCTGATTTTGAGCCTGAATGCCTATTCTTTTTATTATACCTATTACCTTCCGATTTGTATCACAATGAAGATATTTTGGCCCTGGTCCTCCTTATACATTGTGCACTTTGACTGAGGAAAATCGCCTAAGTTTAGGGTGGCTACCATAGGGGTGCATGATATAAACTGAGTGTAAAGAAAGGTAGAACAAAAGAAAAAAATAAAAAGCTGGGAGCGGTGAAAAAAGAATAAGAAAAGAAAAGTTGTGAAAAAAAGAAATGATTGCCAAAAATATTGCACCCATCCAGAGTATGTGTGATCAAGAAAGGAGATAATCAAGTAAAGGTTGATAAGTAAGACCCCAAAAATAGTGTAGTGCCAAGGAGGCTTAGTCAATTTAAATATCCTTGCATATCATACCAGCCCCAACCCTACGTTACAAAGAGAAAGAAAAGACCTATAGTGATCCTAACTTAACTTTCTGAAAAACTTAGACAAAAAAAATAAGGGCAAGCATATGGTATTTGACATGCATTGATTGGAATTTCTTTCTGAGAGTGAGTGTCTCTTGATCGTCCCTGCATTTACATGCTTGATTTCATATATAAGTGAGGAGGGACTTTGTTATTGTAAGGGCACATCGGTTGCATTTCTAGTTGCCTACTTGTTTGGGTAGATTAATTTGTATATATGCATAGTTATTGTTGCTAAGTTGATGCCATATCTTGATTTCTTTCTGTCACATTGTTGATTTTCATGGATATACACAGATGGGTTTAAAGTGATTGAAAATGGATAGAGTAATATGTTTTGAACTAAAATTGATGATCAACTGTCATAGGTATCTTATGTGTCTCTTGGTTAAGCATCGTAGTGTTGTGTTTTAGTTTTTTGAGGACAAGCAATTGTTTTAAGTTGAGGGTGTTGATGTGTGAGAAGATGCTAACATATTTAAGGCTTTTAACTGAGAATAATTGCGAAGTCTTAAGCAATTTTTGTCGTTTTTGACTATTTTACTTTGATATTGCAGTAAAAGTCATGATGCAAGGGAAATTTAAGGAAATGGAAGCAAAAGAGCTTAAAACTGATGCAAAAAAACTGGAAGTGTGGCTGACGACATTCCTGATAAGTCATCAACCCTGTGATAAGTTATCAGAAATCACGTCAGGTGTTGCAGTGTTAGAAGGATTCAAGTGAAACTGTGATGACATTTCTGATATGTCTTCACAACTGTGATAAGGCATCAGAGTTGCCGTCAAGTGTAGGCAGAGAATCAAATTTTGAATGAAGAAGTGATGACATTTGTGATATGTCATCACATATCTGATATGTCATCAAGCTTAGTCGTCAGTTAAAGTAGAAGATCCCAAGAATGCTGGAGGGCCTGATGACATTCCTGATAAGTCGTCAGGACCTTGACACGCTGTCACAAATGCCGTCACCTATTCCAAAGGATTTTCTGAACCTTGTGATTTTATTTCCTTATTTAGGATTAATTATAAAAAACATTGTTTAGGGTTTTTGCTAAGGGTCGGCACTTGAGTTTTAAGAGACATATTTTGATATTTTCTCTTTCACTTTCTTGGCTTGAAAAAGCAAATACTTGGGAGAGATTATTATCAGTATTTTGGGATTTTTGCTTTGTGATCTAATCTGCGATTCAATAGTTATTATTCATCTCTATAAGTTTATCTTTCAAATCATGAATTCAATTATGTGTTTTGTTTGTTACATATGAGTGGCTAACAGTGGTCGTATGAATCCTCTCTGTCATAAATATAGTAGAAACCATTCGGGCACTTGTAGAGATGGTAGTGATGTATGTTTTGGTTATAGCAAGCCTGGCCATAGAGTTAGGGATTTTCCAAAGAGTGATCAAAAGGGTTAGTCTAGTTGTCTCCCAGTTCCAGCCAGCCACCCAACTCAGCAGGGTGCCGCTTCCAGTGCTACCAATGGTCAGCATCCAAACAAATTGTACGCCCTTCAGTCCTAATAGGATCAGGAAAGTTCTCTTGATGAGGTCACTATCACATTACAAGTCTTTCATTTACTTGTTTATTCTTTATTAGACCCTAAAGCTTCTATTTCTTTTGTAACCTCGTATATAGCCATCAACTTCGGAGTTAGCCCTAAAATCTTAGCAGAGCCTTTTTTAGTGTCTACCCCAGTAGGTGTCTCTATTGTAGCTCGGTAGGTATACAGGAACTACCCAGCTATAGTGTCTTATAAAGTCACTTTAGTTGATCTTGTAGAGTTAGAGATGATGGATTTTGACGTCATTCTCAGCATGGATTGGCTCCACTCATGTTATTCTTCAGTTGATTATAGAAATGGAGTAGTTCATTTTCAGTTTCCAAATGAACATGTCCTTGAATAGAGGTGTAATACTACACTCTTCGAGGTCAGCTTATTTTGTATCTTAGAGAAAGAAAAATGATATCCAAGTGGTGTATTTATCATCATGTTTGAGTCAAAGACTCTAATTCTGAGACTCCAACTCTAGAGTCTGTTGCAGTAGTGAGGAAATTTCCAGATGTGTTCCTTGAAGATCTTCCCAGAGCTCTTCTCGAAAGCGAAATTGACTTTGAAATAGACCTTCTCCCAAATACATAACCTATCTCTATTCCGCCATGCAGAATGGTTCCATTCATACTCAAAGAGTTGAAATAACAATTGAAAGATCTCATAGATAAGGGATTCATCAGGGTCAGCGTCTCCCCGTATTGCGCACTAATTCAGTTCGTGGGTAAGAAAGACAGTTCTCTTAGAATGTGTATTGACTACTATTATTCCAACAAAGTCACAATAAGAAAATGTCCACTTTCCAAAATTGATGGCTTGTTCGACCAAATTCAGGGTGCCAGTTACTTTTATAAGATAGACGTCAGATCCGACTATCATCAACTCAGAGTCAAAGAATGTGACATTCTGAAAATAGCTTTCAGAACCAAATATGGTTACTTTGAGTTTCTAGTCATGTCCTTTGGTCTCATTAATGCCTAGTAGCCTTTATGGACTTGTTGAATAGGGTGTTCAAACAGTCCTTGGACATGTTCATCATAGTCTTCATTGATGATATTTTGGTCTACTCCCATGACAAAAATGATCATGTAGACCACCTCAGAATAGAATTGCAGACTCTTAGAGCCCATCAGTTGTTTGCATAATTCAGTAAGTGAGAATTTTTGCTAAGATCATGTAACGCCCCGAGTCTGTACCTGAAATGCTACACGGTGCTCATAATCTCAAAGGACCACAACCTATCCCATGACTGGAACCTGTTGTAATAATTGAATGATAATGCTGTAAATATGTGGAAAATAGGCAAAAACTAGCTATAAGGTTCAATACTATAAATAATATTGAATACAATATAACTATACCAAAACTGAAATATCTGTCTGAAAATACTGTAGTATAAAAAACCTCTAAGCTGTCTGAACTTTAGAGTTGATGGGACAAGCCCCCAACTAACTCTGACTACTGAAAATAAACTGAAGTGCTAAAAAACACTCATTTCCTCGAACTATGAGGACTCACCACTAACTCTATCTGCTGAGAATCTGAGCTACAAAGGGTGCTCTAGAGCCCATGCATTTGAACCTATGATATAAGACATAATAGTTCAAAAGAAACGTATGTGTCAGTGCTTTGAATGTACTGGTATACTCAGTGAGGTAGGCTCAAATAAATAGGTTCATATGCACAAAAAATACACACTAAATAGCATGAATATGACTTAATGAGAGTACATGCATGAATATATAGACTGTAACTATGATCGTGATAATACTGAATACTAAGTCTGAATGCTAACTACTGATGTCTGAGTTTACTGATACTATATTTCTGATAATTGAGTAACTGCATTTGATAGGGCTGATTTTATGGAACCATATTGAGTTTTGTACTGAGATGAGTGACTATAACTAACAGTCCTAAATATGTAGAACTGAACAGAGTTCTATATTGAGACTGAATCTGAAATTGGGACGGCAGGAGATAATCATCTAAACGACATGCCCTTTTCTAAATATTTTGGGGTAAAAATGTAACCCAATTAGAAAGGTGTAAATACCATTCCATGGGTAGGGATAAATGTTGAGTCACCCTCATCTAGAATGTTCTCTGAACGAGAATAGTGGTACCCTCAATTGGAAGGTAGATCACCTCATCAACCCTCAACTGGCAGGTTGATGTCTCAACCTACAGGTTGATGTCTCAACCTATGCTGGGTACATAGTTTTGGAATGCAAAGACTATTTCTAATGATTTCACCCTCTACTGGTATGTGAGTCCGCATTCTTAGGCTCACTCGGTGTTGAATCCTACTCCCAACTAAATAGACACTTGACTGAATTATAAATTGTACTAGGCTAGACTGAACTACTACTGATCATACTGTATGACTGAACTAAACTTATTTTATTGAACTGACTAGACTTATTTGGAGTTTACTAAGTTTTTCAAAGTTCTGTAATTGACTGAATTCTATTGATCATGACATGACTGATACTACTCTGTGACTGACCATGGCTCTAGACAAGTAGCTAAGTTGTCGAGTATTAAATACCCCCAGGACTTGATGGAAAAAATTTAAAAGATAAGGCATAATCTTGAGACATGATAACTAACTGCTTGGTCATCATTCATTCATTTGGGCATTTAAGTAAACACTTACATGACATGAACCTGTCTACATACTAACATGATATAATTTCACTATTTAACTCACATGGACAATTAATCAAATAATGTGGGGCATAATATATGCACATAATACTAAAACAACATGTAGACATCGTGGTTCAATTTCAATTTCACAATTCCAAGAGTTTCAACATGAATTGATATGCTAAAGCACACATATCAAATAACTCTACATGAATCTCATAATAAGTCATGAAATAGAAACCCAATTACTTAATAATCATGACTACACTTTAATTCAAATCATGGAAATCATGAAATAACTCTACATGGACTTTAAAAGGTTTCTTGGACTCCAAGGGTGGACGGAACCCTTGGATTAACACTTTACATACCTTAGTTGGTGAATTCTTGAAAATTAATGGTGGAATCTGAAGACTTAAATTTGAATATAATTTACCTAGGGTTTTTGTTGTTGAGCAATTTGTGAACGAATGAATGTAACTTGCTAAAAGAGGTCTAAATTTCATTTTATGAGGGCTGAAGGGCATGGGAAAAAAAAACTTAATTAACTCTGAGGATGCAATTTTTTTAATGAAAGTAAACTGAACCATTGACATGCCGACCGACATACTGCATTTTTGACATCGACGTGATGGCCAATGCACCGTGATGAGTCTACATTGATTCACTGGAAATTACACTGAACTGAAGAAAAAGTTATCTTTCGATGCAATGGATGATGTGTGAGTTGAGATCACATCGACCACTATTTTGGTCACTTGAACATAGTATAAATGAAGTCCAAAAAATCCAAAACTTATCTGGGAACACTCATTGACTTTCCTGATCATAAATTAACTCAAATATTAATATTTAATAGACTTAAAGGTCACGAAATAAGATTACGAACTTTTAAAGGCTAAAATAACTCAAAGTCTGATACTTAACTAGAACTTTCTAAGTCTAGGACCCCCTTAACAAGCTTAAAAGAATGAATTAAGCTAAGAATTTTGTGGGATCTTACATTATCTCCTTCTTGAGAATATTCATCCTCGAATGAGATGGAATAAGCTAAGAATACTGGTAGACTAAACTTACTTACTGGACATGAATATTTGAAACATGATTATCTAACTGACATTACTGACATACTAAATTTTTTATTGATCATACATATCTGATGAATGAGTACATGACTGAGTTATTTCATGAATACATGACTGGGATTACTGATAAAATGAGTTCCTCATACGGAACATGCATATCTGATGCCTGAATACATGAATGAATATGCAATGGTAACTGATACCAAGTTTGTGAATGGAAAATCTGGGCATGAAACTGAATAAGATTAAGGAAAATAATTACCTTGGGCTAAGTCTGAGTTTGCAAAGAAGAGGTGAGGATACTTGGTTTGTATATCTATTTATGCTTCCTAAGTATCTCCCTCAGCGGACTGATTCCACCAAAGAACTTTGACAAGAGGGACTTCTTTGTTCCTCAGTCTGCGAATCTGATAGTCAAGGATTTCAACTTGAATCTCTTCATAAGAGATGTTGTTCTGAATATCTATGCCCCCTATAGGGACTACGGCTGATGGTTCACCTATGCATTTCTTTAGAAAGGAGACATGAAACACTAGATGGACTGGTGATAAATATGAAAGCAACTCAAGTTTATAAGCTACCTTTTCAAAATGGTTGAACATTCGGTAAGGACCAACATATCGGGGACTGAGCTTCACCTTCTTGCAAAACCGCTTCACTTCTTTCATAGGAGAGATTTCAAGTATACAAAATAACTAATCTCAAACTCGAGATCCTTTCTGTGCACCTCTGTGTATGATTTCTATTGGCTCTGAGCTAGCTTAAGCCTTTCCTTGATCAACTGGACTTTCTCTAAGGTTTAAAATACCAAGTCAGGCCCTACAACTGTGGCCTCACCCACTTTAAACCAAACAATGGGAGATCTAAACCTCCTTCTATAAAGCGCCTTAAACGAAGCCATCTGAACACTGGAATGATAGTTATTGTTATATACAAATTCAATCAAAGACAAGTTGTTATCCTAACTACCTTTAAAGTCTATTGTACATGCTCACAATATATCTTCTAAAGTCTGAATGGTCCTTTCTTCTTGACCATTGGTCTGAGGATGAAAGGTTGTACTGAGATGAATATGGGTACCAAGACCCTTTTGGAATGCCTTCAAGAAATAAGAGGTAAATTAGGTACCTCTATCTGAGATAATGAACAACGAAACACCGTGCAATCTGACCAACTCCCTGATATAGAGTTCGGTCTAATCCTCGACTGAATAAGAGGTATGGACTTGTTAGAATTGACCTAATTTGGTTATCCTATCTATGATGACCAAAACTGAATCATGCTAGAGATGAGTACGAGGAAAACTAGTCATAAAGTCCATGTTCACTTCTTCCCATTTCCAAGTGGGAATGCTGAACTCCTACATTGACCCACTAAGCTTCTCATGCTTAATTTTAACCTTTTAACAGGTTGAGCACTTAGCCAAAAACTCTGTAATATATCTCTTCATCCCACTCAACCAATAGATCTCCTATAAATTATGGTATATCTTAGTGGCCCCTAGTGAATAAAGTAGTTCACACGATGTGCTTCTTCTAGAATTCACTGCCTCAAGTCATCTATATCTGGCAAACATAGACAACCCTGGCAGTGCAACACACCATCTCCCCCTTGGGATAAAACCTCTACCTTCTTATCTCTAACTAATTCCTCCAACTTCACAAGACTAGGATCCCTATCCTGCTTTTCCTTTACCTCAGAAACTAGGGATGATTCTGAAATACTCTGCACCCACACTCTATCTTCTACTGAATCAACTAAGAAAACACCAAGTCAGGCTAGATTATAAACTTATTAATATAACTTCTTCTTACCATCTTCAACATGGGCAACACTACCCATAGATTTTCTATTGAGAGTGTCGATCACTACATTGGCCTTTCCTGGATGATACAAAACACTCATGTTGTAGTCTTTCAACAACTCCAACCACCTTCTCTGATGAAGGTTTAAATCTTTCTAAGAGAACACATACTGTAGGCTCTTATGCTCAATGAACATATCAATATGCACCCTATAAAAATAGTGCCTCTAAATCTTTAAGGCAAAAACTGCTGATGTTAACTCAAGATCATAAGTAGGATAGTTCTTTTCATGGGGTTTAAGTTTTCTAGAGGCATAGGCTATAAACTTAGATCTCTGCATCAAAATGCACCCAAACCAACTTTGGAGGCATCACAATACACAACAAAGCCGTCTGAACTGTCTGAACCATTTGGTAAAGTCAACACTGGAGCTGTAGTGAGTCGAGTCTTCAACTCCTGAAAACTCTTTTCACAAGAATCTGACCACTGGAATTTGACTTTCTTCTGAGTCAATTTGGACATAGAGGATGCAATAGAAGAGAATCCCTCAATAAACCATCTGTAATAGTTGTCCAAGCCTAAGAAAGTCTTGATATTTGATGCCGAGATGGGTCTGGGCCAGTTTCTCACTGCTTTGGTCTTTTGTGGATCAACTGTAATGCCATCACCAAAAATGATATCACCAAGGAATACTTTTGACCTTAGCCAAAATTTACACTTACTGAATTAGGCAATTAGTTGATGGTTTCTTAGGGTTTTAATACTATTCTAAGATGGTCTACATGATCATGTTCACTGTAGAAGTAGATAAGAATGTCATCTATGAAAACTATGATGAACATGTCTAAGTTTAAACACATGGTTCATCAAGTCTATGAAAGTTGTTGAGGCATCAGTAAGACCAAAGGACATGACTAAGAATTCAAAGTGACCATACTAAGTTCTGAAAGCTATTTTTGGGATGTCACATTCTCTGACTCTGAGCTGATGATAGCCTCATCGGAGGTCTATCTTCGAAAAGTAGCTGGAACCCTAAAGTTGGCTAAACAAGTGATCGATTCTTTGAAAGGGATACTTGTTCTTGATCGTGACTTTATTTACCTGACGGTAGTCAATACACATTCTGAGAGAACTATCTTTCTTACGCACGAATAGAACTTGTGCACTTCATAGGGAGACACTTGGTCTAATGAATTCATTATTTAGGAGATCCTTCAACTCTTTTTTTAATTCTCTGTGTTCTATAGGTGACATTTTGTATGGCAGAATAAATATGGATTGAGTATCTAGAAGCAGGTCCATGTCGAAGTTGATTTCCCTTTTGAGAGGAACTCCAGGAAGATCTTCGGGACACATATTTAGGAATTCACATGCTACTAACATTGATTCAAGATTAGGGGTTTCTGAACTAGAGTCCTAGACTCGAATGAGATGGTAGACAAATCCCTAAGATATTATTTTTCTCACCCGAAGGTAAGTAACAAACTGACCCCTAAGTGCTGAAGTACTACCACTCTACTCTAGGATGGGTTTATTCAGAAATTGAAACTGGACAATTCTATTTCTGTACTAGACTGAGGCATAGAAGGAATACAACCAATCCATGCCGAGAATGACATCGAAATTAGTCATCTCTAATTCGACTAAGTCTATTGAAGTAACTTTCTGAGATATCATAACTGGAAAGTTCCTATATACCCGTCTAACTATAATGGATTTTGCCACTGGGGTAGAGAATAAGAAATGCTCTGCTAGAATTTTGGGACTGAATCTGAAATCAACAGCTATATATGGAGTAACAAATTATAAAGAAGCTCCTAGATCTTGCAAAGCATTGATATGTAAATAGAAAAATTGTAACGTACCAGTTACCATATCAGGAGAAATTTCATGATCCTATTGAGACTTAAGAGCATAGAGTCTATTTAGGCACTACCCACTGTTGAAACTCGATGCGGCACCCTACTTATTCGGGCAATCGAACTGAGGTGGGGGGTGGTTATGCTGACCTTGACAACTAAACTGGGGACAATCTATGACTCTATGGCCTGGGTTACCATATCCAAAACACACATCACTGCCAGCTCTATAGATACCATGGTGGTTTTTGGCACACTTTTGACAAAAGGGATTGGTTCAAGCACTGCTAACACTGCCTAGGGGTTTAGGGCCTGGTGCCCTATATCTATTGCTGTCTCTGAATTTTGGCATAGGAGTGATGGTTGAGGATAGAACTGGAACTGAGGATTTTAGGCAGAACTGAGAATGATTCCCACCCTCTGACTTGGGCTGAGCGAAGTTGAAACTACCTATCCTTACTCTATTGTTCTCTCTCTCCTTCTCCTTATTCTTAGCCTTCTCTATCTACTGGGCATGGACTATGAGCCTGGCTATTTCCATCTCTTTAATTAGTATTATGGTTCTACAATCCTTGACCACATTGCTAGACACCCCAGACATAAACTTACTTATCTTAGCTCTGCTATCTTTAACCACATGAGGAACGTATCAAGCTAATTGAGTAAACTTAAGAGAATACTCTTTCACTTTCATCTCGCCCTACTTCAAATTGATAAATTCCAAAACCTTTACTTCCTTTAAATCCAGTGGGAAGAACCTATCCAGAAAAGCAGTGGTAAACTCCTCCCACTCTTTGGGCCCTGCATCTGTGGCCCTTTCTACTTTCTACTATTTAAACCATGAGTGATCCACATCCTATAACTAATATGCAACTAGCTCAGCACTCTCACTAGCAGTCATACCCATAATATCTATAACCTTCTACACCTGATCAAGAAATTCTTAATGTTTCTCATCTAACTTAGACCCGATAAATAATGGAGGGTTCATTCGGGTGAACTCTCAAATCCTAGCAATAATAGTATTAGCCACTAGGTTGGTTAGAATATTAGTTGAATGTTCATTCTAGGCTTCCACAGAATAAGCTAGGGTGGTGAAAGCTGCTCTGAATTCAGCATGGCAGACTTGTTCGTCCAGAGGATCTGGCTAGATGGGCTGGGGTTCTGCCTGGTCTCCCAATGCTCTTCCCTTAGTCTTTTTCGGAGGCATATTCTATGAACAGAAGAGAAATTTGGATTCAACAGGGAGTTTAAATGGAACTCATGCTCACTCACACAATGTGAATACTGAAAGAAGGGAAACTTTACCTAAAACATCTCATAGCCTCCTATCCATAAGTGTGGCACGCTACACACCCATGCACAAGACTCTACTTGATAAGGCTTTCAAGCTTCCTAGGATGCTTTAGAACTTTAGGCTATGATATCAAGTTTGTAATGCCCCGAGTCTGTACCTCGGATGCTACATGGTGCTCATAATTTCGAAGGACCACAAACTTACCCATGACTGGTACCTACTATAATAACTGAATGATAATATTATAAATATGCAAAAAATAGGAAGAAACTGGACATAATGTTCAATACTATAAATAATACTGAATACGGTATAACAAATACCAAAACTAAAATATCTTTCTGAAAATATCTAGTTTGGAAAACCTCTAAGCTATCTGAACTGTGGAGTTGATCAGAGAAGCCCCCAACTAACTCCGACTACTAAAAATGAACTGAAGTTCTTAAAAAAATGTCATGCCCGCGAAATATGAGGACTCTATACTAACTTTGTCTGCTAAGAATCTGAGCTGCTAAGGTTGCTCTGGAGCCCGTACGTCTGAACCTATGATATAAGACATTATAACACAAAATAAAAGCATGCGTCTGTACTTTGAATGTATTGTTATGCTCAGTAAGGTAGGCTGAAATGAATGGGTTCATATGCATGATCAACACACACTGAATAATATGAATATGACTTAATGAGAGTACATGTATGAATATGTAGACTATAACAATTATCGTGATAATACTATATACTGAGTCTGAATACTGATTACTGATGTCTAAGTTTACTGATACTGTATTATCGATAACTAAGTGACCATATTTGACAGTCTTATTTCTATGGAACTATACTGAGTTCTATACTAAGCTGAGTGACTGTAACTGACAGTCCTGAATCTATAGAACTAAACTGAGTTCTATACTGAGACTGAATCTAAAACAGTGACTATAAGAGGTAATCATCTAACCAACATGCCTCTTTCTAAATAGATTGGGGTCCAACCTATAATCCCAGTTGGAAGGGTGTCAATATCGTGCCACGGGTAAGTAAAAGTGTTGACTGGCCCTCATATGGCAGGTGCTCTGAACGAGAATGGTGGTACCCTCAATTGGTATGTAGATCACCTCATCAACTCTCAACTGGCAGGCTGATGTCTCTACCTACACTGGCTACGTAGTTTTGGAATGCAAATATTGTTTCTAGGATTTCACCCTCTATTGGCAGGTGAGTCCCAATCCTTGGGTTCACTCGGTGATGAATTCTACTCCTAACTGAATAGACACTGGAATGAATTCTAAATTGTACTGGGCTAGACTTAACTGTTACTGATCATACTGTATGAATGAACTTAATAGATTTTACTAGACTAGTTCTGAGTTCACTGAGTTTTCCAAAGTTTTGTAACTAACTAAATTCTATTAATCGTCACATGACTCATACTAGTCTATGAATGACCACGGCTCTAGACAAGCAGCTAAATTATCGGGTATTAAATACCCCCAGGACCCGATAGCATAAATTTAAAAGACATGTCATAATCTAGAGACATTATAACTAACTACTTGGTCATCATTCATTTATTTGGGCATTAAAGAAAACACTTGCATGACATGAACTTGTCTACATACTAACATGATATAATTTCACTATTCAACTCACATGAACAATTCATCAAACGCCCGTGGGGAATAATATATGCACATAATACTAAAACAATATATAAACATCATGATTCAATTTCAATTGCACAATTCTAAGAGTTTCAACATGAATTCACATGATAAAGTAAACACATCAATTAACTCAACATGAATCCTATAATAAGTCATGAAATAAAAGCCCAATTAAGTAATAATCATGACTACACTTTAATTCAAATCATGGAAATCATGAAATCACTCTATATGAACTTTAAAAGAGTTTCTTGAACTCCAAGGGTGGAAGGAACCCTTGGATGAACACTTCACATACCTTAGTTGTTGAATTCTTAAAAATTAACGGTGGAATATGAAGCCTTGAATTTGAATTTAATTTAATGAGTGTTTTTGTTCTTGAGCAATTTGTGAAAAAAAAGAATGTAACTTGCTAAAAGAGGGCTAAATTTCATGTTATGGGGGCTAAAGGACGTGGGCAAAGGTCTTAATTAACCCTGAGGATGCAGCTTTTTAATACTTATAAATTGAACCATCAACGCGCAGACTAACATACCACATCGTTGGCATTAAAATGATAGTCAATGCACCGCATCGAGTTTGCATTGGTTCATTAGAACTTGCACTGAGATGAGGGAAAAAATATCTGTCAATGCGAAGGACGATGCAACGCGTGAAGATTGCATTGACTCACTATTTTGGTCACTTGAACATGGTCTAAATGAAGTCTGAAAAATCCAAAACTTATTCAGGAACACTAATTGACATTCTTAATCATGAATTAACTCAAAGATCAATATTTAATGGACGTAAAGGTCATGAAATAAGATTTCCAACTTTCAAAGGAAAAAGTCACTCTAATTCTGAATACTTAGCTAGAACATTCTAAGTCTTGGACCCCTTTAATAACCTGAAAGGACTGAATTAAGCTCAGAATTTTGTAGAATCTTACATTATCTTCCCCTTGGGAAGATTTATCCTCGAATGAGACTTATTAAGCTGAGAATACTGGTAGATTGAACTTACTTATTGGATAAGAATATTTGAAACATGATTATCTGACTAACATTATTGACATACTGAATTTCATACTGAACATCATATCTAATGAATGAGTACATAACAGAGTTGTTTTGTGAATGCATGACTGGGATTACTGATAAGCTAAGTTCCTCATAAGGAATATGCATATCTGATGCAAGAATAAATGACTGAATATGCAATGGTAACTGATACCAAGCTTGTGAATGGAAAAAAGCTGGGCGTGAAACTAAATAAGCTTAAGAAAAACTATTACCTTAGGCTAAGTTAGAGTTTTCGGAGAAGAGGTGAGGATACTTGGTCCAAATATCTATTTCTGCTTCCCAAGTTGCTCCCTCAACGGACTGATTCCACCAAAGAACATTGAATAGAGGGACTTCTTTGTTCCTTAGTTTGCAAATCTGATAGTCAAGGATTTTAACTGCAATCTCTTCATAAAGAGGCTATTCTGAACATCTACGCCCCCTACGGGGACTATGGCTGATGGGTCACCTATGCATTTCTTTAGCAAAGAGACATGAAACACTAGATGGACTGAAGATACATATGAAGGCAACTCAAGCTCGTAAGCTACCCTTTTAAAATGCTTGAAAATTTGGTAAGGACCGATATATCGGGGACTGTGATTCCCCTTCTTACCAAACTAGTTAACTCCTTTCATAGGAGAGACTTTCAAGTGGGCAAAATCACCAATCTCAAACTAGAGATCCTTTCTATTCATATCTGCGTATGATTTTTGTCAGCTCTAAGCTATCTTAAGCCTTTCCCTAATCAACTAGACTTTTTATAAGTTATCAAATACCACTTCAAGCCCTACCACTGCTGCCTCACCCACTTAAAACTAACCAATGGGATATCTACACCTCCTCTCATAAAATGCTTCAAACAAAGCCATCTAAATAATGGAATGAAAGCTGTTGTTATATGCTAATTCAATAATAGGAAAGTGGTCATCCCAACTACCTTTAAAATCTATCGCACATGCTCACAACATATCTTCTAAAGTCTAAATAGTCCTCTCCGCTTGACTATCGGTCTAAGGATGAAAGGTTGTACTGAGGTGAACACGGGTTCTAAGACCATTTTTGAATGCCTTCTATAAATGATAGTTGAACTAGGCACCTTTATCTGAGATAATGGACAATGAAACATTGTGCAATCTGACCATATCTTTGATATAGAGTTTGGTATAATCTTTAGCTAAATAAGAGTTATGGACTGGTAGGAAATAAGCTGATTTGATTATCTTATTTATGATGACCCAAACTGAATCATGCAGGAGATAAGTACGAGGTAAACCCATAACAAAGTCCATGTTCACTTCTTCCCATTTCCAAGTGGGAATGATAAACTCTTGCATGGACCACTAGGCTTATAATGCTCAATTTTAACCTACTGATATGTTGAGCACTTATCCACAAACTCTGTAATGTCTCTCTATATCACACTCCACTAATAGATCTCTCAGAAATCACAATACATCTTAGTGTCCCCTGGATGAATCAAGTAACACACACCATGCACTTTCTGGCAGAATTCGCTGCCTCAAGTTATAAGACCCCAAAAAATTCAAAGCTTTACTCAGTCTGTTAACGCTTAAAAATAGGTCCCAGACTTAGAAAATTCAGCGAAGTGTTTACACTTAGAATCTTTTTAGCCTTCATAATTTTGAAATATTATTTCTCGACCCATACGTCCTTTAAATATCGATCTTAAAGTTGATTCATGATCAAGTATGTCAGTAGGTGTCCTGCACAAGTTTTGGATTATTTATGGACCACATTTTGATCACGTTTTGTGTCCCAAGATAGTGGACCAACGCAATCCAGGTGCATCGTGTTGCCTATCATGTTGGTTAATATTGTGCAAAATTTCCTAGTCAAAATTACTAAGGCTTGGCATGATCATGGCGCGATGCGTTGAGTATCCCGTCAACAACCGCATTGGTGCTTAATTTTTAGTTTTTTAAAATCCGCATCAAGAGGGGTATTTGGGTTAATTTCCCACCCCTATATAACCCTATAACATGAGATTCGGCCCTATTTTTCCCTAAAATATACTCTCTTCTCTCAATTTCTATCAAGAACAAGTTGGTATTTTCCAATTGAAGATCCAAATTCAAGAGTCTCTCCCTCAATCTTCCTAAAATCAAGAACTAAGGTATGTTATATGTTGATTTTTGGGTCCCTTCCACCCAAGAAGTTCAAGAACCCTTTTCAAATTATAAAGATTGAAGATTTATGATTTTTCATGATTTATGTGAGTTGAAGTTCATGTTTATGTTATGGTTGAGTTGTGATTCATGTTCTAGATTACAAGTTTCACGATCTAGTCCTAGCATGTGATAATTTGCATAATGTTCATGATAACCCTTTTAAGTTGAAAGTTTATTGATGTAGCCATGTTAATTAGATGTATTGATTGTTGTGGAACCAAAGTATGCTCCCCATATATTTGATAAAATGCTTATGTGAAGGAAATAGAGTCATTATTGCATGTTAGCATGAAATCCCAAATTATGTATAAGTTAATACATGCCATATGCTTGTTGAAAGACCTTAGTGAATGAATTATAATATGTTGTATGCTTTCCTATTTACGTGAATTTCTTAATGAATGAATTATGAGACATTGATGTGCATCTCTATACGTTTACATGTTTAAGAATTCCAAGTGCTTAAAGAGATGCCTCCTTGACTTTATTGTGAATGATAGACTATTGTTATGCTATTCAAGAATTACCATGTCTTATTAATTTATGTTATCGAGTCTTGGGGGTATTCAATGCCTGATAATTTAGCTGATTATCTAGAGCCAGAGTCAGTTTTCAAGATAATCTCAGTCGTGCTATAATAAGTGGAACTCAGTTAGTTACATAACTTGGAGAGACTTCGTAATCTCAGTATCAGTCTATTCTAGTTCAGTATTAAGTTCAGACCTCCGTAGTATTCAAGTATTCAATCCAGAAACTCAGTAGCATTTTGTCAGATAATAGAATTCAGTAGTATTCCATTAGTCAATAGAACTCAGTGAGATCAATTAAGTTTAGTTAATCAGTACGATCAGTAATGGTTTAGTCAATCTTAGTATAAACTAACAAATCAGTTTAGTCTCTTTTAGTTGGGAGTAGGATTCAGCATCGAGCGAGCCTAGGGATAAGGGTTTACTTGTTAGATAGGACTGAGATACCTAGAAGCAATCCCTAAGTTCCAGAACTACGTATCCAGCATAGGCATGAGATGTCACCCATTAGATAGGACAGACATACTCGGGGATCACCTACTAGTACAGGACTTATCTCAGGGGTCACTTGCTAGATTATGACTTACTCCATATCAGTTGTCTTTAACCATGGCACCGTACTGACACCCTTCTAGATGGGGTTACAGGTTGGACCCCACTAGTTCAGATTTAGGGCATGTCAGTTAGATGACTACCTCCCACAATCTCAGTTTCAGATTCAATATCAGTAATAGAACTCAGTACAGTATTATAGAAATCAGGACTATTAGATATAGTCACTCAGCTTAGTAAGTAACTTAGATAGTTCCATAGAATTTAGAGATCACCTGCTAGATAGGACTGATCTCAAATACAGTCAATCATTTTCATCATCTAGAGATGCAATGATCACCCTCTAGATAGGAATGATCTCAGGTACAACCAATCAGAATCAATATTAGTAGATTCAGAGATCACCCACTAGATAGGACTGATCTCAGATATAGTCAATCAGTATTAGGAAAACTCTGAGATCAATATTAGTAGACTCAATTATTTAGTATCTCAGTGATAGTAAACTCACATGTCAGTAAGTTAGTATTCAGAATTCAGCATCAGTAAACCCAGTTATTAGTGATCTAGTAAGGTGAACTCAGTATTTAGTGTTACTACAATTTTAGTTATAGTTTATGCATTCATGCATGTAATTCCTCATTCAATATATTCATGTTATTGAGTCAGCTTTTGTTTATGCATATGAGCCTTTGCATTTAGCCTTACCTTATCTAGCATACTAGTACATTCTTACGTACTAACACATACTTTCTTGGACTATGGTGTTTTATTCCATAGGTTCAAAAGCACGAGCTCTAGAGTACCTTAGAAGTCCAGATTTAGCCTGTAAAAGTAGATAGCAGTGAGTCCTCATCATTCAGGGTTGGTTCTTATTTCACTTTATGGTATTAGATTCAGTATTTTTAGTAGATGGATTTAATTGGGGGATTTTTCTATTCAACTCCTTATTGAAAAAGTTAGAGGCTTTTAGACTAGAGTTTTTTAGACTAGATGTTTAAACTATTGTATTAGCATTAAGTTTTCAATTGTACTTCAGATGTTTAAACCTATGGTAAGTTTTCTGTCAGACTTCCATATTTTTATAGTGTATTATTCAGTGCTCTATCATAGATATCAATCAAGGTTTAGCTTGTGGTCCTTCAAGATTATGAACACCGTGTAGTATTTGGGGTACCAGACTTAGGGCGTTACAAACTTGGTATCAGAGCCTAAGGTTCAACAGTATCCTAGAAAGTCTGAAAGCTGCATCTAGTAGAGTCTTGTGCATGGGTGTGTTGCGTGCCATATTTATGCATAGGAGTCTATAAGATATTTTAGGAACAGTTTCCCTTCTTTCAGTATTCATGTTGTATGAGTGAGCATGAGCTCAAGTTAAGACTCTCAGTCTAATCCATTCTTTTTTTCATTACAGAATATGCCTCCTCTCTAAGATAATGCCCTAGAAATAATAACTAGCCACCTCATCCCATAGATCCTTTGAATGAGGATGGATCACATGCAGAGTTTGGGGCACCTTTTCAAGAGCTAGCCTAAGCTGTGACAACTAGTGTTTAGGATAACCGTCAGGATACAACCCAACCTTAGCAAGATGGGGATTTAACCATAGCCAGGATAAAAAATTTCATGAGAATGAATCAGCCAGAAATCTTTGGGTTAATAGCAGCAGAGGACCTACAACTTTATCTTGAGTAGGTGAAAAAGAGCACCCAAATTATTCATGTCTCTAAAGAGGAAAGTGTTGAATTGGAATCCTATAGGTTGAAGGATGTTGCTCATGATTAGGTGTGATGTGGAAGAAGAGTAGAGGGAAGGATGTAGCTCCCATGACTTGGAAAATATTTTAGGATGCATTCTTAGATATGTTTTTCCCACTTGAGATTAGGGAAGCTAAGATTGAAGAGCTTATGAACCTAAGGTAAGGCTCTATGTCAGTGAAGGAGTATTGCCTCAAGTTCAATCAGTTTTCTAAGTATGTTCCTGAGCAGATGGCTGACCCTAGATCTAGCATGAGTAAGTTTATGACTGGTGTGTCTGAGTTGGTGGTTAAGGAGTGTAGGACTGTTATACTCAATAGAGAAATGGATCTTTCTAGAATAATGATACACAATTAGAAAATTAAGGCATAAAAATCTAAGGAGAGAGAGAAAGAGTGAATAAGAAAGCCAGAACAAGAAGTTTTAGTTTTTCTCAGCTAGGGTCACAGTGTGGCAACCATTCTCAGCATAGTCAAAAGTTTTTAGTCCCAACTCCATCCTCAGCTAGTGCACCAGTACCGAAGTTCAGTGACAACAATCTTGATGGGGCGCCAGTCTCAAAGCCTAGGGTAGTGTGAGAAGTGAGCGTACCTATCTATTTTGTTAAGAATATGGTAAGAACCACCTAGGTGCATTTAAAGCAGGAAGCGAGGTATGTTTTGGTTAAGGTAAACCAGGCCACAAGATGCAAAGTATAGAGTTTTGGCTTAGAGGGGTAAATATTTGAGACAACAGGGAGCCACTTCTAGTACAAGTAGTGGTCAATATCAAAATAGATTTTATGCACTTCAGACTCATCATAATCAGGAAAGTTCCCCTAACATAGAATCGGGTACATTATAAGTCCTTTATTTTCATGACATGCACTTTTAGATCATTTTCTCCCATTTGAGCAAGTTTTCAGCATGAGTTAGTTAGTAAAGCAAGAAATTCAGTTTAACAGTCAGGTAGTTAGATTTGAAAATCCAGAGAGGTATAGACGTTTGGTTGGAAAGCTCATATAGTTTGTTTCGCATCTTTCCATTTTTTTATACTATTAGAAATCTCAGGAATAAATCTATTCCAAGGTAGAAAGTGGTAGTTGCAATATTAGCTCAGTTCATGTATCATGCATTAGCTTCAGATCCCAATGTTCAGTCATGATCCAGTTCGTAGGTGCTTTGTGCATCGCCTCAATTTCCCTAGTATCTCAGCAAAGTAAGCATTCTTAGAGGGATATAATGTCCCAAGGGGGAGATACTCTATAATTCCCTAATGCTTTTATATCCTTAAGCCCATTCGATTGCATGTTCAGATCTTCTTTACAAATTAGTATTAGTTATCATTGCATATTTAGTCAAGCATTCGAGAGTCGGCTCGGTCAGATATTCGTGCATTAGATATGCATGTTAAGTAGAAGAAGCTCAGCTTTTCAGTAATTTTAGTCATGCTCTTATAAGAATATCTCAGTCAAGTATCTATGCATGTTCAGTATAAAATTTTAGTATATCAGTAGTTCCAGTCATATAGTTATATTTCAGATGTTCATGTCTAGTAAGTAAGTTTAATCTATCTGTATTTTTGGTCTAGTAAGTCCTATTTGAGGATGAATATTCCCAAAGGGGAGATATTATAATACCCCACAAAATTCCAAGCTTTACTCAGTCCGTTAAATCTTAAAAAGAGCTCCCAGACTTAGAAACTTCAGCTAAGTGTTTACACTTAGAATCTCTTTATCATTCATAAGTTGGTAATCTTATTTCTTGACCCATACAACCCTTACTGTCAATCTTTAAGTTTATTCATGATCATTTATGTCAGTAGGTGTTCCCAGATAAGTTTTGCATTTTTTTCGGACCGCGTTTAGAACACGTTTGGTGTCCTAAGATAGTGGACCAATGTAATCCAGGCATGCCCATCACCTATCGTGTTAGTTAATATTGTGAAGGATTCGCCAGTCAAAAGTACTGAGGCTTGGCACAATCGTGGCATGACACGTTGAGTATCACATCGATGTCATTGATGCACTGCATCGACAATCGTGTCAGTGCCTAGTTTTCATTTTTTTAAGATCCATATCTAGAGGGGTATTTAGGTTAATTTCCCACCCCTATATAACCCTATAACACAAGATTTAGCCCTATTTTTTTTCCAAAATATACTCTCTTCTCTCAATTTCTCTAAAGAACAAGCTAGGGTTTTCCAATTGAAGATCCAAATTCACGATTCTCTCCGCCAATCTTCCTAAAATTAAGAACTAAGGTATGTTAGATGTTGATTCTTGGGTCCCTTCCACCCAAGAAGTTCAAGAACCCTTTTCAAATAATCGAGATTAAGTATTTATGATTTTTCATGATTTATGTGAGTTGAAGTTCATGTTTATGTTATTGTTGAGTTGTTATTAATGTACTAGATTACAAGTTTCATGATTTAGTCCTAGCATGTGATGATTTGCATAATGTTCCTGATAAACCCCTTTAAGTTGCAAGTTTATTGATGTATCCATGATAATTGGATGTATTGATTATTGTGTAACCAAAGTATGCTCCCCATATCTTTGATAAAATGCTTATGTGAAGGAAATAAAGTCATTATAGCATGTTAGCATGAAATCTCTAATTATGTATAAGTTAAAGCATGCTAAGTATTTGTTAAAAGGCATTAATGAATGAATTATGATATGTTGCATGCACTCCTATTTATGTACATTCCTTAATGAATGAATTATGAGATATTGGTATGCATCCTTATATGTTTACATGAATTTCCAAGTGCTTGAAGAGATCCCTCTTTGATTTTATTGTGAATGATAAACTATTGTTATGCTATTCAAGAATTTCCCTGTCTTATTTATTTATGTTATCGAGTCCTGGGGGTATTTAATACCCAACAATTTAGCTGATTTCCTAGAGACAGTATCAGTTTTTAAGCTAATCTCAGTCTTGCCATAATTAGTAGAACTCATTCAGTAACATAACTTAGAGGGACTCAGTAATCTCAGTATCTGTCTATTCCAATTCAGTATTAAGTTCAGACCTCAGTAGTATTCAAGTATTCAGTCTAGAAACTCTGTAGCATCCAGTCAGATAACAGAAGTCAATAGTATTCCATCATTGAATAAAACTCAGTGATATTAGTTTAGTTTAGTTAATTAGTACGATCAATAACAGTTTAGTCAAGCCTAGTATGAACTAGGAAATAAGTTCAGTGTCTATCAGTTGGGAGTAGGATTTAGCACCGAGCGAGCCTAAGGATAGGAGCCCACCCGCTAGATAGGACTGAGATCCCTAGAAGCAATCCCTAAGTTCCAGAGCTACGTAGCAAATATATGCCTGAGATGTCACCTGTTAGATAGGACTGACATACTCAGGGATCACCCGCTAGTATAGAAATAATCTTAGGGGTCACCCTCTAGATTAGGACTTACTCCATAGCAGTTGTATTTACCCATGGCATGGTACTGATACCCTTCCAGCTGGGGTTACAGGTTGGACCCTACTAGTTCAAATTTAGGGCATGTTGGTTAGATGACTATCTCCCACAGTCTGAGTTTCAGATTCAGTCTTATTAATAGAACTCAGTATAGTATTATAGAAATCAAGATGTTAGATACATTCACTCAGCTCAGTAAGTAACTTAGATAGTTCCATGGAATTTAGAGAGCACCCGCTAGATATGACTGATCTCTAATGCAGTCAATTATTTTCATTATCCAGAGATTCAAAGATCACCCACTAGAAAGGACTGATCTCAGGTACAATCTATCAGAATCAGTATCAGTAGATTCAAAGATCACCCACTAGATAGGACTTATCTCAGATACAGTCAATCATTATTAGAAAAACTTAGAGAGAAATAACAGTAGCCTTAGTTATTCAGTATCTCAGTTTGAGAAAAATCATATGTCAGTAAATTAGTATTTCGAATTCAACATCAGTAAACCTAGTTATAAGTAATCTAGTTAGTTGAACTCAGTATTTAGTGTTACTACAATTTCAGGTATAGTTTATGCATTCATCCATGTCATTCCTCATTCATTATATTCATGTTATTCAATCAACTATAGTTCATGGATATAATCCTTTGCATATAGCCTTATCTAATCTAGCATACCAGTTTATTCTCACATACTGATGCATGCTTTCTTGCACTATGGTGTTTTATACCATAGGTTTAGAAGCACGAGCTTTAGAGCACCCTTAAAAGTCTAGAGTCAGCTAGCAGTAGTAGATAACAGTGAGTCCTCATCTTTCGGGGATAGTTCTTATTTCACTTTATTGCATTAGATTCAGTATTTTTAGTAGATGGAGTTAATTGGGGGATTTTCCCATTCAACTCCTTATTCAAAAATTTAAAGCCTTTCAGACTACTTTTCCTTTACCTTGGAAACTAGGGATGATTCGGAACTACTCTTCACCCACGCACCATCTTCTACTGAATCGACTAAGAAAATACCTAGTCGGGCTAGCTGAAGAACTTCCTGAGCTAACTTCTTATTGCCATCTTCAACATGGGAAACACTACCCAGACATTCTACTTAGAGCATCGTCTACTATATTGTTTTTGCCTGAATGATACAGAACACTCATGTCATTGTCTTTTAATAACTCCAACTACATTCTCTGATGGAGTTTTAAATAGTTTTGATAGAACACATACTGTAGGCTCTTATTGTCTATGAACACATCAACGTGCACACCATGAAAATAGTGCCTCCAAATCATTATGGCAAAAACTGCTATTGCTAACTCAACATCATGAGTAGGATAGTTCTTTTCATGGTGTTTAAGCTGTCTAGAGGCATAGGCTATAACCTTACCTCTCTGTATCGAAATGTACCCCAAATAACCACTGGAGGCATCATAATACATAATAAAGCCATCTAAACCATCTAGTAAAGTCAACACTTAAGCTGTAGTGAGTCGAGTCTTCAACTCCTGAAAACTCTTTTCACAAGAATCTAACCACTGGAATTTGACTTTCTTTTAAGTCAATCTAGACATAGGATGTAATAGATGAGAATCCCTTAAAAAATTATCTATAATAGCTGGCTAAGCCCAAGAAACTCTTGATATCTAATTGAGAGATGGGTCTGCGCTAGTTTCTCACTACTTTAGTCTTTTGGGGATCAACTCTAATTCCATCGGTAGAAACGATATGGCCAAGGAATGATACTAACCTTAGCCAAAATTCACACTTACTAAATTTGGCGAATATCTTATGGTTTATAAGGGTCTATAATACTATTCTGAGATGGTAAGCATGATTATGTTCACTGCGATAGTAGACAAGAATGTCATCTATGAAGACTATGATGAATGTTCAAGTACTACTTGAATACACGATTCATCAAGTCCATAAAAGCTGTTGGGGCTTTAGTAAGACTAAAGAAAATGACTATGAATTCAAAGTGACCATACTGAGTTCTGAAAGCTGTTTTTAGTATATCACATTTTCTGACTCTGAGCTGATGATAGCCGGATCTTAGGTCTATCTTAGAAAAGTAACTGGTACCCTAAAGTTGGTCAAACAAGTCATCAATTTTGGGAATGGGATACTTGTTATTGACCGTGACTTTATTTTACTGATTGTAGTCAATACAAATTCTCAAAGAACTGTCTTTCTTATACATGAATAGAACTGGTGCACCCATGGAGACACACTGAGTCTGATGAATCTTTTATCTAGTAGATCCTTCAACTGTTCTTTTAATTGTCCAAGTTTTATAGGTGCTATTCTGTATGAAAAAATGGATATGGGTTGAGTATCTTGAAGAAGGTCTATTCCAAAGTCAATTTCCATTTCAAGAGAAACTCCAGGAAGATCTTTGGGAAACACATCTGGGAATTCACATGCTACTGACAATAATTCAAGAGTAGGGGTTTCTGAACTAGAGTCCTAGACTCTAATAAGATGGTAGCCATATCTCTTAGATATCATTTTTCTCAACAAAAGTAAAGAAATAAATTGACCCCTAAGTGCTGAATTACTACCCCTCCACTCTAGGACAGAATTATTTGGAAATTGAAATCAGACAATTCTATTTCTGTAGTCGACTGAGGCATAGCAGGAATGAAGCCAATCCATGCCAAGAATTACATCTAAATCAATCATCTCTAATTCAACTAAGTCTACTAAAGTGACTTTCCGAGATATCGTAACAAGGCAGTTCCTGTATACCCACCTAGCTATGATGGATTTACCCACTAGGGTAGAGATTAAGAAAGGCTCTGCTAGAATTTTAGGAATGACTCCAAAATCAACTATTATATATGGAGTAACAAAGGACAAAGAAGCTCCTGGATCTAGCAAAGCATAGGCATGTAAATGAAAAACTTGTAACGTACCAGTGACCATATCAGGAGAACTTTCCTGATCTTGTCGGGACTAAAGAGCATAGATTCTATTTGGGTGCTGCCCACTGGTTACACTGCATGTGATACCCTATTGATTCGGAAAACCAGACTGAGTTTGGGGACGGTTATGTTGACCTTGAGAACCTGACTGGGGATAATCTCTAACTTTGTGTCCTGGCTTGCCACATTTGAAACACACACCACTGCCAGCTCTGCAGGTACCCTAGTGGTTTTTTCCATACTTCTAACAAATAGTATTGGTTTGGACATTGCTAACACTGCCCTAGGGTTTAGGGCCTGGTGCCCTATCCTTATTGTCGCCTCTAAATTTTGGCATAGGAGCGCTGCCTGAGGATGTAGTAGGAACTGAAGATTTTGGGCAAAACTGAGAACAATTCCTACCCTCTGACTTAGGCTGAGTGATGTTGAAATTACATATCCTCTCTCTTTTATTCTCTCTCCCCTTCTCCCTATTCTTAGCCTCCTTTATCTTCTAGGCATGAACGATGAGCCTGGCTATGTCCATCTCCTTAATAAACATTGAAATCCTACACTCCTTGACCATACTACTAGATACCCCAGACACAAACTTAATCATCTTAGATCTGCTATCTACAACCACATGATATAACATATCTAGCTAATTGAGTAAACTTAAGAGAATACTTTTTCACTGTCATATCCCCCTGCTTCAGATTGAGAAATTCTAAAACCTTCACTTTCCTCACCTCTAGTGGGAAGAACCTATCCAATAAAGTAGTGGGAAACTCTTCCCACTCTATATGCCCTGCATCTATATCCCTTTATGCTACTATTTAAACCATGAGTGAGCCACATCTTACAATCTATATGTAACTAGCTCAGCACTCTCACTAGCTGTCACCCCCATAATATCTACAACCTTCGGCACCTTATCAAGAAATTCTTGAGGGTCCTTATATGACTTAAACCCAGTAAATAATGGAGGGTTCATTCGGGTGAAAATCCAAATCCTAGCAGCAGTAGTATTGGCCACTAGGTTGGCTAGAACATCAGCTATATGTTCATTTGGGGCTACCATAGAATGAGCTAGGGTGGTGAAAACTGCTCTAAATTCAGCATGAGGGGCGTGTTCATCAGAGGATATGGCTGGACGAGCTGGGGTTCTATCTAGTCTCCCATTCCTCTTTCCTTAATCCTCTTTAGAGGCATATTCTATAAACGGAAAAGAAATTTGGATTAGACAGGGAGTTTAACTGAAGCTCATGCTCACTCGCACAACATGATTACTATTGAGAGTGGAGTCTCTTGAGTAGAGTGGATACATAAAGGAGTACTCCATCGATATTACATCCTTAGTTCTTCACCAGACTCAGAGAGATGTAGCAGGCAGAGTTTCCATTTATCTAGGCTCTCAGCCTGCATCATTGTTAACATCTAAATACAGACTCCAGGCATCCCCAACTTATTTTATCTAGTCTAGACTAGGATTAAGATAGGTGGGACATCACGATCACATTATTCTATCCCTACCAAGTCTGATAAGGGAGAGGATGATCCTATTACCAATACTAGTAAGGAGGATTCAGCTATTCCATAGTCTGAGGAGGGGGAAAATCTACTTCAAGTACCAATGATCTAGAGACAAATTCACCTCGATATGACGAGGGTACAGAGACCTTACAGGGTACTGAGGATGCCTTTGCTTTAACTACGGTAGAACCAGAGTCCACACACATTTTTGCTGTACCAGTAGCTTAAGACATTCATAGATAGTGTGTGATGGGTATGCAAATCTTTTATGATAAAAAACATTTTTATTACGGATTAGGGTAGACCTCGATGGATTATAGTTTAGGAGCCATTTATTGGGATCATCTCCTTGGCAGGGATTCTAAACTTAAAGGCCGTATTTAACAGATATGGCCTCAGATAGATTGATAAGCCTTTAAAATCCTACAAACCTGAGGTAGTATGAGAGTTTTATGAATCCTATGTCATATCAATTTGCTTGATTACACCAGCGGGGGAGATCTTAGGACTATCCTCTACTGAATCATACACTAGTTAGAGGGGTTAGAGTTGATATGTCTGAGAAGACTATTTACAGATTTATATTTGGGCCAGAGTTTTTGGCATCGGCTACTACAACTGAGTTTCACTATATATAAAGTATGGTGAGGATTAGGAGGACTATGAGAAATCCTAAACAGTGAGAGAAGAGGTAATAGTTAGAGAGATGGGTAGTTTAGCAAATTGTTGAGCTTGGTATTAATTCCCTTTAGGTTGAGAGAAAGGCAAAGATAAATAAGTCCTTACTTTGATTTACTATAAATTTATGGTATACCATTGTGAGGCAGTAGGTTGAGTCCTATAGCTATAGATAATGTGTTCATATAGGACCAGGATGTATTGGTTTCCAGCCTCATGGCCAATATTGAAATCGACTTTTCCAGGTGGATCTGAGATGAGATTCATGAGAGGGATTTTTAAGAGATCACTTGTATTACTTTCCCATGCTTGATATAGAGACTTTGTGATACAACACGAGTACTTGTATTACTAGAGATTGATTATAAGGTTTAGTATACTCCCACAACTTATATTGGGTTAATTTGTGATGATGCTAACCATGTTGCATTGTATAAAGCACAACCTTCTACATACTTAGGAGAAGCCCTCTTTGAAGGGCCTTTAGTATCACTGAGAAGGTTGATACACTGATAGTGGATGGTGATGTTCACAAAGGTATCCAATAGGTAGAGGCTTCTTATATGATGGGCAATGATGTGGCTACAGGTACTTTTGCTCTAGCTTCTACTTCTATAGTACCCTCTCGCCCACCAAGTATGGTGATAGTGTCATAAGAGTTTTTGCAATAGTTATTGAACATGCAGTAGAAGTTGATCAAGCACCAGACAAATATCAATACCTAGTTTTTCAAGTTATTTGGTTAGTTTAGGACCTGGATGCGAACTACATTAGAGGTATCTAAGGTACGAATGAAGGCGAGGTAATGGATTATATTTATCTATTTACTAGAGAGTTGTAGGGATGGATTAACTATTTTGACATATAAGTAGGAGATTGACATTGTGAGGCATAGGTGCCAAATTTATTTACACTGCACAAAGATGTGGTCACGTTGAGATCATAGGTTCATACTTTATCTGAGAGCCAGATTCCTGTCATCCCTTTAGTCATACCTTCTTATATAAAACTGTTGCCTATACTACTACCATTGATATTTGATCTATTTGCTAAGGAGGATATGCCTATATTATTGCTTCTAAGAGAGACTGAGAGCATTTTGAGTAGAGTGATAGCTTGGATGGGTTACCACGAGACCTAAAGAGGGCCTCTACAGAGTCTGAGCTTCATTTTCATATTGGTATGAGTTAGCATTCATATTGAGAGTTGGGTTCCTCCTCTAGTTGAGCATCATTATCTTTTAGAGATATGCCCAATATGCCTACTGATGCTACAATTAGGGGCGAGCTCACATACACTACCTAGAGCATTCAGGTATGCCCCTATACCAGAATGTTTTTTATTTTCTAATATTCAATAAGGATAGTGAATCATCTTTTAGTTGGGGGAGGGGGGTACAAACAACTTGAGGTTTTTATTGCCGTGTCTCTTTTCCCCAGGGTGTGCTATCATAATAGATCCGATATGTTTAGGATTTTGTGTTGTGTTTCTAATATGTTTTTATAATTGATTTTGTTTTACTAGAAGAAAAATGAGGAACCTTAGTGCATTTTGATTGTTTTATTTCATGTGTTGTTTTTGAAAAATGATACCCCTGCTAGACTTTTTTGTGAACTATGTGTTGTGAAGATATGTTGTGAGCATTTCTGAATCTTGTTATAGCATTAGTATAAGGGAAAATATAATCAAATATTGGAATTGGATGAACCGAATTGGTACTAGTTGATAATGTAACCCTTTATGATTGTGTGTGTGAGATAGTTACCTAGTTCACTTTGTGTATTAATCCAAAAATTTCCCAGCTAGTCTTACCTAGGTTGGAGGATAGTTGGTTGGGACATGATCATAGATTGAGTTTGAATAAGTCCACTCTTAGCATAAAAGGCCGACCAAACCTGAATAAGTATCCTTGATCCCTAATTTGAACCTAAAGTGACCCGGTTTCTAGTTTTAACCTTTTCAGTTTCCTGTTTAATTTCAATGAACCTGTTTTGACCCTGGTCCCTCCTTGGACACTGTGCACCTTAACTAAGGAAAATTACCTAAGTTGAGGGTGGCTATCATTGGGATGCATAGTTAAAGATAGGTATTAAGAAAGGTTTTGAGTAAAATAAAAGAAAGTAGGGTCGAGTGTGGTAGAAAAGTGTTAAAAATATAAAAAGAATGAAAGAAAGAACACCCAATTTGAATAATAATGACAAAAAATGGAAAATAAAAAATATGGTGAAGTAGTGGAGCCAACAATGTAAGTGTAGTGCCAAGAAAGGTGAGTCACTATTTCCCATAAGTATCACACCTGCCCCCACGCCTATAATACAAGCCTAGAAAAGTACTATAGTGATCCCAATTCAACTAGTTGAAAAACTTAAGGTACAAAATTAAGGGCAAGCCTAAGGTATTTCACACAGATTGTTTGAACTTCATTATAAGCATGAGTGTTTTGATACAGTCCTTGTATTTATTTACATTATTATATTATGAGACTTGGGACTTCCTTGGCATAAGGGTACATGCGTTGTATTGTTAGATACTTCCTAATCTAATTCCATCAATTGATTCCTCTTGTTTTATGTTGTTGTGCTACATGGAAACACACAGTGGTTTTGAAAGTTATGAATACGAGTGGCAAGAAATTTGAGCTAAATGAGTTGACTGTCATAGGTGCGTTAGTTTTTTTTTTTGTTAAGCATCATGTTTTTTTGGTATGTGTTAGTTGCTTGAGGAGATGCAAATGTTCTAAGTTGAGGGTTTTGATGTATCATAGTTTTTGACATGACCTGCCCTAGTCCTTGTCATTATGGGTGTCCCAAGTCCGACCACGACCGAACACCACCCCCATTACCCAACTCAACCTCCAGCCGCCTACCATGAGTTAGCAGAATTCTGAGCATGAAACAAAATAGTGTAACACCTCACATAAAGGCTCTTGGAATAGATTACAGCTGCGACTGACCCAATCGAGTCCCACCATGACATACAAATAATCCGACCATACAAAACCATACCAAACAAGGGCCATAGGCTCGGCCATAATAAAAAATATTCCAAAACATAATATAATAAATCCCAGAAGGTAATATGATGGAATAATGAGAAATTATGTCTGATAATGCTAGCCTCCTAGCCTATTCCAATACCAAGGCCAACACCAATACCGGTCCCGCCTATACCAACCCATAGAAGTACCACAAATCCTATATCCGATAGAGTAATGAAATTTGGTTGGAACATGCCCCCCATAATAGACAAAACCAAAACCCAAAATAAAGCCAAAATATCTAAAAATATCCATAACATGAAATTATGCCTTCCAAAAGGATTAGAGATCACTACTTTAGTCCAAATATTGTCCCCGAGTCAATCATTATGTAGGAGGAGTAGAATGGCCGATTCCTGATAGTGTGGGTATACAACTGCAAGTAGACAGAGTTAGTAAGTGACCACTAGCATGATCCCAAGATGATGATAAAATAATGGAATTTATAAAACTAAGTAAAACCATTTATGATGCATACAACCACACATCTATATACAACCATGCTGGGAAAATGGACCGGGTTTAGCATGCATTTAAAGCCTTTACCTCAGCTATGTAGCTTTTCCATTCTAAACCACCCTGGGCAATATGGGTTTAGATCCCCTACTAAAAGGTCCCTAGTGTGTGTAGATGCACCACCAGGGAAGTATTCCATGGGATGACTAGTACATCCCAAAAATAAAGTGAGACGTCATGCACACGGTCAACAAGACTAACCTCATATCGGCAAATATGAGTTTCTATTTTTGATCTCCCCAGGACTTTCAGCTTCCAAGGCTTTGCTAAACATTCCACCATTATATCCTAATTAAGACCAGTTTCATAATAACCAAACCATTGTCCATTTATTAACCAAGGCCATTGATATTAGTATCGTCATACCAACCCTTACATGCAAGTATCATCCATAGCAAACCTTTTATAGGTTTAATGGGACTTTCAAGTGCCCTTCCATTTACCATATTAAACCACTTGGGAGACTTCCATGTTCCTCGCAAGAATAACCAATTAGACTTTAGCCTTTCTAAACCATTTAAACCATGCATAATTCCTTTACCATGTTTCAAACATTCAAGAGATCCATTAAAACTAAGCCACTGCAATGGACGTATCTTTATAAGTATTTTATCAAATACATTTGGAGAATAATATAATGAAAACTAATTCCAATTGCCAATAAACCATTCCCATTCAATCCAATTATCCAAAACCACCATTATTGCATATAAAAGTATAATTAAAACCATAGGAAACCATAACCAAGTAGTGACAATCAAAACCCGTAAATCATTTTTGAAAGACAAAGTCATGCAATAGAAAAACCATGAAAACATTCATATAAACCATGCCTTTAATTAAATTATCAATGTGTGAAGAGAAACATGCCTTAAACAAAGATGATGGCTGAAAGAAATCACCAAGACAAGCCCTAAATTGAACTTTTAGTTGAAACCTTAGCTCCGTTTTCCCAATAGCTCGCGAGGTAACATGATGTGTTTAGGAAGAGTTTCTAAGGATTAATGAATAGAGTATTAGGGTAAATATCCTCCTAAGTAGGTTAGAAGTCGTGGGGCCTTATTAGTATAAGTAGAGAAATGTCCCAAATACCCCCACTTAAGTTGCACAAAAAACCCATCACAGGCATATAGTTCATCCTCATGAGTCATACCCTCCAAATAGGATTGGTATCCACCTCTCGTATCCAAGCTTCAACCCTTGGATCAAACACTATCCAATATAAGACTCATCAAACTATGTTGTAACCACAACATATGATCCATATCCATGAATCGTATCCCTGGAAGAATAAAATACCTGGGGAATTGAACACTATTTACTATACGTGTCCCTGGTACGATATGTACCCTGGCTTACGGCTCATGGTGAGCCACGCATACTCAGATTAAACCTAAGTAACCAAGTCTAATATTAAGTTAAGGAACCAAACAATCTGTAATGCCAATACCAATCATACCCCTAAGTTATATCCATTCTAGTAACCAAAATTCATCCCACCAACAAACATTAGTTTGTATACGACTGGACCATACCATCTGTACCTCAACATACAGCTCGTACCTATGAGTCATATTGGGTACAGAGATCAGAATTCCAAAAAATTTTCTATGGTCCAGAAACCTGGGTGTTTTAGTCTCCACCACAAGGAACATTCATCCCTAATTGACGGACATGGTAGGGGTAACCACACGCTAGAGTTATTTGCATCATGTTATTAAACATATTCCCAATATTAAACAAAGTCTGAATGCAAAGAGGCAAAGATATTAATCTTTACTTTAACAAACTCTGAATGTAAGGGTGTGTTAAAGACATATACCTTCCGCACGAATCGCAAGAGAAGAAAACAAATGTGGATATTTGGACTTCATGTCCTCTTTTGCTTCCCAAGTAGCTTCTTCCACCTTATGGTTCCACCAAATAACCTTAATTGAATCCATATCCTTAGGTCGCATCTGACAAACCTGCCTATCCAAGATCTTAATCAAAACCTCTTCATAAGGCATAAAATTAGTAAGACCCAATTCTTCTAAAGGATCAACTGAAGAAGGATCACCAATGAACTTCCTCAACATAGAGACATGAAAGACCGGATGAACCAAACTCAAGCTAAAAGATAACTAAAAATCATAAGCAACACTACCAACTTTCTATAAAATATCATAAGGACCCACATACTAGGGACTAAGCTTCCCCTTCTTTCAAAACTACACTACTCCCTTCATGGGAGATACCTTAAGGAAAACCTTATCCCCAACCTCAAACTCCAAGTCTCGACACCTAACATCTACATAGGACTTTGGTGACTTTGGGAAGCCTTAAGCCTATCCTGATCACCTTTACCTTTTCCATAGCCTGGTAAACTAAGTTGGTACCAAACATGTCTGCCTCACCAAGATCAAAATAATCAATAGAAAACTACCATAAAATGCCTCAAAAGGGGCATACCAATACTAGAATGATAGCTATTGTTGTAAGTAAACTCCACCAAAGGTAGATGCTCAACCCAATTGCCACCGTAATCAATCACACAAGCCCGAAGTATATCCTGTAATGTTCAAATAGTTCTCTCCACTTGTCCATCTATCTGTGGATGAAAAAAAGTACTCAAACTAACCTTAGTCCCCAATCCTTTCTGGAAAGACCGCCAGTAGTGAGATGTAAATTACGTGACACGATCATAAATAATAAAAATAGGCACCCCATACTGTTTCATAATTTCCTAAAGACACAACTTCACATAATCCTCTGCCGAGAAGGTATTCGTACTGAAAAAAGTCTACGGACTTAGTCATCCTATCCACGATGACAAAAATTAAATCATATTAACTCTGAGACCGAGGAAGACCAGTAAAAAAGTCCATATTGATCACTTCCCACTTCTATTCGGGTAAATCAATTTCTTTATACAACCCTCCTGGCCGTATGTGCCCAACCTTAACCAAGTAACACACCATGCACTTGGCCACAAAATCAGCAACACTTCTCTTTATACTGTTCTACCAATATATCTCTTTGATATCATGATATATCTTAGTTGAGAAGTGATGGACAACATATAATGAATCATGTGCCTTAGCCAAAACCCTATGCCGCAACCCATCAAGATCAAGAACACACAACCTCCCTTGGTACCATAAAATACCATCATAATCAATCTCAAACACCACTACCTTTTTCCCTCCAACATTACTCTTGATTTTTATCAGGATAGGATCTAGCACTTTCTTCTCCTTGATCTCTGCACCAAGAGACGATCTAACAACTTCTTGTACCATCACACCACCCTTCTTGGAGTCCAAAAGACAAACTCTAATATTAGTCAAGCAGTGAATATCTGTCACTAATTCCCACTTTCCTTACTCCACATAAGCCAAACTCCCTATAGATAACCTGCTAAGAGCATCAGTAACAATATTAGCCTTACCTAGGAGGTAGTGAAAACTCAAATCATAATCCTTAAGAAGCTAAAGCCATCTCCTCTGCCTGAGATTAAGCTCTTTCCAAGTAAACACATATTATAGACTCTTACGACCAGAAAAGATATCCACATGGACACCATACAAATAATACTACCATATTTTCTAAGTAAACACAATGCCAACAACTTGAAATCATAAGTAGGATAATTTCTCTCATGTACCTTCAACTTCTTGGAAGTATAGGAAATCACCTTCTAATTCTGCATCAAAATACACCCAAGACCTACTCGAGATGCATCATAATAAACAACAAACCTATCACCAAAGTCAAAATTAGAGATAAAGTTAACTTATCCTTCAACTTCTCAAAACTCCTAAGCATCTAACCAAGAAAACTTAACCTTATTCTGAGTTAACTTAGTCAAAGGAGCAACTATCAATGAAAAGCTTTCCACAAGCCACCTGTAATACTTGGCTAAACCCAAGAAACTTTGAATATTAGATGGAGTCATAGGTCTACGCCACCTCTTCACTAAAACAACCTTCTACAGATCCACCATGATCCCCTCACTAGAAATAATATGACCTAAGAAAGTCATAATGTTCCACCAAAACTCATACTTTGAGAATATGGCATACAACTGTTGTTCCTTTAAGGTCTGCAACACCACAAGAAGGCGATTAGCATGATTCACCCACTCTTTGAATAAACCAAAATGTCATCAATAAACACAATGACGATGAGATCCAAATACTGCCTAAATACCCTATTCATAAGATCTATAATTATTGTCGAAGCATTACTCAATCCAAATGACATCACCAAGAACTCAAAGTGCCCATATCTAGTACAAAAATTCATCTTAGGGATATCCACTTCCCTAATCTTTAGCTGATGGTACCTAGACCAAAGATATATCTTACAAAAGAACTTGGTACTTTGCAAATGCTCATACAAATCATTTATCCTTGGAAAAAGATACTTGTTCTTGACTGTCACCTTATTCTACTGCCTATAGTCAATGCATATCTGAATAGAGCTATGCTTCTTGCACACAAATATCACCTGTGCACCCTATGGAATACACTAGGACAAATAAACCCCATATCTAAAAGACCCTTAAGTTGCTCCTTAAGTCCCCTAAACTCAGTCGGAGCCATTATATATGGAGGAATAGATATTAGATGAGTGTTACAAATTAGATTAATACCAAACTCTATTTCTCTATCCGAAGGAACACCAGGAATATCATCTAAAAAGACCTCTAGAAACTCATTAACTTCAAGAATTGATTGAAAAGAAAGACCTTCCGAGTTAGAATCTTTAACACGAACCAAGTGATAAAGATAACTTTTAGAGATTAACCTCTGAGCTCTAAGATAAAAAATAAACCCCTCCCAGGAGATAGAGAACACCCTCCTATTATATAAATGGCTCACAAGGGAACCTAAAGATAACCCTATAGGTACGACAATCCAAAGATACATAACACGACTGTAACCAGTCTATAACTAGAATAATATCAAAATTCACCATATCCAATTAAAACAAATGCACCAACCTCTGCTTGTCACCAACAGATACCGCACCCCCAATAGACTCTCTTAGAAATGATCGAGTACCTATTAGGGTAGGAATATAAAAAGCATTCGAAATAACTTCTAGATTAAAAAACAAAAATATAGCCATATAAGAAGTCACATAGGAGAGAGTAGACCTCGAATCAAGAAAAAAATATATGTCTCAAGAGAAAAGTTATAACATACCAGTAACGACATTAGGTGATTCCACAGATTCCTTTTAGGATGCCCAAGCATACAACCTATTCCGACCAATACTCAAACCAGAAGTAGTAATAGAAGTAGATGTCACACCACTAGGTTTAGGAGCAGACGCTGAAGCCATAAGAATCTTATTCATCACTGTAGCAACCTTATTAATCGGACAATCCCTGAGCCAATGGCCTGTCTATCCATACTTGAAGAATTTTTCCTTTTATTCATCGTAATAAACCCGATAAGGATGACCATAGAACCAACAAGAAGGACATGGAAAAATTGGATGACCTTCGTTGGCCTGAGATTGGGCACCCTGTGCTTGAGAATTGTCACTACTATGATGAAGCCTATCACTCGACTGATAAGGAGTACTAGCAGAAGAGTAGGAACCAGAACTCCCCCACTTATTTTTCTGCTACTTGCCACTATCTCTACTACTATAAGACTGAGCACCTCCCTAATAAAAAAACTTTCTTCTTTTTCCCTGCCTATCTTTGAACTCCACCTACCTTCTCTTCTCATTCTCCATATAAATATTTAACCTAGACATGTCCATATCTTTAATCAGCAAGTCAATCTTGCTCTCTAAAATCAGATCCCTATTCAACCCAGAAGTGAACTTCCTTATTCTACCCCAAATATTAGGCACTAAATTAGGAGCATACCTTAACAACTAGTGAAACTTTAAGACATATTACTTTACAGACATTCTCCCCTATTTGAGCCTCATAATCTCCTCCATTTTTTCTTCCCTCAACTCTTGGGGAAAGAAATTATCCAGAAAAGCACAAGAGAAGGCATCCCATAAGGACAACTCTTCCATATCTCTCCTATCCCTATCCCACTCTTCATACCACTAATATGCAACGTTTTTAAGTTGATAAGCTGCAAACTTCACTCCCTCCTTATTCGTAGCCTGTTTAACCCAAAATATCTTTTCCATCTCATCCAAGAAGCCTTATGGATCCTCCTCCATCTTTAATCTATAAAAAGTGGGATTAGCCATATTTATAAATTGTCCAACCCTTTTAGCCCCATTAGACAAAGAACCAAATATATCACACTCATCCCGAGAAGCAACCAACTTAGCAATAGCATGAATTGACTAACAAAAATATACATTAATCACCTCACCTTGAGAAGGACTAGTAGCAATAAGTGAAACTCTAGCACTATCAGGAATATGATCGTAAGATCGAAGATAAAACCCAAAAGTAGGATGCACCTTTTCAACATTACCCCCATATGGGATAAAAGAATTTTCTTGTGTTCTAAATCTATGAGGTATCATCTAAAAGACGAATAAACAAGGATTAGAGAAAATTCTAGGACTAAGACTCCAACCTTGAAAATTGAATGCCAAGAAAGTGAGATATTCCTAAATGCCTTGTAGTCTCTCCCTTTGAGTATTGCCCATTACACACCTTTAGAAGAGACTCTACTCGACATAACTTTATGAACTCCAAATTTACCATGACCCTAGGCTTTGATACCAACTTAACATGATCTGAATAGAGGCCTTATCGTAATGGACTTTCCAAGTCCTACCGGGACCGGAGACCCCCCTACATTACCCAACCCAACCACCAACCGCCTACCCTAAGTTGGCTGAATTTTGAGCGTATAACAAAATAATGTAATTGATCACATGAAGAATCTAGGATAAGATCACAACCATGACCAAACCAAATGATTCCAATTATCCCATACAATTAATTCGACCATACCAAACCATAGTAAATAAGGGCAATAAGCTAGGCTATAACCAAAGACATTCTAATACATTATTCCCTAATCCCAAAAGGTAATAAAATATAAAAGTGCGAAATTATGTTTGATGATGCTAGTCTTCCAACCTATTTCAATGCCAAGGCCGACACAAATACCGATCTCACCCATATCAACCCATAAAAGTACCATAAAGCCTCTATAAAAAAGAGTAATGAAATCTATTTGGGAGATGCCCCTAGCCATAACCAAAACCAATATCCAAAATAATGTGAAAATGTTTAAAAATATCTATAACATGAAATAATGCCTTTCAAAAGGATAGAAGCTCACCATTTTAGTCCAAATGTTATCCCTGAGTATATCACTATATAGGAGTAGAAGAATGACTATTTCTTACATAGCATGGGTATTCATCCACCAGTCTATGGGGTTAGTGAGTGACCGCTAAAATGATCTCAGGAAAATAAAGTAAAATTATCCATGATGCATACAACTATATACATATATATATATCCATTATATATATATTTATATTACCATGCCAGGAAAAGGGACTGGGTTTATATGCCTTTAAAAGTTTACCTGAACTGTGCAGCTTTACTTTCTTAAACCAACCACATGCTATATGGGTTCAACTCCCCCAACTAAAAGGGCCCAGTGTGTGTAACCACATAAATAGGGAAGTATCCCATGGGATGAGTATTACAACACTAAAATAAAGTATGACATCATGCACACGATCATAAATACCAACCTCATATTGGAAAATATGAGTTTCCAGTTTTAGTCCCACCGGGACCTCCACCATCCATGACTTTGCTACACATCCCGCCATTATTGCCCAATTAAAACTAGTTGTTAAATAACCAAACTACTATATATTTATTAACCAAGGCCATTAATATTGGTATCATCATACCAACCCTTACTTGCAAGTATTATGAATAGCCAACCACCATTTATTGGTTCAAGGGGACTTTCAAGCACCCTTTTATTTTCCATATTAAACCACTTGGGAGACTTCTATGTTCCCCGCAAGCATAACCAATTATACTTTAGCCTTTCCAAATAATTTAAATCGTGCATAAATCCTTTACTGAATTTAAAACAGGCAAGAGTTCTATTAAAAGAGATCAATGCAATGAACATATATTTATAAGAATTTGCAAAACACATTGGAGGTATAATATAACCAAAATCAAATCCAATTACCAATAAACCATTCCCATTCAATCCAATTATCCAAAACCACCATTAACACTTATAAAAATATAATTAAAACAATGGGATACCATAACTAAGTAATTAACATCAAAACCCCCAAAATTATGTTTGAAAGCCAAAGTTATGCAATAGTAAAACTATGAAAACATTCATCATGCCTTTAATTGAATTAGCAATGAGGGAAGAGAAACATGCCTTAAACTAAGATGATGATGAAAAGAAATCATAAAGACAAGCTCCAAATTGATCCCATAGTTAAAACCCTATCTCCCCTTAATAAATATAATATTAGGGTAAATATCCTCCTGAGTGGTTAAAAATTCGTGGGCCTTATTAGGGTAAGTAGGGAAATGTCTAGAATTCCCCCACTTAAGTTGCACAAAAATCCCATCACATGGATATAATTAGCCCTCACAAGTCATACCCTTCTAATATGATAGGTATCCACCACTCGTGTCCTAGCCTCAACCCTTGGATCCAACACTATCTAGTATACGACTTATCCAACCAAGTTGTAACCACAGTATATGATTTGTATCCATGACCCCTATCCTTGGCAGAATAAAATACTTGGGGAATTGAACAGTGTTTACCATACGAGTCTCTGGTACGATTCATACCCTATATTAGGCTCATGGTTATCCACTCATACTTAGATGCAGCCTCAGTAGCCAAGTATAATATTAAGTTAAAGAACCAAAGGATCCGTAACCACCAATATGTCTCATACCCCTAAGTCGTATCCATTCTAAGTAATCAAAATCCGTCCTAACCATACCATCAATACCCCAACATATGACTCGTACCTAAGAGTCATACTAAGTCTAAAAATCAAAATTCAAGAAAATTTTCTAAGGTCCAGAAACTAGGGCATTTCAGTTTTATGGCACCTTCAATTCTAAAAACTAGGAAATTAGGCAAGTACTTAGGTATTCTTATTAGATATGATGTCTATGCTGATTTTGCAGGAAAAATAGGGTCCAGAGTAAAAAATGAGAAAAAGGGATGGAGAGTTATTGAAAAAGCTACCCAGTAGTCAACCAATGGTTGGTGGATAGTACCTATGAGTTGTGGGTACCCTTTGGGGATCAAGATCTATACAATAAAGTTTAGTGCAAAATTTTTCTAGATTGGTGTTCTTGTGGGTATTGGAATTTCCTTCATTTTGATTATTTTGTTAACAGTTGCAAATGTTAGGAACTCACCATTTTGATACTTTCTCTAGAGAGAGAGGTAGAGATTATGAAAAGGAGATTAAAAAATAATTATTTGAAGCTATCAACCTTTTGTCTAATTAACTTGAGACCGAGAAGAGATTATTAATCTAAGATCATAAAACAAGGATTACTAATGTGACACTCTGATATTGATAAGAGATGAGTGAAATTCATCAAAAAAATTCTAAATATGGTTAGGTGATACAAACCTTTTTAGATTTTCCATGCAAGGACTTAGATAGTCTTATAAGAATTAATAGTGTATGGAGTTATTAAGTTAGGTGTAACACAATCCTAGTGATTGCCTTATATTAATTGCAACCTTAATTTCCTAACATTATTACTATTACTCTTACTTTTAGAAAACCCTCTTTTTACTTTCTGTAATTTCCAATTACATCAGTAAGCTTGTTATTGATTTTTGACTGACTCCTCGTGGAATCGACCCTAACCTAGTTGGGTTCTATATTTTACTAGCAACTATTTCATACTCTTTTAGAGGTATAATTTATGCATCATCAATTTTATTTTATGTTTTGATATTATTGGAATGAATGACTTCAGGGTTGGAACATCAGAGCAGAGATTAGAAAGCATAGTGCATTATTGGGTATGTTTTATGTCAGTAATTATCTTAGTCTTAGTGTGCATATTATATACATGTTTTATAAGTCATGTATAGGATTATTTGGTCTAGCTCTTGAAGTAACCTAGGGAATTAGTCTAACAATCGACTTGATAATGTTAAAGGTAGAATAGTGAGTCATAATCATTTTCGGTGTCGGGTCAGAGGATTGTTGGTAAAGGAGGTCAAAAAAAAGAAAAAATTTAATAAGGGGCCAAATTATCAAAGTACAAAGATACATAAAAAATTAAATAAAAGGTAGGTCATAGAGATGCTAAGGGCAACGTGTCAAGGACCTGAAGAGAAGAGAGTTGGAAGGGTATAAAAATTTAGAACCTTAAGTTGTGTCATGATTTCCTTTCTATTTTCTATTAGTGTGATTTGTTTCTAATATTAGTCATCCAATTATGCCTACTAGTACCTGTGGTTATATAATACTACACTAACTATATATCCATTTAGAGGTATGGCCATGTTACAGGTTAGTTGGAGTTTCTTAGATATGATGGCGGTTTCTCTTTAGTAGCTCTAACCATCTCTCTCTTATATGAATATTGTGTCTCGTGTCTTATTCTATTTCCTAGTGCTCTTGTACCGATTTACATTAGGTTTTAGGGAATCACTGATATTTTATTTAAACATTGTAATTAGTTAACAAATAAAATTGGACAAGCACTTTTTTGATGTAAAGATCATTTTTTAACATATGCACTTAATTGAATGGTTGGGTAGTAAGGGTTCTCCTATCATGTGTAGAGTTTTATAGGTGTCTGCATGATCCCTGAATTGAGTTGTGACAAAATTTTATTAGAGATTAGGTTACCGGTCTCCTAATATAAGAGCAAATGTTGAGTAGAGTCCTACAAATTAGTGTATTTACGTCCACATTAAAATCTTAAGGGGCTATAAGACATTTAGAAATTTGTCTCACTTCCTTCTCTCTTATCATTGTAGTATTTCATTGTCTCCCTGAGTTGAGTCCAATTGGTATCTAGTGGATTCTAGCTGGTATCTTGACAATAAAGTTTCGATTAGTCATCCAAAATGATATCTCCCATAATGTTCATAAGGATTAGATGGTATTATCCTAACAAATAAAGGCCGGTAAGAGGCATAGGAATTGTATTATAGTGTTTATAATTTACAATGGAATGCAGTTTATATAACCCTTACTTTAGTTTAAAAAGATATAATTGCGTTTAAAATATTTTGTTATGTTATGATAGAATGTTGTATGCATCTTTACCTGGATTATTAATACATTTACCACATTATTGCATTATGGTTTTATGGCCAGATTTCATAGGTGTAATGGATCAATGCGATTAGTATAAGGTGAGTGTTGAGTGGTTTCAAGTAATTGGGGTATAGTAAGGGATGGGTGTAATTTTGGTGTATGGCTTTATCTCTATGATTTTGGATCCTTATTTATATTTTATGACTTGAAGTATTTCTTAATTTCTATACACGACCCTTTAAATTACATAGATACCTTGCTATGTTTAGTATAAAGTTGGCATAGTGGGTAATCACTTAAGATGAGTGGTGTTTGGGAACCTTATCGTCAGTAATTGAGTTGAGAAATTTGAAATTCGTGTTAGAAATAGACTTAGAATAACAAATTCAGGCACTCTTGATTGTAAATTGATAAAACATGGAGCTTAGGGGTAATAAAGTGTTCATAGAATAGTATCGTGTGAAAATACTTAGAAATAGCTAAAATTTGGAGACATTGCTGGGCGTCACTCTAGTGAAGGATTTATCGATACAAAAATGTTGCCATAATGACTTTCTACTACTTTCACAATACTATTAGAGCGACAACTTTATTACTGCAATGGTGATTCCTTTGTTGTGCGATGCCTAGGCAGTAAGCTACCAAGGATTCCCTATTTCTGTGATTTTTTGTGTGTTACAAAACAAACCTTGTGTTCACAATAATTAAAAAAACAAAATAGTTTTCCAAAAATCTAATATATTATTAGTTGGGGGTATAACGTAAGTTTCCTTACATTGTGAGAAATAAAAAAGAAATGAATTGGTTAATAAATGCCCCAATACTGGGGAAACGCAAATCCAAATTAGTAGATAAAAGGAGGGATCTTGTTCTTAGCCTCATTATCTTTGTGGCTCAAGGCGTCTAAGCCCTCCTCCTACTTCCCGCTAAAAAGGAAATACTCCTTCACATTTTACTTTGTCAGCTTTAAGATCTTTTTGGTAGGTGAGGGGAAAAACAAGATCTTAATGTCTTCTGCTCGCCAACATATGGTTTGAGATCCCCTCTTCTTTTTCTCCTTATCTATGTCCCTTAAGAGCTTTGCGCAGGACGCGATCGAGTCAAGAAAAGTCATGGAGATCGTAGGAATCAGACTTAAAGGAGAAAGTGAAACAACTATAAATAACCCAAATAACTGTGAGGTTGACCTCCCATCCATCAAGAGATGTAGGAGACTATGTGAGAGGGATGGTAGTCTGCTCTCCCTCTTCTACTATTCTTATCTTACCCTACTCTTCTATATTAATCTTTTTCTTGGTCCCTCTTTGTAAATCCTTTATCTTTAGTAGGTTGAATGCCACATCACACTCTTTTAAATGTCATGGTTCTCCTTGGTCACCTCCACTATCTTATACAACTTCATGATCAAGGATGGAAAAAAGGATCCCTTAAAGACCCTCCCCAACTATATAAATGTTGTTGTTCATCTATGATCTATATCCCCATATTCATTCTATCCCTAAGAGAGTGCATGGCTCTACCATAGCCTGGTGAAAGGTCTCATTAGTAACATTTCTTCAAGAACTGATCCTCTAGGATTCCAAGTGTAACCATCTTTGGACCTCTGCTGAGAAGGGAGTGTTATTGGCTTCCTTAACACTAATCCACTTACCCTCTAGCACTAGGGTGTTTTCCAACCACTTCAGATGCAACTCAATAATATTAGCCTCAAAGGAGTCATTTAAGGGGATTAGAAACTCCAAGGTATTGTTGAAGGTGTAAGCATCCATCAATATATTATTCTCTCTAATGAAGATGGCGAGATGGGGCATAGACCAATCCATTGTCGGGAGTATGTCATAGAACTCCTAAACTATGTCCAGGTCATATCGAGGCTGGCCTCCATCACTATTCCCAAAGCAAAAGTTTATATCTGGTTGTAGAAATTAAAGGCCTCCTCATCTATATCTTTCATCACAAACCCCATCGCACGGAAGAATACCCTATTGATTCACCCTTCCTCATAACACTCACATAAAGTGGACCTAGGGAACCTAAAATGGGTTGGTTAGCTATAGTATTAGCATGAAAATATGTAATATAGTGTTAGAAACATGTTTGGGATGCTATAGAGGGTGATGGAATTCCAAACTAGGAAAATCAAAAATCTAAGAGGGGCTACTACCTAGCGTTGCTGCATAGATACCTTCGTCCCTTACCATACCTGACCCCCTCCCATGGCAGAATTTTAACTTTTCTTTATATTTTTTAATTTAAAGTATAAATCAGGTTTGGTAGCATACGTGTGAACTCTTTTACTCTAATATGGAGATGATTAGCACTCAAATTCAAGCCTAAATCATTCCAAATCATTAAAAAGTTTCACTCTTCATGTCCCACTCTTTTCAATACCAAAAAATTACCATAAACATTGTCAATCATATGTATAAAATATTGTAGGATCATGGGAGATGTAAAATAATATAGAATTCTTGTCAAAACGTGCAATAAAGCTTCCAGAAAATCAAATTGCACTAAGAAACTATAAAAAATTCCCCCTTCTATCCTAAATTTTATGATTCTATAATGATAAATGCATATATAAAGTAGGAAATGATAATTACCATACTAAAGTCGCTAAAAGAGGTTTGTCGAGGGAAGTTGAGAGAGTTTTGAGAGTTTGATAATTGAAGTGGTGGAAATGAAACATTCCCCATTACTTGAACATCTAGCTCCACAGTAATGAAAGTTCTATCACGGCAATGTCACTATTACAGTGACAGGTGTCATGACCCAATACCTCAGGTCATGATGATAATAGATTGTAGACTAAAAAATATAAGTATCACAACATATATATAAATGTGATTGAGGAAATAGAAAAAGAATATTGCACAACCTAGTAAGGTTAGTACAAGATCCACTAATATAAGAGTAAGAGTACTAATAGTGTCAATATATAGATAGTTTCGAATGTAAAGACTATCTAAATAGTAGAAGAAGAGGGAATCAGTTGACTCCAAAAGCTCGCCCTATTTTCAAACTCTAATAATGCACCATATAGGATGTCAAAAATGAAAGATAGTACTTGGATCTAAATAAAAAACAATGTAGAAGTGAAGTATGTGTATAAAAATAATGGGTATTCAGTACACATCATCTATTGACTGAACTAAATCATAATAAAAACATAATAAGATGCAAGTATGTAATCTGAAGTCTTAGATAAAAGAAAAAACATGAAATAATATCATGAATAATAGATAATAAATAATAAAATTGACAATATCAAGCAGATTACAAGCTAATTACAATATAACTTTCCCCTCTAAGCCCAGAAGGTGAAAATAATGGAAGAATAATCCGACAAAGCCACCATAAGTCCAGTGAATTCAATAAAGAGAAACATACCAGTAATAATATTAATTATATGTAATCCTTCCACCATAACCATATCTATTAGTTCCTTCAACCATAAATACAAGACTCGAACTGGATCCTTAGTGTAATAAATATTAAACTCGAATCGGACTCTAATGTCTTAAATGAATAGTAAATTCCAAGTCATAATTTTCAATTCAAATCTAATGTAATACATATTAATACCATAATAAAGTTCAATCTATGAGATAGGTAAGTGTATCCTACCTAGACACTGACGAATGCCGGATAAAATCCTCTAAATTGGAGATTTTCCCTTTAGAAAAGCCCGTGCATGATGTCACTTTATAAGAACAATGATATACAAATTAATACAAGTATAAAAATACTCATAATGCATATAAATTATTTGGGTCCAAATTCAAACTAAAAATCCCATGTAGACCCTTTTTGTAGAATCTCAACTTTGAAATAGTTAAAATTTACTGCTAGGCTTAAGGACTATTTACTCTAAAAATGGGTGAAATCTAAGCCCAAACGAACCCAAAAAAAAAACCATAAATTAAAATAGGAATTTGATTTTAAATTGGAAAATTATTCAAGTATTTAGTGGAAACATACAAATTAAATGATGAGAAAATAACTATAGTCGTGCCTCCAACTCATCCTGAATACTCAATAATCAACCTTTACTTTATATAAGCTATATAGGGATTTAAGAGACTTAGAAATTGGAAATAACGGGAAAGGAATTGGGTTTACAATATTAATACCAAAAGGTGGCCCTACTTCACAAATAAAGGGCCTCATCGTGAATAGGACCCTTAGCCTAGCCTACTATTTACAAACACAGAGCCTAACTCATGAATGTAATGGACAATTATCATGGCCTTCACAAATGCGACCATGGTTTCGTAATGATTGTATGTTATTTCCTTGGCCTTTTTGAACATGGGCAAGGCTTCATAAATACGAAAGACATTATTGGCCTACACCCATTATTTTGGCTAAGTGCTAAAACTCTGAACAGACCCTTGGGATTTGTTCAAAATCCTATGAATGCAATCAAGCTATGCAACCCTTTTCCAAATTCAAAATTCTAGACTAAAAAATGCCATCGAAATATCCATCCTAGGTTGTTTTGATGCAATTTGGGTCCCACACAAAATGACCATTTTAATCTTTTTCCTCCCAATATCGCAAAATGATTTCCAAAGCCTCGAGACCCAAACTAATGGCCCCTAGCCTAAATTTAATGTTTTGGATCTAAAGAAATTGCCAGAACTCAATGACACCAATTCTTAATGACGAAAGCTTCAAATCAGGGAATTGACTCTAAAAACCTAATGAATTACTTGGTATTCAAACTGTCAGCTCCAATAAGTTCTAAATAACTTGGGGCAGCTATGGAAAAGCTCTAAATAGTGAAATAATATGGAAATGAAAAAAGAACCAGGAGGTCATTATAATATACACTATTAAAATGATTTTTTTTCCATTAAAGTAGGGGACAAATGTATACCTGAAGGCCTGAATAGGTGGGGATACTTGGATAAGATCTCACTCTCGACCACCCAAGTGTCCTCTTTGATAGAGTGGTGCCTTATTGATCCTTAATTATGCATTGTGGAAAAACGGCACATTTGATGCTTAAAAGAAAGAATTTATGCTTAGACTTAGGCTATTTTGTGGGATATGATATTGTTTTGTGTGTTGTAGGTGAAACAGGTTAACATTGGTCTTGGAATGAGAAATGAAAGAAGAAGTGATGAAAATGGATAAGACTAACCATCTTAGAAGTCTGGTGTATGAGTTGTCAAGTCATTGTATGACTCATAGCCTTGCACGTAACCAAAATATTAGAAAAAGTAAAGAATAAAATCTAAGTAAAGAATGACCAAAATTTGTAAGATGTGGCTATGAATCATGAGAAACATTCATAAAGAGATAAGAAGTAAAAGCTAAAGTTAAGAGTTAAAGTCATAGAAGACTAATATTCATAATATCTGATTACAACTCATATGAAGAAGCTGTAAAAAGACAAGTATCTAAAGCATGAAAGTCTAATGCTTAAGTGATGACGAGTGGAGGCCACGAGTTGTAAGGACTGAATATGACTTGTGCTAATTAATCATAAGGACAATAGAATCTTAAAGCCCTGAACAAAAGGTACTAGAATGCTTATGACTAGCACTATACGACTCATAGGAAGACATTACGAGTGGGCTACACAAGTCATAATGAGTGCTAACATTTCCTATTCCATCTTTATTTGGATTTATTTATTATTTTGAGACACTATAAATACCTTAGGTTATTCTTTTATTAGTTTACACACTTTTATATTACTTCTGATACTTTTAGAATACTTTAATTATTGAGATTTTAGGTTTTTATTCAATTAAAGACTTTGGATTTTTTCTTTTTAATCATTGTGTAATTAATTACATGTGTTCTTTATTGATTATCATGGGTCGTTTCATGAAAATGAGTGGCTAAATTCCTCGACTAAGGCTGTGGGAACCCTTAATGATTAACCACGTAAGGGAAGCAGGAGATTTATCAATTCAACTATCATTTTATTTATTACACTTTGTTAGTATTTATTGAACTCAAGCTGCTGTAGAGTCTTGGTTATTTCTTTTATTTGAGATCATTCTTACCAGGGAGTTTAAGATTAGGAAAAGGAGATTATAACAGTGATTTAATTCTACCAAACCTCGTCTAATCAACTAGAGACTCAAAAGGTGAGAGTTGAACTGAGGTTAAAGAAAAGGGACAACAAGGCAATACCCTGAGACTCACAAGTCAAAGGGTGAAATATATCAATACGTTCATAAGACGAATAATAGTACATAGCTTGTGAACTTTGCATACAGAGTAGGAGGTTTAGGTGGATTGAGTCCAAGAATCTTTCATAGTTTTAAAGCCAGAGGAACACAATCCTAGTGTTCTCTTTTATTATATACAAACTCAAGCATTCAAGTTCTATTACTATTTATTTTTGACTTCCAATTCCCCCGATTTAATTTTTTGCATTGCTCGTGGATTTTGTCAAGTTTAAGATACTATTCAATGTGTTTCTTGTGGGTTTGACTATAACCTGGTTTGGATTACTATATTTGACATAGACCATAACATACTTCTATGGAGGTTAGTTTTTGGATGACATCAAATTTTAGCACCATGACATCAAATTTTAGCACCATTGCCGAGGAAAGACACTGGAATTATTAATTGAAGTTTGTTAAGTTTGTAGGTTTTATTTTCTATTCTTGATTAGGTATAGGCCAGTGTATGCCAAACACTGGGATTTGAGGTAATACCGTTCTCCTTTTAGATCCTAAGCCTAAAACAATCCTTCAAACAGCAAGAAGAATAACAAAAAGAGTACAATATGTTACACCTGAAGATATTTGAGACAATCTAAATGCAATACCTCCTCTTGTTCTAGGTGACACACAGGATGTTGCTAATAGACAGATGGAGCACTTACTAGTAGAAGAACCTAAGGAGACCTAGTTAGTTGAAGATTTTAGGTTAGCTTAATAAGTACAACTAGCCAGGTTGTACGACCCTACAAAAATTCTAATCTTAATTTAGTCCTTTAAGATTGTCAAGGGGTCCCAGACTTAGAAAATTCTAACCAAGTTCCTAGGCTTAGCCTATTTTGGCCTTCGAAAGTTGGCAATCTCATCTCGCTATCTTAATTTCCTTTAATGGCCCGTATTTTCATTAATTCATGATCAAGAAGGTCAATATGTGTTCTCAGACAAGTTTTGGATTTTTTGGAATACGTTTAGCTCATATTCAGAGTCCTAAAACAGTGGACCAATGCGATCTTTGTGTGCCGTATCACCAATTGCATTGGTTAACATTTGTGCAGGTTACCAGATCCAAAACTCCTGAGGCTCGATGTGATCTGGGTGCGACACTTCGAGTATCGCATCGTAACTATCAACGCACCACGTCATTTGTAGCGTCGCCACCCAATTTTTTTGTCATTGAATGACCGCATCCTTAAGGGAAAAAAGGTTAATTTTTCACCTCTATATCAGTCACAAACACATAATTCAGCCTTATTTCACCCAAATTATAATGGTTTCTCTCTCAAATACATCAAGAACAAGCTTAGTGTTTTCTAATTTAGGATTCAATTTCAAGAATTTCATCATTAGTTTTCAAAAATCTTCTATCCAAGGTATGCATAGTGTTCATTCATGGATTCCTTTCATCCATAAAGCCAAAGAATCAAGTTTTTAAGTATGAATTATGATTTTCATGCTAGGTGTTTATTATGTTCATGTTGTTGTTGCTATATGATTCCAAAGTTAGAATCTTTATATGTTTTACGAAAATATGTTAGCATGTTAGTTGAAAACCATGAATTTTAGTTGGTTATGACATGTTAATTTAATTATTATGCCATGCCTTAGGTCATGCAACCTAAATGTTTGATAAAATGCTTAAGAGGCTAGAAATCATGAAATATAGCTAAATTGTGGCTTAAGTGATGGATTCATGTTTTACCCTTATGTTCAAATGACTCACATACTATTGATGTGCAATGTAGATATTTTTTGAAATGCTCATGATGTTAGAGTATGAAATTATGATGCTTCTTATATGCATTCCTACCATGTACAAGTTTATGATAATCATGTGCTTTATGAATTCTCCAACTTATTATATTGTGGATTGTTGATGTTTGTCATGTATTCAAGAACGCCATGCCTTGTCAGTGTCCTTCTATCGAGTTTGGGGGATAATTGAACTCGACAAATTAGTTGTGTGCCTAGAGACAGTGCCATGTTTTCATGATGCTCTCTGTCAAGCCATGGTCAGTAGAACTCAGTCAGTTATGTGACTCAGGAAAGCTCAGTAATTCAGTAATCTCAATAGTATTCTGTTAGTCAATAGAACTTAGTTAAATCAGTCTAGTTTAGTTCAATTAATCATGTTCAGTGTCTATTCAGATGGGAGTAGGATTTAGCACCGAGTGAACCCAAGGATGGAAACTCACCTGCCAGTAGAGGGTATGATTTTTAGAAGCAATCCTTACATTCCAGAATTACATAGCCAGCCTAGGTTGAGACATATAACCTTTCATTTGAGGGTTGATGAGGTGGATTACCTGCTAGTTGAGGGTTCCCACTATTCTCATTTGAGTACCTGCCAGTTGAGTCTCACTCACCACTTGTCCTTACTGCTAATCCAGTATTGGCACCCTTCCAATTGGGGTTATAGATTGGACCCCAACTCAACTATATTGCTTTATTTGGGGTATATCGGTTAGATAACTACTTCCCACAGCTACAATTTCTGTCTCAGTCTCAGTGATAGACTCAGATAGTTCTATAGAATTTAGAACTGTCAGATACAGTCAACTCAGACAAGTACGAAACTCAGCTAGTTCCATCAAAACCTTTACTATTAGATACAGTTGCTCCGTATCAGTTATCAGTAACTCATATGATCAGTATTAGGACTCAGTAATCAGTATCATCACAAATACAGTTATATGCATTTATTCATACATGTGTTCTCACATTCATGTATAGTTAGTTAGCATTGTTCATGCATTTAAAACCTTTGTATTTAGCCTACCTCAAATGCATACCAGAACATTCAATTATACTGATACATTTGCGCTATGGTAGTTTATACCATAGGTTCAGAAGCACGAGCTCCAGAGCTTCAGTAGCATTCCAGTCTTAGCAATCAGAGTTAGTATTGAGTTCTCATCCTTCGAGGACATAATAATTACTTTATTATTTCATTAATTAGTTTATTTCTGTAGATGGAGTTAGTTGGGGACATGTTCCATTAACTCCTTATTCAAATAGTTTAGTCAGTTAGAGACTTTTAAGACTATGTTATGTTTAGACAGTTTATTTCAGTTTATGTTTTGGTATTGATATACTGTACACTCAAATACTATGTTTTATATGTTTTGAACCTTATGGCATGTTTCAGTCTATTAGTTTTGCATTTTACATGATTTTATATATTACACAAGAAAAGATATCAGTCATGGGTTAGCTTGTGATCCTTCAGGGTTATAAGCACTATGTAACATTCCAGGTACCTGATTCGGGGCATTACAAACTTGGCATCAGAGCCTAAGGTTCAATAGTATCCTAGGAAGTCTAAAAGCCGCATCTAGTAGAGTCTTGCAAATGGGTGTGTGTATGCCACACTTATATGTAGGAGGATATAAGATGTTTACGAATAGTTTCCTATTTTTTTGTATTCATGTTGTGCCAGTTAGCATAATCTTAAGTTAATATCTCATTTTAATCCCTTTATCTTTCGTTCATAGACCTTGCCTCCTAAGAAGAGAATTACGAATCAGTCTGCCCCTTAGCCCAAAGATCCTTTGGGTGAGCATGTCTCTCATCCAGAGTTCAGAGCTGCATTCACTACTCTTACTTAGAATAAAGTACCAGCTATCATTTTGTCCAACCTAGTGGCCAATTTAGTTGCAGCCAGGATTTGGGACTTCACTCAAATGAATTCTCCATCCTTTTTTGGGTCTAAGACAGATGAGGACCCTTAGGAATTCCTTAACCAAGTTCAGAAGGTTACAGATATTATGGGGGTATCAGCTGTTGAGAGTGATGAGCTAGTTGCAAATCAGTGGCAGGATGTTACTTACACATGGTTTAAATAGTGGAAAACAAAGAGGGCTATAGATGTAGGGCCCATTGAGTGGGAGGAGTTTGTCACTATATTCTTAGATAGATTCTTTCCTTAAGAGCTGAGAGAAACTAAGGTGTTAGAATTTATCAACCTCAGGTAGGGCAAGATAATGGTGAAAGAGTAATCTCTTAAGTTTACTCAACTAGCCAAATATACTCCCCGTGTAGTGGCAGATTGCAGGGCCAAGATGAGTAAGTTTGTTTTTGGGATAAACAATAGTATGGTCAATGAGTACCGGTCCATGGTGTTCAATAGTGACATAAACATAGGAAAGCTTATGACTCCTACTCAGCAGATAAAAGAGAAAAAGATTAAGATGAGGGAGAAGCAGAAAAAGAAAGCAATGACAGGTAGTTACAACTTTGATCAAACTAAGTCAGGGGGAGGAAACCATTCTCAGTTTCATCCTAAGTCATAAGTTCTAGCTCGTTCTTCAGCCAGTGCTCCAACTCCTAAGTTCAGGGATGGTAATAGAGATAGGGCGCCAAGCTCTAGGTCTCAGGGCAGCGTTAGCAATGCCTAAACTAATTATTTTTTTCAGACTTGTGGCAAACACCATTAGGCTATTTACAGAGCTAGCAGCAATATTTACTTCATATATGAAAATCCAAGCCACAAAATTAGAGACAATCCTCAGATAGGTTCCCAAAGTCAGCATAACCATTCCTTATCTGAATCTGGTTGCCCAAATCAGCAGGCTTCCACTTCCAGTGCTACTGGTGGGCCACGTCCAAATAGACTTTATGCTCTTCAGTCCCAACAAGATCAGGAAAATTCTCCTGATATGGTTACTGGTACATTACAGATCTTTCACTTGCATGTTTATGCTTTACTAGATTTAGGAGATTCCTTATCTTTTGTTACTCCTTATATAGTAGTTGATTTTAGAGTCAATCCTGATATTCTAGCAGAGACCTTCTCAGTCTCTACCCAGTGGGTAAAAACCATCATAGTTCGATGGCTAATAGGAACTATTCGGTTATGATATTTCAAAAAGTCACCTTAGTAGATTTAGTCAAGCTAGAGATGACTGATTTTGATATCATTATCGGCATGGATTGGATTCATTCCTGCTATGCCACAGTCGAATACTGAAAAAGAATTGTCCAATTTTAGTTTCTAAATGAACCCATCCTGGAGTGGAGGGGTAATACTTCAGCTTTCATAGATCAACTTATTTCCTACCTTTGGACATAAAAAATGATATCTAAGGGATGTGTCTATCACCTTCTGAAACTCCCAGCCTTGAATCGGTCCTAGTCACAAATGAATATTAAAATATCTTTCCCGAAGATCTTCCAGGAATTCCTCCTAAAAGGGAAATAGACTTCGGCATTAATCTTCTTCTAGATACTCGGTCTATATCTATTCCTCCATACAGAATGGCACCAACAGAACTCAAAGAACTAAAAGAATAGTTAAAGGATCTCCTAGATAAGGGATTCATCAGACCCAGTGTGTCCCCATGGGGTACACCAGTCTTATTCATGCGAAAGAAAGATGGTTCTCTCAGCATGTGCATTGATTACCGTCAGCTCAATAAAGTCATGGTCAAGTACAAGTATCCAGTTCTCAAAATCGATGACTTATTTGACCAACTTTAGGGTGCCAGCTATTTCTCTAAGATAGACCTCCGATCAAGCTATCATCAACTCAGAGTCAAAAAATGTGACATTTTGAAAATACTTTTCGTACTCGGTATGGTCACTTTAAATTTCTAGTAATGTCCTTTGGTCTTACCAATGCCCCAGCAACATTCATGGACTTGATAAACCATGTGTTCGAGCAGTACTTAGACATGTTCATCATAGTCGTCATAGATGATATCCTTATGTATTTCGGCAGTAAGCGTGATTATGCAGACCATCTCAGAATCATGCTATAGACTCTCAAAGGTCATCAATTGTTCACCAGATTCAGTAAGTGCAAATTTTAACTAAGGTTAGTATCATTCTTGGGTCATATTATTTTCGGTGATGGCATTAGGGTTGATCCTTAAAAGAATGAAGTAGCGAGAAACTGGTCCAGACTTGTCTCTCTATCAGATATCAGGAGTTTCTTGGGTTTGGATGGATATTACAGATGGTTTTTCAAGGGATTTTCTGCTATTGCATCCCCTATGTCCAGATTGAATTAGAAGAAAGTTAGGTTTTAGTGGTCTGATCCTTGCGGGAAGAGTTTTTAGGAGTTGAAGACTCGAGTCACCTTAGCTTAGATTTTACCTCTTTCATATGGATCAGATGGTTTCGTAGTGTATTGTGATGCATCAAAATTAGGTTTGGGTTGTGTCCTCATGCAACATGGAAAGGTCATAGCCTACGTCTCCAGACCGCTTAAACCCCATAGGAAGAATTATCCGACTCATGATCTTTATTTAGCAGCCGTAGTATTTGCCTTAATGATTTGGAGGCATTACTTTAATAGGGTGAATGTAGATGTTTTAACAAATCATAAGAGCCTTCAGTATGTCTTTTCTCAGAAAGATCACAATCTTCGTCAGAGAAGGTGGTTAGAGCTCTTGAAAAATTATGACATGAGTGTTCTTTATCATCTGAAAAAGGCCAACATAGTGGCCAACTCTCTCAGTAGACTGTCTATGGGTAGTGTTGCTTATGTTGAGGACAATAAGAAGAAGATGGCTCAAAAAGTCCATCAGCTTTCCAGAATAGGTGTTAGCTTAGTCGATACAGAAGTGGGTGATGTATGAGTTCAGAGTAGTTCAGAATCATCTCTAGTTTCCGAGGTGGAAGAAAAGAAAAATAGCAACCCTAGTCTAGTCAAATTAAAAGTGTCAGTCAAAGATCAAAAGACTGAGGATTTCTCCCAAGGGGAAGATAATGTTTTACATTGTCAAGGTCGTTTGTTGTTCCAGGTGTAGATGACTTACAGCAGTGAATTCTTGCAGAAGTGCATGGTGTGTGCTACTCTATTCATCTAGGGACCACAAAGATGTACCGCGAGTTGTGAGAGATATAGTGGTGGGGTTGGATGAAGAGAGATGTTGTGGAGTTTATGGATAAGTTCTCGACATGTTATCAAGCTAAGATTGAGCATCAGAAGCCAAGTGGGTCCATACAAGAGTTTAATAATCGTACTTGGAAATGGGAAGAAGTGAAAATGGACTTTGTGACAGGTTTGGCTCATCTCATCATCAACATGATTCAGTTTGGTTCATTATAGATAGGATGACTAAATCACCTCATTTCCTTCCAATCCATAACTCTTATTCAGCTGAGGATAACGCCAAACTCTATATCAGAGAGTTAGTCAGATTGCACACTGTTTCGTTAAATATTATCTCAGATAGGGGTACGTAGTTCACCTCTCATTTCTAGAAAGCATTCCAAAAGAGTCTTGGTGCCTAAGTTCATCTCAGTACAACCTTCCATCCTTAGACAGACGTTTAAGAAGAAAGGACTATTCAGACTTTAAAAGATATGCTAAGGGTGTGTGCAATTAATTTCAAGGGTAGTTGGGATGGCCACGTGCCTTTGATTGAGTTTTCATACAACAGCAACTGCCATTCCAGTATTCAGATGGCTTCATTTGAAGCTCTCTATGGTAGGAGATGTAGATCTCCAATTGGTTGGTTCTAAGTTATTAAGGCTTCAGTTAGAGGATCTGACTTAGTATTTGATGCCTTAGAAAAAGTTCAGTTGATCAAAGAAAGACTCTAGGCTTCCCAGAGCTGAAAGAAGTCTTATGCAGATGTATGCATAAAAGATCTCGAGTTTGAGAGTGGTGATTATGTTTATCTAAAGATCTCTCCCATGAAGGGAGTGAAGCTATTTGGCAAAAAGGGAAAGCTTAGTCCCCGATTTGTTGTTCCCTTTAAAATTCTCAGTCACTTTGGCAAGGTAGCTTATGAGCTTAAATTTCCTTCAAATCTAGCCTCATTTCATCCAGTCTTCTATGTCTTTTTGCTCAAGAATTGTATAGGTGACCTAATGGTTGTAGTCCCTATCCAGAGCATAGATGTTTAGAACGGCCTCTCTTATGAAGAGATTCCAGTCAAAATTCTTGACTCTTAGACTTGTAGACTGAGGAATAAATAAGTCCACCTAGTCAAAGTTCTTTGGTGAAATCAGTCCATTGAGGGAGCTACTTGAGAAGCAGAACCAGACATGCAAACCAAGTACCCTCACCTCTTTTCGGATAACTCAGATCTAGCTCAAGGTAACCATTCTTCTTAAGCTTTTAAGTTTTATGTTTAGATTTCAGTTACAACTTGGTATCCATTTCATGTTAAGAATTCCATTATGAACTTGGTATTAAGTAATATTACATATTCAGTCATGCATTCATCTATTAGTTCAGTCATATAATCATGTATCAGATATGCATTCTCATTTTGAGAAAGTTAGTTCATTAAAACACTCAGTCATGTATTCATGAATCAGTTACATATGCATCAGACATGCATGCTCAGTATGGAGTATTCAGTTATCAGTCATTTTAGTCATGGAATCATGTTTCAATTGCTCATGTTCAGTATATACATTAGTTTATTTCTTCTCCCCTCTTAGTCAGTCTTATTCGAGGACAAATGTTCACAAGAGGGAGATACTGTAAGACCCCGCAAATCTTCTAAGCTTAATTCAGTCCATTAAGCTTGTCAAGGGGTTCCAGACTTAGAAAGTTGTAACTAAGTTCCCTGACTTAGCCTATTTTGGCCTTCAAAAGTTGCCAATCTTATCTCACCATCGTAATATCCTTTAATTGCCCATATTTTCATTAATTCATGATCAGGAAGCTCAATAGGTTTTCTCAGACAAGTTTTGGATTTTTTGAAACACGTTTAGATTACGTTTGGAGTCCCAAAATAGTGAACCAATGTGATCTTGGCGCGCCATATTGCCATTCATATTAGTCAATATTTGTGCAAGCTGCCAAAGCCAAAAATCCTAAGGCTCGATGCGGTCATGGCATGACACTGCGAGTATTACATTGCTGTCATCAATGCACCGTATTGCTTGTAGCATCGGTACCTAGTTTTTTTGTCATTAAATGACCGCTTCCTCAAGGGAAAAAAGGTTAATTTCCCACTCAATTTAAGTCACAAACACATAATTCATCCCTATTTTACCTAAATTACAATGATTTCTCTCTCAAATCCATCAAGAACAAGCTTAGGGTTTTCCAATTGAGGATCCAATTTCAAGAATTTCACCGTTAGTTTTCAAGAATCTTCCATCCAAAGTATGTATAGTGTTCATTCATAGATTCTTTTTGTCAATGAAGCCCAAGAATCAAGTTTTAAACTATGAATTATGATTTTCATGTTATAGGTTGATTAGGTCATGTGGCTTTTGTTATATGATTCCTAAGTTGGAATCTTTCTGTGTTTTTATGAAAATATCTAAGCATGTAAGTTGAAAACCATCAATTTTAGTTGGTTATGATATGTTAAGTTGATGATTATTTTATGCCCTAAGTCATGCAACCTAAGTGTTTGATAAAATTCATAAGACACTAGAACTTATGCAATATAGCTAAATTGTGACTTATGTGATGGATTCATGTTTTACCCTTGTGTTCTAATGAATCCCATACTATTGATGTGCAATGTAAATGTTTGTTGAAATGCACATGATGTTAGATTATGAAATTATAATACTTATTATATGCATTTCTACCATGTACAAGTTTATGATAACCATGTGCTTCATGAAATCCTCAACTTATTACACTGTGTATTGTTCATATTGGTCATGTATTCAAGAATATCATGCCTTGTCAATTTCCTTCTATCGAGTTTTGGGGGTACTTGAACTCAAAAACTTAGATGTGTGCCTAGAGACAGTGTCATGTTTTCACGATACTCTCAGTCAAACCATAGTCACTAAAACTCAGTCAGTCTTGTGACTCAGGAAAGCTCAGTAATTCAGTAATCTTAGTAGTATTCCGTCAGTCAACAAAACTCAGTTAACTTAGTCCAGTTCATTTCAGTTAATCATGTTCAGTGTCTATTCATATGGGAGTAGGATTTAGCACCCAGTGAACCTAAGGATGGGAACTCAATTTCTAGTAGAGGGTGTGATTTTTAGAAACAATCTTTGCATTCCAAAACTACGTAGCTAGCATAGGCTGAGACATCTAACCTGCTAATTGAGGGTTGATGAGGTGGCTTTCCTACTAGTTGAGGATTCCCATGAGGTGGCTTTCCTACTAGTTGAGGATTCCCACTGTTCTCATTTGAGTACCTGCCAGTTGAGGGTCACTCACAACTTGTCCTTACCAGTGGTGCAGTATTGATACCCTTCTAATAGGGGTTACAGATTGGATCCCAACTCATCTATATTGCTTTATTTGGAGAATGTCGGTTAGAGAAATACTTCCCACAGTTACAGTTTCAGTCTTAGTCTTAGTGATTAAGCTCAGATAGTTCTATAAAATTTAGGACTATCAGATACAGTCAACTTAGACTAGTACGAAACCCAGCAAGTTCCATCAAAACGTACACTATCAGATACAGTCAGTCAGTATTAGTTATCAGTAACTCATGTTATAATTATTTACACTCATTAATCAGTATCATCATGAATTTAGTCACACGTATTTATTCAGGCATGTATTCTCACATTCATGTTATATAGTCAGTTATCATTGTTCAGGCATTTGGACCCTCTATATTCAGCCTACCTCACATGCATACCAGTTCATTCAATCATACTGACCCATTTGTGCTATGGTATTTTATACCATAGGTTCACAAGCACGAGCTCCATAGCATCAATAGCATTCTAGTCTCAACAGTCAGAGTTAGCAGTGAGTCCTCATCCTTCAAGGATATAATCTTTAGTTTATTATTTCATTACTTAGTTTATTTCAGTAGTTGGAGTTAGTTGAGGACATGTCCCATCAACTCCTTATTTAGACAGTTTAGTCAGTTCGAGGCTTTTTAGACTACAGTATATTTAGATAATTTATTTCAGTTCATGTTTTGGTTTTGACATACCGTACTCTCAGTATTAGAGCATCTAATGATTATAGAGTTGGGCATGATTTGGTAGAGAAAGAGGTTGTCCAGCTTTAAACAGACATTGGGATTCTAATAAAACAATTCATAACAATGAGTGATAAGAAATTGAATGTTGTAGGGGTGTAGAGTTCTACTTATAGAATTATGAAATTAAATCTGAAAAGGCAGTGAACTATCTTAATTGCCAGATAGCAGATTTTTGAGCCCAAAGGTAAGGGAATAAAGGTTGGAACTATTACAGTGATAGATACTGAGATAAGAGTAGAGACAGAGATAGTGATTAAAGATGCAAGGATGACTACAAAGAGAAGACTGTTAGATACATCTCACCAGGTAGCTGGGATACTAAGTCTTGAATAGAGACAATGTTGTTGAATTAGTCAAAGGCCAAAAAATTCAAGAGAGCTATCTTAACGACAATAAGGTGGACCTATCAGGGCTGAATCAAATATTTAAGTCACATGCTAAAGCAATCAAACAGCTGGATCAGCATAATGACCATATATCATCCACATTGTATAAAAGACAACCTAACACTCTTTAAAGCAATATAGTGCAGAACCCAAAGAATAATAGTCATTGCTATGCCATTACCACTTAGAGTGGTAAAACCACCATGGATCCATTTGTACCTACCATAGCCTATTTAACAAGTGAAGATGTACCTATTAATGTTGAGAGTAACAACAGGCAAAATAAAGGAAAGGATAAGGTTGTGGATCCTATTTTAAAGACTATCCTAAGAGCCCACTCTCTTTTTTCTTAAAGATCAAGAAAGAAGAAAGAAGAGGGTAAATATCATAAATATCTATCTATGTTAAAGGATCTTTCTATTAATATTTCACTTGTAGAGGCATTGGAAAAAGTGACTGTATATGCAAAATTCATGAAGTATTAAGTCATAAAGAAGTGGACAGTCAGTTATGAGCTAGCTAACAATATTTATCACTATAGTATTATTGCTACTAAATCATTGGTAGAGAAAAAGGAGGATCCTGGTGCTTTTACCATCCCTTGCGCCATTGGATCTGTTAACTTTGCTCGTGCACTATGTGATTTGGGAACTAATATCAATCTCAAACCACTAGTGGTGTTTAAGAAGTTGGGATTAGGAGCACCCAAAACCCATATCTATTAGACTAGTGATGGTAGACCGAATGGTGAAAAATCTAGTTGGTATTCTATGTGATGTATTGTTGAAGGTGGCTTCTTTTATATTTCTTACTTATCTTGTGATACTAGATTGTGAAGTGGACTTTCAAGTTTTGATTATTTTATGTAGCCCATTCCTAGCTATTGGAAGGACTTTGATTGATATGGAGTTAGGACATCTGATGTTTAGGCTCAATGATGAGAAGGTGATATTCAATGTATGCCAGTCTATGCGATAGTCGTATAAATTAAAGGTACTATATGTGATTGATGTTTATCATGAGGATATGGTCTCATTCCATGATATTGATACGATAACTAATTGGGATGATACTTCTGTGGCTATTTTTCTTGAAGAAAGGTTGGGTGTTGAAGCCTTAGCAACAATGATTATGAACTTCAACTGGGGTAGTGGTGATGACTATGATGAGATAGTATGTGTACTTGAGGGTAATGGTTCATATAGTTTTACACCAAAAAAGCATGATTTGGATCTGATAAATAGATACACTCTACCTATGTGACTGTCTATTAAGGAACCACTAGTCTTAAGAGTTGAAGGCCCTCCCTTCTCATTTATGATATGCATTTTTTTGGGGCTAACAATACTCTACCAGTAATCATAGCAGTTGACTTGACATAGGAAAATGTAGAAACTTTAGTATTAGTGCTATAGAGATATAAAAGGGCCATTGGTTGATCCATTGTAGATATTATGGGTATCCTACTTGGTCTCTTGTAACAGGATGGAGAGTGTCCATAGATTACAGGAAACTCAATACATGGACCTAGAAGGACCACTTCCCTATGCCTTTTATAGAGCAAATGCCTAAAAGACTTGTGGGCAGAGGGTGGTATTTGTTTCTAGATAGTTATTTGGGTTATAACCAAAACACTATTGCACCCAAAGACCAAGAGAAGACAACCTTTACTTCTCCTTATGGGACCTTTATATTCAGGCATATGCTATTTGGGTTATTAACGCTCCAGCCATATTTTAGAGTTATATGATGTCAATCTTCTCTAACATGGTAGAAGACAACATTGAAGTATTTATGGATAAGTTTTTGGTTGTTGGTCATTTTATTGATGATTTCTTGGTTCACTTGGAAACACTCTTCGTATATGTGAGGAATGCAACTTGGTACTTAATTAGGAGAAGTTCCACTTTATTGTTAAAGAAGCAATTGTGCTCAGGAACAAGATTTTGAATAGCGGTATAGAGGTAGATAGAGATAAAATTAAAGTGATTGAGATATTACCTCCACCAATTTATGTGAAGGGTATTCAGAGTTTTTTAGGTCATGCAAGTTTTTATAGGTGATTTATCATGTATTTATCGAAGATTTCCAATCCTCTTTGCAAGCTTCTTAAGGAAGAGGTGATGTTTGATTTTTATGAAGGCATTAATTGGTCCTTCGCATTTAAGATTATGTTTTATGCAAATGGAGTGGCCTTAGGTGTTGTACTAGGCTAAAGGAGAGAAAAGATTCTTAATCCTATCTACTATTCTATCAAGGCATTAAACCTTGATCAAAAGAACTATACAGTTAGTGAATAAGAGTTGTTAGCAGTGGTTTTTGCCTTTGAGAAATTTTGGTTTTATCTGATTGGGATGAAGAAAATACTGAACACTAATCATGTAGCATTAAGGTACTAAATGGCTAACAAAAATGCAAAGCCCAATTGATTAGGTGGGTTCTCATGCCGCTAGAGTTTGATTTTAAGGTCAAGGATAGAAAAGGGACTAAGAATCAAGTTGTAGTCTACTTGTCCAGACTAGAGGTGAAAGACATGCAGTAGATAGATGATGGGCTTAAGATTGATGATAGTTTTCCAAATGATTAGGTATTGGCTGCTTCTCAAGATCTAATTCCATAGTTTGCAGATTATGAAAACTATTTAGCAAGTGATCTAGTTCTATAAGATCTTTCCTTTCAGCAGAAAAAGAAATTGATGTATGAGGTAAGGAAATTTTTCTGGGATGAACATTACTTATACTAAATCTATAAGGATGGGGTTATTCGTAAATGCATCCCCGAAATGGAGATTATGAACATCCTTGAGGCTTTTCATTCTTCACCTATTGGGGGTAACTATAGAGGAACCAACACAACCCGTAATATCATACTATATTGTTACTACTGGCCTACAATATGGAAGGATGCTCATGACTTTGCTTTATCCCGTGACTAATGCCAAAGTCAAGTTAATATCTCGAGATTCCATGAACTCCCCATGGCACCCATTCTAGAGTTAGAATTATTTAATGTACGAGGGATTGATTTCATGGGTCTATTTGTGAGATCCTTTGGTATGAAGTAAAGTATTATGGTGGTGGATTATGTGTTGAAATAGGTGGAAACGGTTGCACTCCCTGACAGTTAAAAAAGAAGTGTCATGACCTTTTTAAAGAAGTATATCTTTTCACGATTTGGCATGCCACATTTTTGTAATTTCCTTTTTAAGAGACTGATTTAAAAGTATGGAGTAAAGGATAATGTGGAAATGCCTTACCATCCATAGACTAGTGGATAGATTCAGGTGTACAATAGAGAGATAAAGTCTCTTTAGCAAGGACTGTGCATATCAATAGGACTGATTGGTCATGAAAGTTAGATGATGCATTATGGACCTTCCGAAAAGCTTTCAAGACTCTCATAGGTGCTTCTCCATATTCGTTGGTTTATGGAAAGGCATGTCAGTTGCCCATAGAATTTGAACATAGAGCACTATGGGCATTGAAGAAGTTGAATTTTGAGTGGTAGGATACAGCCAAGGCAAGAATATGTAAGATGAATGAGTTGGATGAATTCTGAGTCTAGGATTATGAAAGTTTTGTTCTTTACAATGAGAAGATGAAGCTACATCATGACCAAAAAATAAAGAAAAAAATATTTGAGCAGGGTGACCACGTATTGCTATATAAATCAAGACTTTTCTTTTTTCTAGGTAAGTTGAAATCTAGGTTTTATGGTCGATTCACTGTGGTAAAAGTGTTTCCATATGGAGATTTAGAATTGAAGCATGATGGTGAAGCCCCGTTCAAAGTGAATGGGCAAAGGGTAAAGCACTTCATGGGTAACATTGAAGAAGTTAAAGTGGTTTTTGAGATGGACCTTGGCAAAGGCTGAGTAACCATGGAAATTTCATCGTGCTGTGATGTTTAATAAAGGATACAAAGGAGACAATCCATGGGGAGAGTTGTAGAAGTCTGAGTATCCAATTTAGACACGTCATGCCGCGACATTAAATAAAGCATTGCGTGTGAGGAAACACATGTTTTATACTTAGTAATATATGGGGTAATATGATTATTTAGTGTGCAAGATTGAAAATTGCAGGAGTTAACCAGAAATTGTAGAGACAAGGTCATACGGACTCTTCACAAGTCATAACAAAATATTATGACTCGTGAGCAGGAGTTGTATGGACATGGAACTTAGATCATATTCAGGTAAGTGGTTACTGGAGTCCTTATGACTTTTAAAATGAGTCATAACCTCTAGTTAAGACTCGTCACCTTGAATCATAATGACTCTAGACCCTGGTAAGGTTCCAAGTCTTTACGGAGGAAGTATGAGACCTCAACTTTTGTTCTTTAAATGTTTGTATTTGGATGATTGTAGGGGGTAGTGAAGTGTATTGTTTTGTGGGATTTAGTATTGGAACCAATTGATCTAAACCCTCATGTTTCAATGAATACGGGACTACTAACAACTTTTAAACTCACTTAAAGAGTTGTTACATGACCCGTATCCATTGGGAACACGAAGGATTAGTGAAAGTGCAGGTTTTGGTATTGTTATGAATCACCTGAATGAGTTATAACCAATCCCTACCAACCATAAACATTAGTCATAATGATTGAATGTGTTGGAAATAATAGGGATTTGTTTTTTATCTTCTTATGAGTGCTGGTAATGAGCCATAAAATATCCTTATGACTACTTAGGACGACTCGTAAGCTGACTAGTGAACATTTATGAATACACAATTTACCTTACGACTTGTACATATGAGTCATACCCAATGGTCATGACTCATACCCCTCCAGTCGTAAGGATTCCAGCAAAAACACACTAACACCAAACTTTCTTGTATTTTTTTTCATTCCTTAAATATAACTTATTGGTCTTGTGCAATAGGTACAAATGGCTCCAAAAGGTTATTCATCATCAAAACAAGTGTCAAAGAAGGGTAACAAAAAGAAACTTACCCCTATTTTTTATTACAAGTTGATAAACGAAGACATAGATGAATCAAGTGGAAACATTCTAGAATAACTCATAATGGAGCAGGTTGAACTAGGAGACAAGAGACTAGCTCGAGGCAAGAAAGTGTCTACAGATGAAGATACACATTCAAAGGGGTCAAGAAGAAAGAATCATATCCCTCACCTCCACATTCACTATCCAAGTCTAATAAGGATGGTGATAACAAAAATAAAGAGAATGAATCTAGATCAGAAGAGAATGGTGAGGATGAGAAAGAAAGTGGTGATGATGAGGCGGTTGACTTGAGTTCTATGAATGGAAGTTCTAAGAGTGAGACTAAGGAAGATATGACTCTTATTGGTATGCAGGACCTACCTCAAATCGCATTATCCATCAAACCTACTTCGGTTCTTATCATTGAATGGTAGGGGTATCCCGACATGTATGATACCTAGAATGATGGGATAAGCATAACCTCTTTTACTGGAAAAATAAAGAAAGATTCCATATTGAAAGAAGGTTTAAAAATAGGCATATTAGAGATGCCTGAGTTTGATGCAATATTTCAGTAGTATAGATTTCAATGGATGACCTCAGAACTGGGAAAATTTAGTCCCACATTGGTGTGGGAGTTCTACGCATCTTACAAAGGAGAGTTGAACAGACCATATCCACTAGGAAATATGCGGAAAGCTAGGGATCCAATCATATCATTGATAATTTAAGGAGTGCAGGTGAACATTTCCCCATGGACTATTTTGAGGTTCTTGAATGGACCACATTACAACCATAAGTGAACACAATTGACATTGAGTACTGTGTGGAAGAAATGCAAAAAAAATACAAAAGAAGTAGATAGGATTGGAAGATAATATGATGCTCTTCTGGTGGATAGCAAGTTTGATTGCTATAAATAGAAAAGAAGTTTGTTAGGTGGTAGGCAGCCTAGGAGTGACCACACAACAAATTGCAAACCTGATTTTATATTTTGAGGCCAATGTGTTATGGACGTTGGCTAGACATAGATTGTTTCCCACCCCTAAGGATAATGTGCTCAGTTCGATCCATGCAACAATAATAGCAGGACTCATGGTGCGTTATGAACTTGACATGGGTTAGGTAATATCAAGAGAGATACAAGATCAAGTAGTAGGCATAAAAAAATTGGTTTTGGCATTTCCATATGTGATAACTCTGATATTCTTGGAAGAAGAGGTTCCATAACTGTGTGCTATATGCTCTCCTAGATTCAAGTTGTGCCATCCCTATGTGTATACTTCTCAAGCATATCCAACGTAGGTCCAGGTAGTGTTACTATAGCCAACTGTGTGCCATATTCTCCCAGTATACGCTTAGACTTCTTGAACATGTCCAATGCATGTCCAACAAATGCCCAGGTAGTGAAGGCTGCTACTAGCTATGTTCAAGTTGCTCTTAACCCATGCCTGGACTGATCAAGCATGTCCAACATAGGTATAAGCTAGTACAACCCAATTTGGAGCAAAACTTTTACTCGATATTGGCTTTGATCCCCCGATCCTTCCTTCACCCATTCAGACTTACATTATCACCTATAAACACCCAAAACAAAACCTTAAATTAGTATTAAAAACATTATAAATCATCAAGAAAAATCCTTGCGTTTCCTCCTAAGAAGCGCATTTGTTAAAATCATAACACAACATTATTCAATCATTATTTTGGATTCATGGAATAAAGTGACTCAATCGTAGTCGTTTTAACTCCACCCACAAGGTAAAGCATCAATCTTTATCTATTAACCTCAAAATTATTATTATTATGTTCTCATAATTGAAAATATCTATTTGAATACATATTCAAGACCATAAATAGGCTTGGCCACTTGATTTTAAGCTTTCAGGCAAATCATTTTAACCTATAGTTGAAGTAGTACATTGTCACCACTAAAAACTTCTCGGTTTAATGTCATAGACTCATGTCACATCTTCCTCTTGGTTTTATTTTAATATCTCTTTGGATGAATGTTTTTTATGTTCACTACGATCCATCCAATGACACTAATGAGCTTTTCCACCATAGATCTTAAAGTTTCCATTTTCTATAGTGATAGATCATCCATAACAACGGTTGATAAAGTATTTTTATCATAAGGGTTTCCATTATAAGAGCCAACACTCATCGTCAAATTAACCACTTCTTCAATCACCTCACTCCCCAAGTTCTGTAATGCACCCATAAAGGGGTCATCCATAAAATTCTTCTTCATGGTGTTAGTCACCTCATAATAAACCATATGAATCACCAAAACAACTTTTAAATACTTAGGTTTTTTCATAGGCTTACATACATTGAAAGAGACCTCTTCATTATTCACTCAGAACTTTATTTCACAATATTAAACATCCACTAAGGCTTTTTCGATAGCCAATAATGGCCTACATAAAATAATGAGGACCTCATGATCCATCTCGCAATCAAGAATAACAAATTCAATTGGAAATATGAATCGATCCACTTTCACAACAACATCACATAGCACTTCTATGAGCTTCTTGATAGAATGATTGGTAATTAAAATCCTCTTTAAGGTTTGTTTGAGGACACCCATCGTAACTTTTAAAATGTGGATAATGGCATCAAATTAATGCTTTCCCCAAGATCACACAATTATTTTTTGGAGATATGCATCCCAATAGTTAAGGAATAGTGGATACACCCAAATATTCCTTCTTTGTTACCATTTTGCTTGATATTATGGCTCTATAATTGTGGGTTGCCTACATAATTTTAGCATCTATGACTCATTTCTGTGAAACCAAGTCCTTTATGTATTTCGCATACTTGGGAATCTCTTGTAATGCTTCTAGGAATGGAATAATAACCGATAAGTTTCTAATTTTTCAAAGATATTTCTTAAACTTGGTATGATTTTCCTTATTATTGAGCCTTTATGGGAAAAGGGGAAGAATTTTGATTTGAGACAAAGGAATAACAAGAGTTTCATCAAATTTTGGAGCATCACCATCAACCAATTTTGGAGCTTCCTTACATTCACCTTTTTTCAACTTCCTTTGTCTTTTAAATAATTAACTCATTGGTCTTTGGAACCACATCATTAGACTTGTTTAGCCACCTTTTCTTTTCATTTGCCTGTTCATCACTCTCTCTTTCATTAGGGCCTTTATCAAAATCAACAACTTCTTTACCAATAGTCCGATCACTCCTAGTGACAATAGCCATAATGTGAGCATCATTCTTAGGATTAGTGATTGTGTCACTAGGCAATCCACCCTTTGGCCTTGCATTGAGATAAGCTAAGCTTAGACCCACTTGAGTTTCAAGTTTCTTGATAAAGGCAGAATTAGATGTCATTGTTTTATTGAATTGTGTGAAATCAATTTTTAATTCTCTTACTATCTTATCGGTTCTCTCAACATATATCAAGAAATAAGCAAGGACATCCTCACTTTTGAACTTCTCTGGGTTAATTGGGCTTGACTCTTCATTTTTGGACCTATCATATGGATGTATACACCGGTCATGATCCCTATCGTTATCTCTCTAATACAGTTCTCTGTCATGAACCTTTTCCTTCCAACCTTGATTCCTACCTAGCTTTTGATAGGTAGGATGGGAACCCCACATTTGGTTCAATAAGAAATAATTTTCCCCATCAAGAGACTCTTCTTCCACTTTATCATAAGTTTTAACACTGTTATAGACAATGAATTCAACCACATTTAGAGGAGCTTCCATTACATTCTCTTTTAGAAGATCAAGTTGTGTAATTACTTTTTCTGTGTTCTTATCTCTTTCCTCATCCTTTTCCTTTGTTCTTTGATTATAAAAGATATATAGGGATCCCCCATTGTAACATCGGTGTGTATTATGTTCCAACCTCTACTTTTCTTGGTCACTTAATCCAATAAAACTACCACAACACCATAAGATTGTTTAATAATAGATCCTCTAACAGCATTAACGACTATAATTTTATTCCATTAATCCAATGCCCTATGGAAGATTTGAATAAGAAATATTTTTTGGACCTCATGATTTGGGCATTGAATTATATTATTACTGAATTGTTGCCAAGATTTATATAATGGTTCACCATTAAATTGGCTAAAATTAATGATTTCATGTCTTTGTTACATCATTCAGGAACAAGGAAAGTACCTATCAAGATTGCACTAGAGAGATCAACCAATGAAGTGATAGATCTTGTGGGAAAAGACCTCAACCATAATAACACTTGTCCTATCGATGATAATGGGAAGATATGCAAACAGATTGATTTTGGAGAAATTTAGTTGCGTCCAATGGAACACACATCAACAAAATTCTTCAAGTGTAGATTTGAATTCTCATGTGCTTGAACTCCAAACAAACCTTTAATTTTAAGAAAATAGAGAATTATTCTACTATATGAAACACTCAATTTCCCTTCACCGATGGAATGCCAATGACACTAACTGAACCTACATATCTGAGATAATCCTCATCCTTGAGATGCCTATTAAAAGTACCAAGATTACTACTATGTTGGATTATAGTATTATGTATACTCTAATCTTCACCTTAGAAAGAACAAAAATAACTAACAATGTAAAATAAAATAATATGGTTATCCCAAAGTAACTAAAAACATGACAAGAATGAAAACTATGTTTCACTCCTTAACAATGACACCATTTCAATAATGCTCAAAGTTCACTATTGAATAAGTGTAGAGGATGTTGTAAATATATATTTTACCCAATAAAGAGGTATGGTCAATCCACAGGGTGTGAAGACAAAAAATTCAAGGATTGAAAGTGTTAGAATTCAACTTAGAGTTGACTCACAATGTGTATAAAAAACATAAATGTTAAATTGGGGGAATTAGTTAGAATATTTTTAGAGCAATAGTTTCTTTGGTCTGAGAATACTATCTCGAGGTTGATAATACTTAGAGCATAATCAATTCGGAATAGACCTTGGGGTTATGCCATTTTAGGTGTGAAATTATGCATAGATAATTAGGAATATATCAAAATTTAGCTAGGAGACAAGGGAAGACTAAATTTTGTGGTATTAGGGTCAATCTTTCAATAAAACACCAAATTCAACAAATGTGTTCTATAGAACACCTCATAAGTGTAACAATTTTACCAATCTATTTCCTCAATTAACATCATTATGCTTAAGAAATGCTATTAAATAAAATAATTCAAGTAACTACTTACATTTATTCCTCACCCATACCCTCTCTTTCGAGAATAATATGAGTGCTAAGGTAATTGGGGTTTGCAACCCCCAATTCTTAGTTAAACCATGGAATAAATACAGAACTCATAATAAATAGCTAATTAAGAAGATAAATAAACAACATCCATGCATTAATTACAACTTATTCAAGCATAATAAAGATATATCAAAGTTTTAATTAAATTGATCCATGAAAAATAAAGGGAATGAAAATCCAAGCTTCAATTTTTAATAAAACTCCAATGGAAAGAGCTAATCTTTCACTTGGGAATCGCTCTCATATGTTCCTCACTCAAGAGTAGTACAAAAATGTTCAAAGATATTGAAAATTAGATGAAAACCCACATTTAAACCCCAATTCCACATTTGCCAAACATTATAAAAATTCCACCTTATTCTTGATTTGGTTGAGCAAATCCAAAGTAGATGGAGAGAAGATAAAAAGCATATCCAAATTGGATCTAGAGAAAATACAAAGTAGATCCATAGTATATTAAGAGAAGATGGGGTTGGTTTGGTCCTTTTTTCCACTCACTTTTGCGTGTGTCCTCCCAACACACCCATGTGATCTTTAGTGCTCTTTTATTTCATATTTGGCCTCTCAATGACTTGAAAAATAGGTTCATCTTCCCTTTTCAACCTTTACCTGCACAAATGAGCATTAAGTAGGATATTAACATTAAGGCAATGAAAAGGCATGATAATTTAAGCTTAAAAAGTGCTAGCAAGCTGTCAAATTGTTTAATTATCAATAAGTAGCTAGTTAGAGTGTTAATTAAAACCATCATTCAACTAAAGCATCTTATTTCATTTTTGTCAACCAAAAACACTCTAAGTGAACCCTATACTTAGAATAATGAGGATCCGAAGGACAATCTCTATGAGGGAGTTTTAAAAGTATTCTTCTGAGGGTTTTCAACATTACTAAAAGGAAATGCATGTGTTGGATAAATCTTCACTCTCCATAATAGAGGAATTTATATACAAGGTAGGTTATGGTTTAATAGTAGTAAACTTGGCCTAGATATATGTAATAACTACTAATATGTCAGGAGATTTCATATTTTATACTTTCAGGAACTGAGTTTTGATGAATAGAATAATAAAAAGACTAGGATAATGAACTTATGACTAGAATTATATGTTATTGAACTATTTTTCTTCTTTAGTTATCCAAAGAAATAAATTTGTAATGAGATTGAGGTAGATAAGTGATAGGATGTGCATTTATGTGTTAGAAAATAGGTTGAGTTAGGCCCATTATGAAGTAATAAATATGAGTCAGGGATAAGGAAAACATTTGGTGGGTCCTAGAAGTTGGGTAAAGCTTGGATTAAGAGTGTAGAGAATGCGTAGTAGGATTCTAGATGTCATAATGAGGTGAGAGGATTTATAAGAGTTAGGGGTGTATACATTGTGATCGTAGATAAAGGTTCATAGTGGAATAGTTATGAAGATAGTAGAAGGGAAGGAAAGTAATAGCTAGGCATAGTATCTGGGGTTTTAGGTTGGTAGTAATGGAGTGAGTGATAATTAAGGGGCATGGTTGTAATGTGGAGTGAGTATGAGTCATAAGGCATATCGTGGAGTTGAGTCATTCTATGTTTATATGAGAGTTGGGTAGTGTGATTATCCTGTGGGTATTACTTATGTTATTCACTATATCATGTGTTCAACATGTGTCTTGAGATGGTATGAAAATGATAGCTAGATCGAGTGTCACATTGACCCTATTATATGAATCGGGTGTTATACCAACACTATTATATGGATTGGGTGTCATGTTGACACTGTTATTAGATTTTGTACCATACTAGTACTGGTACATCAACTAAGATCATTCTTTATAGGTCATAACTAATATTCCTTAATGAATCTAGTATGTGTGTACAACTTGAATGCATGAATTCATCATTTCATTGGACATAATTATTGTGGTGCCTATGGTTGAGAGAATATACTCAAGTATAACTGATGTAATTTTATACCTATATATTTGTTGAGATAAATTGTTACAATTGTACTTATTTCATATCATGTGTTGAGGTTGTGGGAATGAGTTGTGGAACAAAAAATGATAGTGGAATATTGAGTATGTTTTATGTGAGTAACTATTTTAATTTCGATATGTGTAGTATATACATATTTTATAAGTACGGTATAGGGTTATCCAATCTAGCCTTGAGAGTATCAGAGGGAATTAGTCTTGTGGTTGGTTTGATGATATTAGAGATGGAATAATAAGAAATTCTTTTGTTGGGAGTAAGGTCATTAATGTTGCCCAAAATTATACCTCCAAGAACTATAACGTAGTTGAACTCAAATATATTAACCCAAGAGAGGTTAGGGTAGAACCCACAGAGAATAGGTCAAATATCTCTTATGAATCTGTTAAACTGGTCAAAAAATTACAGGAAAGTAAATGAAAGGTTTTTAGTGAGAACGTTATCAAAAGAGACAAGCCTTTGGTTGCTTTGATTGAAATAAATATGGGATGAGTACTAGGGGTGCGTTCCCACTAACATCCTAAATCCACAGATTTATGGTGCTCCGTTGAACTATCCCAATAGCTTGCATGTTGAAATAGGTAAGTTATATATAACTAACTATCTTGTGAAGGACTTTACTGAATTTCACTCTTTACCTTTTCAGTACAAGATTGTTTCCTTACTAACCCTTATCTTAGATCCCAGATTAACTATTATCTTCTGAGTTTCATGTTAGTTAGATGAGGGTTGGTAGCCTAAATTTACTATCATGATCTTCTTTACCTAACCTCAACCTCTCTTTCGAAGTAAGTCATGAGTACAAGTAGGTTTTCAACACTGGACACTCCTAAGTAAACAATGTAACTAAAGATGATCACAATTCATGCAAGAATATTGGTCAAGAACAACATTCCACTTCCTCTACGTCGTTGTTCCGCTAAGGTTTCCACAACCCTAGGTAGGTGGTTTCTCCGCTCATTCTTGTGAGAACATTCTTGGAAATCAATAAAAAAAAAGCATAAGATCAATCTCACAATAATTTAATAAAAAAACTTATAAACTCAAATTAATAATCAACTGTTAAACCAAGAACAATGGATTCCAAGATCAAAAATCAAATCTTTAAATCTATATATGTTTGCGAATGTATAAAATGTGTAGAATTTACGTAGAGTGCATAAAATAGTACAAAAATGTCCAAAGGGTATTAATATAAGCCATAGAAACCCTAAAAATCATAACCAAAATGAATCGGGAAAACTGGGTTGGAGGCCACTTACAAAACCACTTATGAGTTGTAAGTGACACTTATGCCCAATCAGGGTTATAAGTAGTAGAAATCTCTGATGTTTCAGAAAGCTGCGGATAATACCATCGATGGCACTTCCGACGATGACATGCCACTCATGCCCCATATGTACTCCATTGTTGGTGTCAAAAAAGAATCTGCAACTTTCAGGTTCTTTGATCTTCATCTTCTAATACCCATAAAGGGACTCGTGCCATGGTAGGCACCAATTACGGGCCATAAAGGGAGCCGTAAGTGGTCCTCTTATATTTTTTATCATCTTTTCTTTTCTTCAGCTTCACAGACCTTATTTCCTATAAAATCAACACAAAAGAACATCATACCTAACAAAACAGACCTAAGTATTTGCATATTTTTCAGTTTTAAGCTGTGAAACCATTGCACATCAACAGCGTTAACTCAGAACGTTTGTATGTCTGTAGGCAACAGAACATAAAAAAAACCTGGCAATGATTAACCGAGAGAAACCTAAGGTACCTATGACAATCAACTTAACTTTATCTTAAAACTTTTCACCTCCTCTTATTTTTAACTTTTCAAAACAAACTATGTGTATCTATCTGTCACAACAGTGCAACACAAATGAATAAAGCTATGGCATTATATTAGCAATAAACAACAAAGCTTAAGTAAAAAATTACAATACCCGAACAGATAATCAACTAGCAGAATAACCAATGTACCCTCTCTATAAAGATATCCCACTCTCACAATATAATTTTACATGTCAAAATAGGGACGATCCTAAAGCACTCACACTCACAAAAGAAGTTCCCATCAATGTGCATAGAATACCATAGTCTTGCCTTTATTTATTTAAATTAGTTTTTGGATAGTTGTACTAGGATCACTATAGGACTTTATTTGGCTTGTAACGTAGTCTTGGGGGCTGGTATGGTACATTTAGGACTTTAGTAACTAACCCTCCTTGATACTTCAACTATATTTTAGGGTCTACTTCTCAATAAAATTTTCTTTTATTTCTCTCTTTTTCTCTTTTGTTTCTCATTCAGGTTGGTTGCAGTTTCTTTATTCTTTCTTTTTGATTTTTTTTCAATTTTTTACCACACCTAACCTTGATTTTTTTCTGTTTTTCAAACCCTTCTTCATACCCAAATTTTAACTATGCACCTTTATGAAAGCAACCCTTAACTTAGACTATTTCCCTGTGTTGAGGTGATAATGTCCAAGGAGGACCCAGGCCAAACGAGGTACATTGTAACTAAACTGGGAAAGTGAAAGGTGAAAACAAGAAAATAGTCTATGTGGGCTCAAAATGGAGACTAAGAGATATTTATTCTTATTTGGAAGGTCATTTAGGATAACAGTGGACTAAATGGGAAATAGCCTATTACCTGTCCTTACTGACTACCCTACAACCTAGGAAAGACTAACTGGACAAGTTCTATATTTGATGCACAAAGGGAACTAGATAAGGAATATCTCTTACACACAGTGTACAAGGTTATACTACCTAATTAGTTCATGTAAATGATAGCTATGATTATTTTGTCCTTAACCTAATGTCATAACAAAATTCACAGTGGTCACAAATATAAACACATACCACAGTTCAAAACATACTTTATGAAGGGGCATCATTTTTTCTCAAAATATGCAAACATAATCAAAATATATCAACTACCCTTAGGTTACTTATTTTTCTCCTAGTTAAACATAAACAAAACATAACACATGTACAACACGAACACAAAATTACCTAAATATGTCGGCTTTACTAAGAACATACTCTGACGAAAAGAGACACAACAATAAACACCCTAAGAGGATATCTAATCCCATCAATAGCCACATCCCCATATAATAGGCATGCATTGTCCTCCATGTATTTGACAAATACAATGTAAATAAGTTAGGAATATACCTATGTCACCTTAGGTTTGTAGGTCTCATATCAATTACACTAACATGAATTATAATAAATTCAAAAATTATAAGATATCCCTGGGTTGCCTCATAAGAAGTGCCTTTTTAAAATCGCGACACGATGTGGGTACCTTGATTAATCAAACTTTATAAATTTAGACAAAGGCTTGACCTCCAGGGTCATCAACCTAACATATCTCCAAAACCACCCTTATTTCAATTGGATGCTTCATGGTTTTGCTAACATTAAATATGACCTTCTCATTATTCAGCCTGAACTGAAGCTCACTTTTATATATACCCCAATGCTTTATCTATGGCTAAAAATGGTCTTCCCAAAATTATTGGAATCTCATAATCAACATCATAATCCAAGACAATGAAGTTAGTCGAAAAGATGAAGTTGTTTACCTTTGCTAAAACATCAAATGATATACCCAAGGGCTTTTTCACCAAATGATCCGCGATTAATAATCATATTTTTATGGGTTGTGCAGATCTTACACCCAACTATTTAAACACCCCCAGCGATATTAAGTTAATGATAGCCCCTAAGTCACACATAGCTCTAGCGAATCTAGATGTCATAATGGTGCAAGGAATCGTAAAACCTTTGGTATCACCTTTTCTTATGCCACTGAGAGAGATGCAACCGTACTAAAATGGTGCAACCAACCAACATCCTCGTAACTCATGACTCTATTCATTGTTACCAAATCCTTATAAATTAGTGTACCTAGGCATCCACTCAAGAGCTTTAAGAAGAGGAAAATTAAAACCCAACTCTTTCAGCATAGAAATAAATATTTTATACTTTGCTTCTTTTTTCTTATACTTCAACCTATGAGGAAAATGTGGGGGAGGTCATGGAATAGTCTTAACTATAGTATCTATATCCTTTCCCTTTTCTTTATCCCTCTCCACTCATTTATCCATACCCATTGATCTTTGTAATGACTCACAACTATTCACCAACTTTTTTGGTTCCTCTTCGGGTGCATCCTTAATAGTAATAACATCATCCAAACATTATAAAAAATAGGCATAGGAGGGTCAATAGTATCCTTACCACCCTAAGTGATAGCTAGACAATGGTTGTCGTTCTTTGGATTTTACATGGTGTTGCATGAAAGGGCACTTGATTGATGCTTATTTAGAGTTGCCGACAGTTTCCAATACTGTTTATCAAGCTATTTGATTGTAGTAGCATGTGATTCTACCTTTAGACTAAGTCCCAAAATATCTACCTTAATCTCCTTAAGAAACTCTCTTCACTTTCCTAACCCTTGACCAACTTTGACAACATTATTTCCATTCTAGAAATAGCATCTTTGTTCCTCAGTGGAACCTAAATACTACTCTTCTCCTTGTAGTGATCCTTTCATATCCAATCACCATCTCTTTCTCTACTTTAATACCTATATCGATACCCATAGTAGTTTTGACCTTGGTTCTCCTTCCTCAAGTTCCAAGGGTCTTGATTGTACCCTTGACCCTTTGCATAAAAAAACTCCCATTTATTTATCCATAATTTTTTCCTCTTTATCAACATCAGAATTGTATGACCTAGGAGCATTACCTAGATAGCCTATAACATTCACCTTTTTAGTCTTCAATATGGTAAATTACCTTGTATCTCAAGTATGCCACCCTCAGTTGGTAAAAGAGACCTGTCTAAGATTTCTAATGCTGCCTCCCAGCATAGGCTCATATATGCTACACCATAATAGTATCGGGAACAACTTTAGAATTGGTATTCTAAGCATGATAGAAACTTTCCAACAAGTTTCTTTCTGAAATTCTGTGATTAGGCACCATCATAAACTTTTGCTTAAATCAAATGCCTCATACATTGGTTTAGAATGCAATTTCCTGAAATTATAGATCTTTTCTTTTAATTGCATCATATGATAAAAGGGAAAAATCATTGTAAGAACGACTTCTGCAACTCATTGCAAGTAGTAATGGACCCACGAGATAGTTCCCCTGACCATAATATTGATTTACCAGTTAGAGAGAATATAAACAACTTATGTGTCAATGCTTTCCGATTCACCTCAGATGTATTATATAAAGTGAAAATTTTAACAAAATTTAGGATGTGCATGTTTACGTCATCGGTTGGCAAACCTGCCAACATACCCTTCAGATTTAGTAGCTGAACTATAACACATGTGACATCAGACTTCATCCTCTAGAGAAACTCAGGAGAAATGATATCTCCTATATCCAGGGGCTTAACATACCTCATTCATCCTCTAGATAATCATATGTTTGCGTATACTAATAATGTAGGATCATTCGAGCTGATCTCTTCTAGCTTGGTCGAGTTCTTCTTGATGATCCACTTTCCAACTTTGTCTCCCCTTTAGAATTGTATGATAGGCATCCTTATTATCGCTCCTCAAATTTATTTTTTCTAAAAACTACATAGTTTTTTATGCAATTGTATATTGGGAACTATGCAAAGGTGGGGGAGGCAAGTCAAGTGGATGATCTCAAAGCCCCTCATTATAAGCTTCACAACTGTGTTCCGACATCCTACGATTATGTAATAGGGTTATTTCAAGCTTTGGATCAAATGGGATCAAGGTATTTCCTTGACTCGTATTACTTGGCATACACCAGTATATGCCTCAAGAAAATTAGAAATATAAAACATTACAGCCTTAACAAACTCAATCTAATCAATCCAAAACTATATTCTTCAGCAACTATGCTAAAATTTGATGTCACCCAAAACTATAACTCCAAGAAGTATAACATGATAGAAGTCAAATCTAGTAACCCAATGAGATTAGGGTTGAACCCATAAGGAATTGGTTGAATATCTCTCATGAATCAGTTGAAGTAGTAAGAAAAATGTAGAAAGTAAATGGTGGTGGGTTAGTGAGAGCAGTATCAAAAGTAAAAAATCTTATTTGCTTTGGTTGAAACCAATATGAGGTCAGTACTAGGGATTTTTAAACCTTGGGAGTTGCACCACACAGTAAGGAACTAGGTCCCTTAGAATCAGTCACTAGAAATCAAATAGTAAATCAGTTGATAACTAAAGGCTTTGAGGGATACTAAAGGCATAAAGATTTAACGTGGAAAACTCCTTGCTCAAGGAAGGAAAAATCACTGCTTTCCCTCACAATCTCTCAAAAATATCACTATAAACAACCTATTATTTATAGACTCGACTTGAACCTAGCTCTAGGTTTCACCTGCTTGTAATAATGTTCAAGCCTACCTTAGAAAATCTACTAAGAACACACTGTGATATTTATTAAATCTAACCAATATCAACCTCAGGTAACTATATCTAAGCTCACTCTAGAAAGAAAAGAAATTATTACTCTTATAGAATGAGTGATTCAATTATAATTCAGGACTCAAGAACACTCACTTTTTTAGCTTACAAAAAAATAAGAAATTGAGCAATAATTGAACCATGAAGCTAGATTGTGTTTTTGTCTTTTTTTAATTTCTTCTATTCTAATTTTTACAAAAACTACTTGATAGAAAAGCATCATTTTCCTTTGATAGTTGATTGATGATTAGGATTGAAATACAATTGGACCACATATCCTAAATAGTACAATTAACACTTTTGTAGTTTATTACACAAGAAGATAAAATTGTGAAGACGCGTGCGAGCTATAATATAGCCTTGAACATCCAGGGAACAGGTCCCTTGTAGTCATTTTCTCATCATCAAAACAAAATATAACAATTTTCTCATTTTTTGATGATGACAAACCAGCCACAGATTTTTGAAAATCAATACTCATTCATCACATTTAATTAATGTGATTACTACTACTGAGGATGAATGTTCACCCTATCATGCAACAACATGATTCCATCACCATGCAACTTTGGTACTGGGTCCCTTGTTGTCACTTATATTAAGAATTTTATTTACTTCCCCCTATCACTATGCCTTTATACTATCTATTTACCACATCATATACTTCCCCTTATCCACATATCATATAGATTTATAATTACCTTGTAGTTTAACAAGAGATATGTTCCTTGTAGTCATCTACTTATCATAAAAAAAAAAATACAACAAGTGATATGTTCCCCTAAATTTCTAACTCCCTGGATTTATCATGCTCAGAACTATACTAATAGATTACATGCTGAATTTGACAAGTTATGTATTATTAATCGTCTTGTGAACGCCTTTAGTGAATTTCACTCTTTACCTTTGAAGTCTCAGAGTGTCACCTTACAAACTCGTATCCTAGATTAACTATTAACTTTTAAATGTTAAGTAAATTAGATGAGGGTTGGTATTCTCAAATTATTATTGTGCCTTCCTTTCCAAATCTCTACCTTTATTTTAAAGTAAGTAGTGAAGAGAGGTAGGTTCTCAACATCGGTCACTGCTAAGAAAATAATTAAATTAAATATGATCAAAGTACATGTGGGAATATTGAACAAACCAATATTTTACTTCCTCAAATTTGTTTTTCCTTAAAGATTCCCACAACCCTAGCTAGGTGGTTTATCCGGTCATGGTTGCAAGAACATTCCTGTTATTCACTAAAGAAAGCATAAGATGAATCTCACAATAATTTAAGATTTGAACCTATAATCTCAACTCAATAATAAATTGTAAAACAAAGATTAATGTATTCAAAGATCAAAAGTCGAATCTTGAAATCAATATATGTTTATGAATGTATAAAGTATGTAAGCTTTATGTAGAGTGTGTAAAGTAGTACTAAAATATCCAAAGGGTATTTATAGAATACATAGAAACTCTAAAAATCCTAAACTAAAAGGACAGGGAAGACTGGGTTCGTGGAAACTTATCGGCCCACTTACGGGCTCGTAATTGATATATACACCTAGTAGGTCGGGTCATAAATAGAAAAAAATCTCAGAGTTCTTAGAAAGCTACGGGATGCAACTTGTGATGGCACTTACTGTGGCAGAAGTTCCAGCCATGCCTCGTAAGTTCCCCATCGAGGGTGTCCAAAAATAGTTCCCAACTTTTAGGTTCCCTGATATTTGTTTTCTAATACCTCCAAAGGGACCCAAACCATCATAGGTAACACTTATGAGGCCGTAAGTGGCCCCGTATATGGTCCTCATGCACTTTTTATAATCTTTTCTTTGACTTTAGGAACCTAGTTTTCTGTAAAATCTAAACAAAAGAAAGTCATACCGAATAAAATTGACCAAAGTATATGCATATTATTTTATTTTAAGCATCGAATGTGCCATGAAACCAAGATACACTAGTCATAGATTTATTGGTTAAGAAAGTAAGGAAAAAGTTTGAGGAAAGAAGGGGCCAAATTGTCATAGAACAAAGATACATGAAATGTTACATGGAATGTAGGTCACATGGATTCTAAGGGAAATGTGTCAAAGATCTGATGAGTGAGGCATTGGAAGGGAATACCAATCTGGAACCTTAACTTGTGTCATGATTTTCTTTCTATTTTCTATTATTATTATTATTATTATTTGTTCTAACCTCTATTGAATGATAATCCCTATCATTATGTGTGGTTGTACTAATACTACTTACTATATCTCAATTTGGGTTCAGAGGTGTTTAGCCATGTTGTAGGATAATTAGGGTTTCTATATGTATGATGGTGGTTACTAATCAGTATCTCTAGTCATCTCAATTTTACATGGATGTTGTGTATCATGTCTTCTTTCTCATTACATAGTGCTATTTACTTATTTAGATTGGGTTTTGGGGAATCACTATTATTTTATTTCTGCATTTTAAATAGTTAACAAATGTAGTCAAATTGATTTTATTTTGATTTAAGGATTATTACTTGTAAAAATCATGTTATTATTCGTATGCACTTAATTAAATCATTAGGTAGTAAGGGTTCTCCTATGTAGGATAGAGTTAGGTAGGTGCCTTCATAATCCATGAATTGGGTCATGACAATTAAACTTTTCATATCACTACTTAGGTTTCTTATTTAGTCCATACAAGGACTTCCTCAATTTTCATACATTATCCTCTTTTTCTAGGAACATAAAATCCTCAGATAGAGTCACATAAATCTCTTCTACAATGACCATCTATGTCATTTTAAACATTTTCACTCATTTTCACTAATTAGAGATTTCTTATAGCTAGCCAATGTCATTTATGACTTGCTAAAACTGACTGTTCAATTATTGGGCAGTTCGTTTGGCTTTTAGAGCCAATTCTCTGATTTGAAGTCTCTACTAGTTAAAATTGGCTGCAGATAAAAACATTAGTCAAACAACCTCATATGCCAATTCTGATAGTTCCAAAAGCACTAAAATATTGATTTTAGGCTTAGTGGACCTTTAGGTTGGGTGCTAAGAATTCTAGACTTATTTTAGGCTATTGACCAGAACTTAAGAAAAATGACACTTGGTTATGGGACCCACATTTCATTGACACAACTTTGGATGGAAATTTTAACTACTCCATTAATGATAGAACATCAAATTTGATAGGGTATCATAATCATTTAAACATATAGTATTCTGAATAAATCCTGAGGTGTCAGTGGAAACTTCGAAAACACTAAGTCTCAAGCTGGTGCAACCGCTAAAGCGGCCCTATGGGTGTATTAGCAGAAGGCATTTTAGCAACCTTGTAGGTGCTTTAGCGGTACTTGTCCATCCCGATTGATTAGCTTAAGCATTACGCTGACCATAAAAGCACTTGTCGAATTAGCTCTAGATGGCCACTTTAGCACATGCCAACATGGATATCTATCGCTTTAGCACAACTTGGGTACTTTAGTGTTGACCACTAAAGCATCCTAGTTCCCCCTTTAAAGGCACCTGGTAGCCCTATAAATGCTCTATATGCCTAAATTCTCTTCTATTTACACACAATTTCAAGAGTGAAAACCCTAAAATATGTGGAATATTAAGAGAGACATTAGTAGGTAATTTTGAGGTGTTCGTAAACTCAAAAACATGTTGCTTCTCAAAATTTATAGTAAGTTTTCATCTATTCCATGGTTATTTTCTCATAATTTACCTAATGGAATATTGGTGGATTGATTATAGAACTATTATAGGTATTTACCCATCTTGAGAATAAATATTCCATGATCATAGAGGGATATGTTGTCGATGTCAAAAGGACAATATCTCAAGCGACCCCTACATGGAATATTTATATAAGTTTTGACCCAAACCACCATAGTGAAATATGGGTATCATTATTCTGGTTTATATGAGAAGACTATGAGTTTTATAGTGTGGCATCTTGCTGAAGCTTCTCAAATTAATGGTTTAGTAGATTCTTTGGGATTTTCTTTGGCGTCAAGTTAGGTTAGGTTTATCTTCCTCATAGATTGAGCTAATTCATAGTATATTTATAATATTGTGCTAGATATGGGATAGGATTTAGGCCACTGAGGTATAATTAGTTGTATTATTTGGACTATTTAGATTATTTTGGAATCATATTTAGGCATAATTGACTTAGTGACTAATGTTTAGGATAGAATTGCTATCTTAGGGCTAATTATGGCTTATTTGATATCTAGAAGTAAAATTTGATACCTTAGCCTAGTTTGGGATAGATTTTACCTTCATATGAATTTTGGGGATCAGAAATAGGTCCCTCTGGTCCACCTTAGGTCAATACTTCTGTTATCTCCTTATAGGCGTAATGGTCATATTATATCCTTAATGTTGAACATTTTACACTTTGAAGAGACTAGATTTTTTATGCCTATGCTAGTTTGGTACTCGTAATAGATATGATCTTAAATTTAGTTTTGACAATAATTGATAGTAAGTTCTAGTTCAAGTGAGACAATCGATCACATGAGTTTTGGTTTATGTCTGACAAATGATGATGTTAATACTACGGAGTTCTGGTTTGAGTATGACATTAGGAGGTTATCTATGTTATGTTATCGCATGGGTGAATTCATGGTTTTGGCTTGATATTTGGTAAATTTATGGAATTCTGGTTATTTACTTTCTTGATTGGACTCTCTATGCTTATGGGGGTCTGCATTAATTTATTTATTTTTCTGGACTTACTGACTTATAGGGACCATTCTGGTGGTTTTAGTTATGCCTTCTTTCTAATTTATGTGTTCTGGTAATTTATTTACAGTGTTAGAGCTTATTTCTAGGTTTGTCCTTTTACCTCAACTTAGCTTAATTGTCTTGCATATTTATTTTCGACTAGTATTATGATTTAGCTCAATTGGTTGATGATGCCTTCAAAGTACCCACAACGTTGGTACTCATACTATACTTCTATATTTTTTTAATGCAGATCAGAGTACTAGTGGCATCCACTGATGTGATGATAATTCTTTTTAGATTTCAAAGTCAAAGTTACCCATTTATCCTTCTTCTGTATTTATCTAGTGATTCTTTATTAGAGAGTGATGCATATTGACATTATAGTACTTGCATTTCTTTTTTCTAGTGGCACTTCTATTGACACTACTATGTCATGTGATGGTTATTGATATTTTATCTATCTTTCAAGCTATTATTAATTGAATCGTTATTATAAATCTATAATTGCAAATTTCTTGCTTATTTGGACTTTTCCTACTAAATTAGAACATTGCTTCTAGATTTAGGCTATAGGTTAGCTTACCTACTGGTGAGATAAAGTATGTACCTGAAACACCTTGGTTTTGACCCTTAGAAAATTTTGAAACATTGAGGTTCTAGACATCACACAACTTTTAGGTACTAGTCATATGATGTCGTAAGGAATAGGGTCCATCTCTGGTATGTAAAACAATGTGGTTTTGTTGGTTTCTATCCAAGGTAAGAATTTACATCCTACCTATCAATGTTAGGGTACGAGGTGTATATGGTGAGGTGGCATGATGCCCTAAAATTAGCCTAGTGCATTCTATCTAAGGTAAGGCTTCTAGGGTACTTCTCATATGTAAGTATATAAGATAGAACTTTGTGGTCATATGTTGGTCAGTATGGGGGTCCAAGATAATGATACGGTATGAGATAAGGGTAGCACTCATACCCTAGGTTATGTTTTAGGGTTAACCTCCTGCGACCAAGATTTCAACTTTTAAGTTGAGGGTATTCTAGATATTTTTCACCCTAAAATCCTAAAGTCCCTATGTCTTCAAATATGTTGTGTCCCCTAATAATCCACTATTGAAAGATCAAACACCCCAAAACACTCTCTAAATTATCTCTTTAAGATTGGGGCTAGGGTTCTTAAAAGGTGCTCATCTTGAGGCTTAAGAGTAAAGTTTATTTCTTGAATCTTCTTGAATAAGGCATATGACTCTTACCTTATTGTTAGTTCTTAAATATTATGTGTTTTAAAGTGTGATTATCATTCTTAAATGGTGGTTTTGAAAACCAAAATTTAATTTTTGCATATGATTGGGTATTCCTTAATCTTAGTTTAACTTTTGTTTATACTTGTTTTCGGTGATGGTTTGCAAATATGGGTGCTTGGTAATTGTGGTTTAACAAAAGGTTCATGGGTTACCCTAATCTTTATGGTTTTTACCTTGATTTTGGCATTGATAATAGTATCTCCTCAAAGTGTTTGTGAAAATGCCTAAAAGAATAAACTAATCATATGTTAATGATGTTTTGAACTAAGGCATTGGCATAATGAATATGAATGGTTGGCAATTAGATTTGTGAAGGCCTTTTTATCCACGTAATAATATAAATGGTAACCTTGGTGGTTTAAATTGTTAAATGGATTTGAGTCCTTAAATATTAACTTGATTTATGTCTTCCTTAGATAATAGGGTTGAGTCTTTAAACATTAAATTGAACAAGTGTCTTTGTTAGACATTTGTTTCGAGTCCCAAAGTCAAATGAATGATTGGTTAATTGATAATGGTAATGGTATACTTACAAGTTATATTGGTATGACGATACCAACAAAGTGCCTTTGGAAAGTAATTGACTTAATAGTGGTGTAGGTGAAATAATGGTTTTAAATTAGGCTTTAAAGAGGGATATTATCCAGACTATGAAAGTGGAGTCCAAAGTACTAAAACTAGACACCACTCTGGTCAGTTCGAGAGTCTTATGATTGGGTGGTTCAAGTCTCCAAAATAAATATATGAATGGGGGTTCGAGTCCCCCATAATACATGTATTGGTTCTTAAGTCACCTGTATTATGCCAGGAGGTTTGAGTCCCCTATATAGGTATATACAGATTTTGATATTCTTTAGTTTATGTGGCTCCACATACTGTGGCCCTTCCTTCTAAGGAAGAGCTGGGCTTATAAATCCCATTGGTGACTCGTTAGATGACAATCATGCTACATATCCCAGGTTAAGGTTTTCAAACTTCATGATAATCTTGTTCTCTATTTCAGCATGGTATATATGTAAATATATGTATTGCATTGGTTATATGTTTGTGTTGATTGGTTTTTAATTGTTTGCATTATTTTATCCTTTTCCTTGAGTTATATGTTAGTTCTCCAACTGCTAACCTTATTCAACATTGTATCCCCACGTGATTTAGGCGTTGGTCATACTACATATCCTACTCAATGATCGGTCTATGGGAATAGCTTATGTTGACTTGAAGTGGTGAGCTTCCATACGTCGGAAGGCTCCATTTTTAGTTTTAGTTTCTAATGTTTTCATTGGTTACTCTTTGACATTAGTTTGGCTATGGTCGGGGGAATGTCCCAATCAAATGTTTTCTTTTATTTTAGATAGATTCTTTGTGAGACTACTATGGGTTGGTATTGGCAGTGTCGGCAGTGGTATCATCCTTTTCATTGGTATTGGTATTAGGGTTGATACTGTATGACTTTATTTGATTTGTAGTTGTTTCATTTTCTTATGATATAGATATGGACTTGGTTATTATTTCTTTTTTGGTTATAGTTGTGGGTTGGCATTAGATGGTTAGACTTGTTCGGATTGACCATGGTCATGGACCTATCGCAAAGTCTTTGATCTGATAAGAACTCTATCTTTTTCTATGATTGGAATTCATCTGACTCAGAGTATATGATTGGTGGCTAGATTTGGTATTGGGGGCGATCTCCGGTCTTTATTCAATAAGACACTAGTTTGAGTCGTGTCAATTTGGTATTAAAGACTTAGGTTTATGGTCAGTTGGGAGTCCACAAAGCCATGTCAAGCAGAGTCTCACTTAAAGGTGTGTAGCGTGGTATGTTCATAAGGGAGAGGCTACAAGGCATTAAGGAATGTTTCACTTTCTTATAATCTTATTTCAAGCTATAAAGTCTAAGGTCTTAGATTCTTCTAATTTCTATTTGCTTTTCTATAAAATCATTCCTCGATGATCTGAAGCTCACAAAAACTCCTCTGTCCCAATCAAGGACAATGTTGATGGAATATGCTCTACTCAAGGGATCTATACTTGATCTAGGGCTCTAGTTCTAAATCGTTCTTGAGTTCCACTAGTTCCCTCTAGTCCTCCTAAGGCTAATGTAATAAATGATGAGTTTCGCCAGTCAATTCTTATTAGTGCTCAATTGTAGATTCTTAAGTTAAGCATGGTGCATCTTCTACTCCATCTTCTAAGGCCATAAGGGTTGGCAAGTTCATGAGGTTGAACCTCTGACCTTTACGGGTGCTAAGGTGGAGGAGGATCCTTAGGGTTTTTCGGATGAGATAAAAAAGATTTTCTTGATGATGCATTTCACTAATTTGGAAGGGGTGGATTTTGTTGTGTATTAGCTGAAGGATATTGCATACCAATGGTACGAAGAATAGTATAAGGAAAGGGGTGATATTGATGAGTCATCTCTGTGGGAGGATTTCTCTAATCCATTTTTGGACTGCTTCTTTTCTCATGAGTTGAGTGAAGCAAAAGTGGAGGAGTTTGTTATTCTAAAACTATGGAGGTTGTCAGTCAAGGAGCATGCTTGAAATTACACCAGTTGTCTTGGTATGCTCCAGAGATACTATCTAATATGAAGGAATAAATGAGGAAGTTCTATTTAGGACTATCTCGTGAATTGATCTTTGAAAGTAAGGTTGCCTTACTAATCAATGACATAGATATCTCTAGATTGGTTGTTTATATGAATCAAGTAGAGAAAGAGAAAAAGAAGAAAGTCTGAGTTTAGTAAGAGGTAGGGAAAGAAGTTGTGGCCTTCTGAGCAGGGTGGTAGAATGGTGGTAAGCGGACAAAGAAGAAATAGGGTAGTTCTGGTTCTTTCTCCATAGCTAGTGCTCCTTACCTGAATTCATTGGGTGATCCTTTGTCTCAATTTAATAGTGGATTCCACGCACACGGTACCCAATCTCAGGCTACAGGGGCTCATCAGCTCTATCCCACCCTCTTTGTATATTTTATGGGCGGTCACACTGTGGGTTTTGTGAGGAAGGGAATAATGGGTATTTTTGTTATGGTTAGATGGGGACTGTCATGCTGTAATGGCTTCTAGGGCTAACAAGGTTTTGGTTGCCTCTTCATCTACTCCTACATTAAAAGGTGTTGCTTCTGGTACCGATACTGTTTGGAATTAATTATATGCTCTTGCATCTCGCCAAGATTTTGAGGCATCTCTCGATGTTGTCAAGGGTATGTTGAAAATTTTCTCCCATGATGTGTATTGTTTACTTGATCCAGGGTTCACTCTTTGTTTTATGACCCCATTTGTGGCTGGGAATTTTGGTTTGGGTCCTGAATTTATTTTTTATCCTTTTTCTATATCTACCCAGGTTAGTGACTCTATGAATGCTAAAAGAGTCTACAGGAGGTATGTGGTATCTGTTAGTGGTAGAGAAACTCTTGTGGATTTGATAGAGTTAGATATGGTTCACTTTAATGTCATATTCGGAAAGGATTGGTTGCATTCATGATATGCTTACTTAGATTGTTGGACCCATAAGGACATGTTAAAATCATATAATGAGCTGGTGATTGTATGGGAAGGAGGTTCTATAGTGCTTAAGGGAAGGTTCATCTTATATCTTAGATTCTGGAAGTGATTTCCAAAGGGTGTTTATATTATTTGGTACGGGTTAAAGATTTTAACTTGGAAGGTCCTTCTCAAAAATCCATTCCTGTAGTTAATGAGTTTCTCAAGGTCTTCCCTAATGATCTTCTTAGTGTACCTCCCAATAGAGAAATTGATTTTGGGATTGATCTTGTTTCCAACCATCGTCCAATTTTTATCTCTCCTTATAGAATGGCTTGGACTCAGTTAAGGGAGCTTAAGGAGCAATTGAAGGATCTTTTAGATAAAATTTTCATCCATCCTAGTATGTCTCCTTGGGGTGCTCCTGTGTTATTTGTGCGTAAAAAGGATTGTTCATTTTGATTTGCACTAACTATCATCAGTTGAAAAATGTGACCATAAATAATAAGTATCCTTTTCCTAGGATCGACGACATGTTTGATCAAATTCAAGGTGTGAAGTACTGTTCTAAGAATGATCTTAGGTCGGGTCATCATCATCTAAAGATTAGGGAGGTAGATATCCCTAAGAATGACTTCAGGACTCGGTATGGTCACTATGAGTTCCAAGTCACGTCCTTTGGGTTGACCAATGCTCCGATAATGTTTATGGATTTGATGAATAGGTTTTTCCGTCAATTTCTAGATTTGTTTGTCCTTGTCATCATTGATGACTGATAACTCTAAACTAACACGTCAATTTAAGTGCCAAGCGATCATCGTCAATATATTTACCCAACTTTGAGTCGGAGTCTAATCCACGAGGAACAATGTAAGTGGCGAGCCATCAGATTAGCCAATTTCTAACAGCTTCGGTCTTTTGGGGATCAACTCTAATACCCTCGGAAGAAATGATATGACCCAGAAAAGCAACTGACCTTAGCCAAAACTCACACTTACTGAACTTGGCAAACAACTTATGATCTCTAAGGGTTTGCAAGACAGTTTGGAGATGATTAAAATATTCATCCTCACTACGGGAGTACACCAGTATATCATCGATGAACACTTTGACAAAATATCCAGATATGGTCTAAACACTCGATTCATGAGGTCCATAAAAGCTGCTGGGGAATTAGTTAACCCGAAAGACATAACAAGAAACTCAAAATGGCCATAACGACTTCGAAAAGTGGTTTTGGGGATGTCACACTCCCTAACTTTTGAGTTGATAATAGCCGGAACGAAGGTCTATCCTTGAGAAATAACTTGCACTTTGCAATTAGTCAAACAAATCATCTATTATCGGAAGGGGGTACTTATTTTTTACGGTGACTTTATTTAGTTGGCGGTAATCAATGCACATACGCAAAGAGCTATCTTTCTTTCTCACAAACAACACAGGAGCACCCCAAGGAGAAACACTGGGCTTTATGAAACCCTTATCTAGCAGATCTTTGAGTTTCTCTTTCAACTCCTTAAGTTATGCAGGGGCCATACGGTAAGGAGGAACAGAAATAGGCTGAGTATCGGGAAGAAGATCAATCCCAAACTCTATCTCTCTATCAAGAGGTATCCCTGGGATATCATCCGAAAAGAAATCAGAAAACTCATTGACGACGTTAACAAAATGGAGAGTTGGAGTCTCAGACTTCGTTTCTTTGACTCTAATGAACTAGTAAATACACCCCTTGGAAATAAGCTTTCTAGCTTTGAGGTAAGAGATAAAATGACTGTTGGGTGACACAAAATTCCCAGAACACTCAAACAAGGATGCACTCGGAAACTAAAACTCGAGCATTCGGGTCCGACAATCAATAGAGGCATAAGATGATGACAGCCAGTCCATACCCAGAATCACATCAAAATCTACCAGTTATAACTCAATCAGATCAGCCAACAAGACTCTATGAAGAATGGTAACAGGACACTTTCTGGGCAACAATCGAATCACCCACTGGGGTAGAAACTAGGATAGGCTCAGGAATAATCTCAGGACTCATTTCAAAATTCACAACAATCAAAGGTGTAACATATAAGAAAATGGATCCAAGATCCAACAAAGCATACACATCAAACTGAAATATATGAAGCATACCAGTAACAACATCAGGAGAGTCCTTCTGTTCCTAGTTAGACGGTAAAGCATAGAATCTATTCTGGCGCTGCCTGCCAGCATTGCTAGAAGAGGCGCCCTGAGCTAGGGCGGGGTGAGTTGCTAGAATTGGAGCACTAATAGTCTGAGTCTGGGTCTGAGGGAAATAGTCACGATGCCCTTGTCCATCATGTGGACAATCTCTAAATCTGTGACCCATGTCACCACACCGGAAACAACCCCTCTTCTCACCCCAACACTCACCTGAATAAGCCCTACCACACTTAGGACACAGGGGACGATTTTGCTTACTGCCTGCACTGTACTGGGACCTGGATGCATATGACCTACTACCTTGCTCCTGCCTAACTCTAGGCACTGGAGCACTAGCAGATGACGGTGCTGGCATAGACGAACAATCCTGATACTAAGGGCGACTCCCTCCCTGTGATTTAGTCTGACCCTATCCATGCTGCTCGAACCAAGCTCTTTTATTCCCTCTTATTCTATCTCTCTCCTTAATCTTATCTGCCTCAATCTGTTGGGCATGAGTCATCAGCTTAGAAAGATTTATCTCACTATTCAGCATAGCAGACCTACACTCCTTAACCACATAACTAGACACTCCAGTCACAAACTTACTCATACTAGCTCGATATCAGCCACTAAGTCAGTAGCATACTTGGCCAACTAATTGAACTTTAGATAGTACTCCCTAATAGTCATAGAGCCCTATCGCAGGTTCATAAACTCTTCCACCTTCGCCTCCCTCATCTCCAAAGTAAAAAACTTATCCAGGAATGCATCATGGAACTTTTGCCAAGTTGTAGGGACAGCTCCCTCACCTCGACCTTTTCTCCAAGCAACAACCCAGTTATAAGTAAGGTCTTTAACCTATACGCAGCCAACTCTATACTATTTTCCTCTGATACATGCATCACCTAAGTAATCTTCCGCACCTCCTCTAAAAACAACCATGGATCCTCATCAGACTTGGGCCTATGGAATTCTAGTGGATTCATCCGTATGAAGTCACGGATCCTGGCAGCAGCTTAATCACCTCCCTATTGCTATGGATCCGGAGTCAGGTTATCCTGAACATTTGCAGTAACAGCTTGGGCCAGCGCCTGAAAGGCTGCCCAAAATTTAGTATGAGACACATTTTGATTCAATGGGTCAGCGGGTTGAGTTTGTTGACCATCATTATTTATTCTCGCTCGACGTGCAGGCATATTTCTGAAAAGTAGAGCACGAATCAAGAGCAAAGAGAGACACTTTAAGCACGATAGACTTCTGAAAGAATGAATCACACTTATTCCTAAAACGTCTTGTAGCCTCTTGCTCATAGATGTGGCGTTCTACAAACCGATGATCAAGACTCTACTTAACGCAGCTTTTCAGAATCCCTAGGATACCTTAAAACCTTAGGCTCTGATACCAAGTTTGTAACGCCCCAGAAAATGGGTCTCGGAGCATCACACGGTGCTTGAGGATACAGTAGCCCCAAGCTAACCCTTTGAGCCATTTTCATTCAGTTCAACATAAATCAACGGGGTTTCCATAAATAAACCTCAAATATCAATAGAGTAACCATCATCCAAGAATAAAAGAATTTCAGAAAGATAATAAAATACGACTTATTAGTCAACTCCCAACATCTATGCTAGTCTGACAAGCCTCTAAGAAAATCAATAAAACTAGTGAGCCATTGAAACATTCCCCAACTGACTCATACTCAGTTGTCAAATGTAAATAATTTCGTGAAACCAACATCAAACATCACATCCTCGAAAAATAAGGACTCACCACAATAGAGGATGTAGAATAGCGTTCCCAAAGAATCACTGTCAAACCTGGAACTGAGCACCTGAACCTATATTCCGAGAAAATGAATCCCACATCCGAAGATGTGGGTCAGTATCATGGAAAGAAACCGAGTAATAGGGGTGTATACAGTTGTATAAATATCATCATCATAAATATTTATAAGAAATATGCAGGATGTATGAAAGACATGCTTCCCATCTATCAAAATCAACCACGTTGTGGATTTCTTTCACACTAGAATTCAAAACAACTTCATTAAGACCAAAAGGTCAAATCATTCAAAATATCCCAAATATTCAACATCAACGTGCTTATAACACACACTTTCTAAAAAAAACATAATTTCCAATGGGGATTCATGACCCAAATATCAAAATCATAATACATATCGTTCAAGATTCATGCTTTATATCTCCACACATGTAAATTCATCTTTCAAAATCAGAAACATCAAGATTTCATAATAATTATCATAAGATACGGGTTCATGATTCAAATTCATAAAAAATGAAATAAAAATCATGCCTTTGTAAAGAAAATTACTTTTGTTCATAAGAACGAAAGAGAGTTCTTGTTGAAAAATCCCATATACCTTGAATGATGAACTTTAGATCGATACTCGTTTTTGAGATGTTAATCGTGCCTTTGAATGATGGTTCTTGGAGTTCTTGAACTAGGAACTTGGAATCTTGAATAAATTTGCAGAATTAATGGTGAACTTTG
>NC_061113.1:175748297-175749526 GCF_002878395.1 Capsicum annuum
TTAATGGTGAACTTTGGAGGTTCTTGAACTAGGAACTTGGAATCTTGAATAAATTTGCAGAATTAATGGTGAACTTTGGAGGTTCTTGAAGTTGGATGTAGGAGCTTATGGTTTTATTTTTTAGGGAATTTGATGAAATATAACATATAATGCTTCTAATAGGCTTTAATATAGGGTTTGTATGGATTTTGGGTGAGGGGGAATATCCAAAATGCCCCTAAAAGTTAAATAATTCTTTAATCTGTCCTTTGGTGGACTGTTTTGATAGTCTGAAGTAGATCAACCATAATGTTTTACTCCGATATCTAAATTCGATGAAACCAATTTCATTGGAAAGAGAACTCTCACAGCTTTCCGTTGATATATATTAGATCACCCAAATCATTATATACAAAGAGTTATGATCATTTAAAATTGGATCAAAAATACGCCAGGCCTCAGTACTTTTTCCTGCACGTTTTACTGTTTACTACTATTCACGGTTCGATCGAAATGTTCATAACTCATCGCTCGGGTGTCTTTTTTGGATGATCCACATATCATTGGAAATATTATTTGATACTATACGCAATGGTGAGTCATAATCTAAGACATTCTGCATGAAAAATTATTAATTCGTTCTAGAAGATAGAACCTGACACGTTTACGCGCAAAATTTCAACAAAATATTTCCCAGGGTATTACAAAAATAGAAGCTACCAAACTACTAACTTGGACAAAAATAAAACCACAAGTTTTAGAATTATGTGTTGATAGCACAACAACATAAACTACGGCACAATTCCAAAGTAGTTCAAGTAAGCTATATCAATCATCATTATCTATCATCATGCATGCTCAACAATTTTTCTTTTAAGACAAACTAGGTGTTCTAAAAGAGATGAGGTTCTCAACATATTTTCAAAAGATGCAATGAATCATTCAATCAACAAATCAAATCCTAAACATAATCTAGAAAAGTAAATTCGCTGAATTTTTTCATGTTCTGATCAATAAAATTCTAAATTGAGCTCATAAAAGCATAAAATAAAGTTGAAAGAGTTCAATTGCATATGCCCAACTGATAAACTCATTCATACTTTTCTAGATACACCAAACACTTCCAAGCTTGTGTAGCAAGAACTAGTAGCATACTTTCCATGTGGAAAAGAATAACCAATCACAGACTCATGAAACAATTTTTATTTTTTCTTCTTTTAATAAATATTGTGTCTACAACAGCTTTCATA